>NC_089249.1:159667196-159985589 GCF_963930625.1 Muntiacus reevesi
GCAGCACGCCAGGCCTCCCCGTCCATCACCAACTCCTGGAGTCCACCCAAACCCATGTCCATCGAGTCGGTGATGCCATCCAACCATCTCATCCTCTGTTGTCCCCTTCTCCTGCTACCCTCAGTCTTTCCCAGCATCAAGGTCTTTTCAAATGGGTCAGCTCTTCGCATCAGGTGGCCAAAGTATTGGAGTTTCAGCTTCAGCATCAGTCCTTCCAATGAACACCTAGGACTGATCTCCTTTAGGATGAACTGGTTGGATCTCCTTGCAGTCCAAGGGACTCTCAAGAGTCTTCTCCAACACCACACTTTAAAAGCATCAATACTTCGGTGCTCAGCTTTCTTTATAGTCTAACTCTCACATCAATACGTGACCACTGGAAAAACCATAGCCTTGACTAGACGGGGCTTTGTTGACAAAGTAATGTCTCTGCTTTTTAATATGTTGTCTAGGTTGGTCCTAACTTTCCTTCCAAGGAGTAAGTGTCTTTTAATTTCATGACTGCAATCACCATCTGCAGTGATTTTGGAGCCCAGAAAAATAAAGTCAGCCACTGTTCCCACTGTTTCCCCATCTATTTGCCATGAAGTGATGGGACCAGATGCCATGATCTTAGTTTTCTGAATGTTGAGCTTTAAGCCAACTTTTGCACTCCTCTTTCACTTTCATCAGGAGGCTCTTTATTTCTTCACTTTCTGCCATAATGGTGGTGTCATCTGCATATCTGAGGTTACTGATATTTCTCCGGCAATCTTGATTCCAACTTGTGCTTCTTCCAGCCCAGCGTTTCTCATGATGTACTCTGCATATAAATTAAATAAGCAAGGTGACAATATACAGCTATGGTCTTAAGAACTCTTTACATTGTTAAAAATTACTGAGGTCTCCCAAATAGCATTTACTTATGTGGGTCATATCTATCAATATTTACAGTATTAGAAGTTAAAATTTAAATGAAGGACCTGTTTCGGAGAATAGGTCTCTCCAAGAAAGTGATCTGAAGAAAGCAAAATACATAATCTGTCCTTTGTTTTCTAGTCAGTTTGACAGATGAATCATAATCATATCTGTTACCTCTCCAAATTGGAAAATGAGAAGCCCAGGCTAGCCATGGAAACTTAAAAAAAAAAAAAAGACTAGCATACTTTGACAACAACAATAACAAATAACTAGTATTTACTGATTGCTTACTATATGCTAAAAGTATTCCATGCTAGGGCTTTATAAACTTGTTTAATCCTCATAGCAGTGACGTAAGATAGATAATATTACCAATTCCATTTTTTAAATGAAAGAAACAAGATTTAGAAAAGTTAACTAAGTTGACTAGCAAACCAAGGGGACAGAATTTAGATCCAGAACCTGAAATTTTTTATAGCAACAAATAGAACACAAAACAGTAAAGTAAGTTCTATACTGTATAATAACAATTATGGTAATTGTTAGAGCTGAATTAACTTATTTATAGTAAGTTATCAGCACAACTTGTGTTTAAAGTCTGATTATGTTGAAATTATTCCATAAAACGGCTTTTGAGCTAAACCTGTTTTCATGTGAATTTCTGCTCGAGATGAAATACAGCTGAGTGGTACAGACAGCATTTAGTACAATTGTATTTGCAATAGCATGTCATTTAAATTTTCCGTGTGCTGTAACAGATGACTGTTAGCACAGCACAATTTGAATTTTTCACCTTTTTCTTTTCAATTTTACCTCCAGATGAATTTCATTTGATTTAAGTGCCTTTAGGTTCAGCCTTACTTTGTTACTGAATTAGAATAAAAGAAAGGTACATTACTGTCCTCCCAGGAGCCCTAATTGTTTATGGTTTCCACTATTGCAGTTCTTTTTACCTTTGTGAAAATTCAAATTTTTATAGAGTTTTAAAGCATAAGAATTGCAGTTCAGCTATTTAAGGCAACAAATGCCACATTATCGTAGACCTGAAATCAGAAAAGAACAGAACTAACATTTATCGAAAACCTTTTATATGCCAGATGTCAAAATCTGTTGTCTAAATCGTCATGACAACTCTATAAAGGTAAGTGTTATCTCTGTTTTACAAATGGGAAAAAATACCCCCAAAGTTAAATACTGTGCTCAAATTCCCACAGCTAGTTATAGGTAGAGCCAAGATTTAAATCCAAATCTATATGATTTCAAAGAGAGAAGTTCTGTAACCTTACTTAAAAACTGTAAGCAATTCAGTCAATAAATACTTATCACTTGGGATACTATTTGCCAAACATATATTTGAAAGATTGATATCTAGATGTATGAAGAACTCTTGCTATTCAATAATAACAAGGCAAACAAACCAATATAATATGGGCAAGAGATGTAAATAAACACATCACAAAAGACTATTCTATACAAATGGTTTATAAGCACAATAAAAGGCAATCAACATTATTAGTCATCAGGGAAATGTAAATTAAAGCCACAGTGAGATAGTATTACTGTATTTCTATCAGAATGGCTAAAATTAAAAAGCCAAATATTGGTAAGGATGTGAAGCAATCAGAAGTCTTATCCATTGTTTTTTTGAAATATAAAAATGGTATAAGGCGCTTCCCTGGGGCTCAAATGGTAAAGAATCTGCCTGCAGTGCAGGAGATCCAGGTTTGATCCCTGGGTTGGGAAGGTCTCCTGGAGAAGGGAATGGCTACCACTCCAATATTCTTGCCTGGAGAATCCCATGGACAGAGGAGCCCGGCAGGCTACAGTCCATGGGACTGCAAAGAGTCAGGCATGACTGAGCGACTAACCCTGTCAAAATGGTATTAACCACTTTGGGAAATGGTCTGCAGATACATCTACCCTATGATCAGAAATTCCACTCAGGTATTTACTCAAAATAAATGAAGGCACATTTCAAAAATTGTCAACAAAAAACCATGTCCATGAATGTCCATAGCAGCTTTAGTTGTAATAGCCCTGTTATGCATGAACAGAAGGATGGCTAAACTGTTTTAGTCATACAGTGGACTACTACACAGCAGAAAGAGGCGCAAAGTACTGATAAGTTCAACAACATGAGTATGTCTCAAAAATATTATGTTAAGTGAAAAAGAGTGCATGTTGTTTGATACCATTATGGCCAGAGTGCATAAGTGAAAGTGAAGTCACTCAGTCGTGTCCAACTCTTTGCGACCCCATGGACTGTAGCCTACCAGGCTTCTCCGTCCATGGGATTTTCCAGGCAAGAACACTGGAGTGGGTTACCATTTCCTTCTCCAGGAGATCTTCCTGACCCAGGGATTGAACCCGGGTCTCCCGCATTGTAGGCAGACGCTTTACCGTCTGAGCCACCAGGGAAGTAAAAATAATAACCGAATAATAATAAAATAGGCAAAACTAATCAATCATTAGCCACGGGTTCTATCCTTAGGTCAGGAAGATCCCCTGGAGTGGGAAATAGCAACCCATTCCAAAATTCTTGCCTGGAAAATTCCGTGGACAGAGGAGTCTGGCAGGCTACAGTTCATAGGCCACAAAGAGTCAGACACAACTGAGTTGATGTTGAGTGGATTCAGCATCTGAAAGAAGACCCAAATTTCCTTTGAAAACAATTGAAGACATGAAATCAATAATTAAAAAAAAAGAACAGTGATTGCCTCTGGAGGGGATTGACTGGTGAGGGCCATGAGAAAACTTTCTGGGGTGAGGGTAAGGTTTTATATCTTTGATTGCTTTTCTAAAATTTCCTTGTTCATAGCAACTGCATATCAGTACAATTGATTTTTGTATACTAATCTTATAACCTTGCTGAAATTGTTTATTTATCTCTAATAGTTTTTGTGTAGATCCCTCCGGATTTCTTGTATATAAGGCCATTCCATCTGTGAATAGAGTTAGTAGTTTTGCTTCTTCCATCCCAGTTTGAATGCCTTTTATTTCTTTTCTTTGTCTAATAAGGTTTTTCATCACCTTTGCAATCTGTTTCTGTTCTATCCAATCTTGGTATAATTAACTGCCTTCTGGGCTTACATATCTCTTTGGATAATCAGACTCACTATGTCCAAGACTGAACTCACTGTTTCTATCAAAATCTTCTTCTCTGGAATCTGCTATCTTGCTAATGACATCACATCCAACTAATTGTTTAGTCAGAAAACTGAGACTCACCTTTGACTCCTCCATTTTCCTTACCCATCATATCTAATCCACCACTGTGTCCTGATGGTCCTGCTTCCTAAATCTCTTGACTCAGTCTAAAACTTATCCTTTGTGCTGCCATTACCCTTGGTCAAACTATTATCATCTCTTGCCAGAACTTTTATTGCACTTGCTTAACTAGTTCCTCCAGAAGCTACTTGTTACTTTCATTTCCCTGTTCTTCACATATCTCTCAGCATGATCTTTCTTTCTTTCTTTTTCTAAATTATTTATTTATTTTGGGCTGTGCTGGGTCTTTGTTGCTCCATGGGCTTTTTTCTCTAATTGCTGTGAGCAAGGGCTACTCTCTAGTTGTGGTGTGCTGGTTTTTCATTGCAGTGGCTTCTCTTGTTGCAGAGCATGGGCTCTAGGGCACACGAGCTTCAGTAGTTCTGGCTCCTGATCTCTAGAGCACAGGTCAGTTGCCCCATGGCATATGGGCTCTTCACAGACCAGGGATGGAACCCATGTCCTCTGCACTGGCAGGAAGATTCTTTACCACTGAGCCTCCAGGGAAGCCCAGCATGATCTTTCTGAAAAGACAGTTGTGACTGGGTCACTGCCCTGCTTACTACCTTCTTATGGCTTCCCGTTCAAGTATAGCATGGTTTGAGTCCCTGCCTTGCTTGCTCCCATTACTCTTTTTATAAAAAACAAAACATGGTCTGTGAGGCCTTTTAAGTATGTGTGTGCATGATCAGTCAGGTCCAACTCTTTGTGACCCCATGAATTATAACCCACCAGGCTCCTCTATCCATGGAATTTTCCAGCTAAGAATACTGAGGTGGGTTGCCATTTCCTACTCCAGGGGATTTTCCTGACCCAGGGATCGAACCTGTATCTTCTGCATTGGCAGTCGAATTCTTGACCTCTGTGTCACCTGGGAAACCAAGGTCATACCGCCTATCTATAATGTCTTTTAATAAAATATATATATAAGTGGAAAGGTATAATACTAAGTTTTATTCTATCAGCCTGAAATTTTAAAATGACAGATGCACACATTTTTTAAAAGTTAGACATACTAAATAGATACAAACTGTAATGTCTAAAAGATACTTAAAAAACTAACATCATTGAAATTTTTGGTTTATAAATATCACCTTAAATGCAGAGTGTCAAGAAGCTTGAATAACTATGTATTGTGATGGTTAGCCACATCAGTTCAGTTCAGTCGCTCAGTCGTGTCTGATTCTTTGCAACCCCATGAACCACAGCATGCCAGGCCTCCCTGTCCATCACCAACTCCTGGAGTCCACCCAGACCCATGTCCATCGAGTCAGTGATGCCATCCAACCATCTCATCCTCTGTCGTCCCCTTCTCCTCCTGCCCTCAATCTTTCCCAGCATCAGGGTCTTTTCAAATGAGTCAGCTCTTTGCATCAGGTGGCCCAAGTACTGGAGTTTCAGCTTCAACATCAGTCCTTCCAATGAACACCCAGGACTGATCTCCACCACAAAGGTACATATTCTTTAAAGTATGGCCCTGCCTACTTTTCCAGACATTGTTACACTGGCTTACTTTTGCTTCTTGAGCTAGATACATATTGATCTTTAAATACCAAAGGGCTGGGATCATATACCAATGTTTGTTCAGGGCCTGACGCATGGTTATGTACCAATAAATATTAGTTAAGTAAATACAGATTATTATGTGCCAAGGTGGAGATGAATATGTTCATTATCTTAATTGTGATGATGGTTTCATGTATGTTTGTCAAAACTTATGTCAAACTTAATAAATCAAAACATAACCTATTGTGTACTTTAAATAGGTGTAATTTGTTGCATATAATTTTTTCTTAACAAAGCTGCTAAAGAAGCAGCTATTTCCTTTTTAGGCTCTTGGCACAGTCTTTTTATCTGGAATCTTCATTTGCTCTAATTTGCTCACGTGGTGGTAGTGGTGTGCTCAGTCGTGTCCAACTCTTTGTGACCCTATGGACCATAGCCCACCAGGCTCCTCTGTCCATGGGGTTCTCCAGGCAAGAATACTGGAGTGGGTTGCCATTTCCTCTTCCAGACTTGCTCACCTGATTCCTCCCTTTTCTTTAGTCTTTGCTTAAATATATTTCTTCAGGTTCTAGCTTGGAATCCTCATTCATATCCCACTAGATTAGTTTTCCCTTTTACATATCCTGTGCTTCACAGCATTTCTCGTAATTATGAATAATTATGTGGTATTTGTTTGATGTCATCTTTCCCCCAAACTGTAAGCTGCCTCAGGATTGGGGCCACGCCTTTTTTGTTTACTCATGTATCCTAGGGATATATTATAGGTGCTCAAATATTTGTTGACTGAATTAACACATATGTATCCATTTATTCTGCACATATTCATTGAGCTGTACCAGTAACCAGGGACTACTCTAGGTTCTGGAGTTACAGCAATGAACAAAACAGACAAAAAAAAAAAAAATCTCTGTACAGACGGAACTTATATTTAAGAGTCAGAATACAGACAGTTAAATACCAGGTGGTGGCAAGTGCTATGCAGAAAAATAAAGCAGGGAAGGGGAGTAAGTGGTGCTGAGGCATATGGAGAATTGTCTCATTGCCCATAGAGACAGGGATTAGTATCTGGGCATTGAGGAATGACCTAGGAGCTCTGGACTTCTTGAAGTGGTGTGGCATAAAGGGCATTGTGCAATTAGTCCTGAAGGTCTCAAGGCAGTTAGTTGAAGCTGTGAGTGTTGAGCAATAGGAGGATCAGGAGTCTTGCTAGGATCATGCAAAATCCTTGGTTCTTTCTGTTTATCCTGCGAATAGTGATGTAGAAGTTTAGGTGTTTTATCTAAAGTACATAGAGTGCTGGATGTTTTCCTTGATTGCTCCTAATAGATTTTTTAAAATATTTATTTCTTTGGTGGTACTGGGTCTTAGTTGTGGCATGAAGGATCTTTAGTTGCAACATTTGAACCATTAGTTGCAGCATGTGGGATCTAGTTCCTGACCAGGGATCAAACCTTGGCCCCCTACATTGGGAGCTTGGAATCTTAGCCCCTGGATCACCAGGGAAGTTCTGCTACTGACAGATTTGTAAAATACTAACCACCAGTAAAAATGCAAAAGGCAAAATGGTTGTCTGAGGAGGCCTTACAAATAGCTGGAAAAAGAAGAGAAGCTAAAGACAAAGGAGAAAAGGAAAGATAGACCCATTTGAATGCAGAGTTCCAAAGAATAGTGAGGAGAGATGAGAAAGCCTTCCTCAGTGATCAGTGCAAAGAAATAGAGGAAACAATAAAATGGGAAAGACTAGTGATCTCTTCAAGAAAATTAGAGATACCAAGAGAAATTTACATGCAAAGTTGGGCACAATAAAGGACAGAAATGGCATAGACCTAACAGAAGCAGAAGCTATTAAGAAGAGGTGGCAAGAATACACACTATACAAGAAAGATCTTCATGACCCAGATAACCATGATGGCATGATCACTCACCTAGAGCCAGACATTCTGGAATGCGAAGTCAAGTGGGCCTTAGGAAGCATCACTACAAACAAAGCTAGTGGAGGTGATGGAATTCCAGTTGAGCTATTTCAAATCCTGAAAGATGATGTTGTGAAAGTGCTGCACTCAATATGCCAGCAGATTTGGAAAACTCAGCAGTGGCCAGAGGACTGGAAAAGGTCAGTTTTCATTCCAGTCCCAAAGAAAGGCAATGCCAAAGAATGCTTCAACTCCTGCACAATTGCACTCATCTCACACACTAGCAAAGTAATGCTCAAAATTCTCCAAACCAGGCTTCAATAGTACGTGAACCATGAACTTCCAGATATTCCAGCTGGATTTAGGAAAGGCAGAGGAACCAGAGAACAAAGTGTCAACATCCGCTGGACATCAAAAAAGCAAGACAGTTCCAGAAAAACATCTACTTCTGCTTTATTGACTATGCCAAAACCTTTGACTCTGTCGATCACAACAAACCATGGAAAATTCTGAAAGAGATGGTAATACCAGACCACCTGACCTGCCTCCTGAAAAATCTGTACACGGGTCAAGAAGCAACAGTTAGAACTCGACATGGAACAACAGACTGGTTCCAAATTGGAAAAGGAGTACGTCAAGGCTGTACACAAGCTGGAATCAAGATTTCCGGGAGAAATATCAATAACCTTAGATATACAGCTGACACCACACTTATGGCAGAAAGCGAAGAAGAACTAAGGAAACCGCTTGATGAAAGTGAAAGAGGAGAGTGAAAAAGCTGACTTAAAACTCAGCATTCAGAAAACTAAAATCATGGCATCTGGTTCTATCACTTCATGGCAAATAGATGGGGAAACAGTGGGAAACAGTGACAGACTATTTTTGGGGGCTTCAAAATCACTACAGATGGTGCCTGCAGCCATGAAATTAAAAGGTGCTTGCTCCTTGGAAGAAAAGTTATGACCAACCTAGACAGCATATTAAAAAGCAGAGCCATTACTTTGCCAACAAAGGTCTATCCAGTCAAAGCTGTGGTTTTTCCAGTCATGTATGAATGTGAGAGTTGCACTATAAAGAAAGCTGAGTGTCAAATAATTGATTCTTCTGAACTGTGATGTTGAAGAAGACTCTTGAGAGTTCCTTGGACTGCATGGAGATCCAACCAGTCCATCCTAAAGGAAATTGGTCCTGAATATTCATTGGAAAGACTGATGCTAAAGCTGAAACTCCAGTACTTTGGCCAACTGATGCGAAGAACTAACTCATTTGAAAAGACCCTGATGCTGGGAAGGATTGAAAGTGGGAGGAGAAGGGGACAACAGAGGATAAGTTGGTTGGATGGCATCACTGACTCAGTGAACATGAGTTTAGGTAAACTCTAGGAGTTGGTGATGGACAGGGAGGCCTGGCATGCTGCAGTCCATGGGGTCGCAAAGAGTTGGACACGAGTGAGCGACTGAACTGAACTGAACTGAACCACCAGTAATATCCTTTGCGAAAAACAAAAACCACCTACCTGACTTTAATCTCCTCCTATTCTCAAGGAACTTGCCATCTAGTCGACAAGACATATATATAGAAAATAATTATGATATAAAATGGATGTAGTAAGAGTAATAGCAGAAATATAAATGTACTACAGAACTAAAGAAGGGAAGAATAATTGCAAAGGGTGTAGGGGCAGAAAGGAAAATAGAAGGTAAAATGAGGTAGAGGAACAACACGATTTCAACCAGCAGAAATGATAGGAAGTTGCATCTTAAGCAAATGAGCGTCTCTGTTTGGTGCCTCTCTTCCACCCCAAACTCAATGTGTGTGTGTAGCCAGTTATTTCCCACAAACTCAGATATTTCTCCTAATTTCCCTGTTGTGATCATTCTCTCCAATACTCAGACTGTAAATGTTATAACCACCTTTGTTTCTTTCTTTCTCTAAAATAATAACAACCATACTTATTGATTAATTGGAAAACAGATTAATTGATTAAATGGAGAACAGTGTGGAGATTTCTTAAAAAACTGGAACTAGAACTGCCATATGACCCAGCAATACCACTTCTGGGCATACACACCGAGGAAACCAGATCTGAAAGAGACACGTGCACCCCAATGCTCATCGCAGCACTGTTTATAATAGCCAGGACATGGAAGCAACCTAGATGCCCATCAGCAGATGAATGGATAAGGAAGCTGTGGTACATATACACCATGGAATATTACTCAGCCGTTAAAAAGAATTCATTTGAATCAGTTCTAATGAGATGGATGAAACTGGAGCCCATTATACAGAGTGAAGTAAGCCAGAAAGATAAAGAACATTACAGCATACTAACACAGATATATGGAATTTAGAAAGATGGTAACGATAACCCTATATGCAAAACAGAAAAAGAGACACAGAAGTACAGAACAGACTTTGAACTCTGTGGGAGAAGGTGAGGGTGGGATGTTTCGAAAGAACAGCATGTATATTATCTATGGTGAAACAGATCACTAGCCCAGGTGGGATGCATGAGACAAGTGCTTGGGCCTGGTGCACTGGGAGGACCCAGAGGAGTCGGGTGGAGAGGGAGATGGGAGGGGGGATCAGGATGGGGAATACGTGTAACTCTATGGCTGATTCATGTCAATGTATTACAAAACCCACTGAAATGTTGTGAAGTAATTAGCCTCCAACTAATAAAATAAAATTAAAAAAAAAAAAGAGTCGGACACGACTGAGCGACTGAACTGAACTGATAAGAAATGAAAAAAAAAATTGCAGTGAGCCAGACTCTGCTAAATCTTTACATATGTTATTACAGGTGGTGTGATCTGCTTCATAGAACTCAAAGTGAAAATGCAATCTCTTATTCTCTAATTTAAATTTAAGGCAACCCAAGTCCCTAAATGCTATATTTAGCAGAATATCACCTGTTCCCAGGCTTCCAAGGTGGCACAGTTGGTAAAGAATCTGCCTGCCAATCCAAGAGACACAAATTCAATCCCTGGATCGAGAAGATCCCCTGGAAGAGGAAATGGGAACCCACTCCAGTTTTCTTGCCTGAAAAATTCCATAGATAATGGAGCCTGGCAGGCTACAGTCCACAAAGAGTTGGACACAATTGAGCATATACACATGCATGCATGCACATACCCTTTGCCATGTAATATCTGAATACAAGCATTCCCTTCCCACTGTATTGTCTGAAAGCTTCAAAGATACACCTTCTATTTAGAATGAACAAACCTTGATTCCTACTTCTAATCCCAGAGGAATCTTGGTGACTGTCAGTTCAGTTCAGTCACTCAGTAGTGTCCGACTCTTTGTGACCCCAGGGACTGCAGCAAGCCAGGCCTCCCTGTCCACCTCCACCTCCTGGAGTTTACCCAAACTCATGTTCATTGAGTCAGTGATACCATCCAACCATCTCATCCTCTGTCGTCCCCTTCTCCTCCCATCTTCAATCTTGCCAAGCATCAGGGTCTTTTCAAATGAGTCAGTTCTTTGTATCAGGTGGCCAAAGTATTGGAGTTTCAGCTTCAACATCAGTGCATCCAATGAACACTCAGGACTGATCTCCTTTAGGATGGATTGGTTGGATCTCCTTGCAGTCCAAGGAACTCTCAAGAGTCTTCTTCAACACCACAGTTCAAAAGCATCAATTCTTCGGCACTCAGCTTTCTTTATAGTCCAACTCTCACATCCATACATGACTTCTGGAAAAACTATAGCTTTGACTGGATGGACCTTTGTTGGCAAGGTAGTGTCTCTGCTTTTTAATATGCTGTCTAGGTTGGTCATAACTTTCCTTCCAAGGAGTAAGTGTGGCTGCAATCACCATCTGTAGTGATTTTGGAACCCCGCAAAAATAAAGTCTGCCACTGTTTCCACTGTTTCCCCATCTGTTTGCCATGAAGTGATGGGACCAGTTGCCATGATCTTAGTTTTCTGAGTATTGAGCAGAAAAAGCCAACCTTTTCACTCTCCTCTTTCACTTTCATCAAGAGTCTCTTTAGTTCTTCTTCACTTTCTGCCGTAAGGGAGGTGTCATCTGCATATCTAAGGTTATTGATATTTCTCCCGGCAATCTTGATGCCAGCTTGTGCTTCATCTAGCCCAGCATTTCTCATGACGTGCTCTGCATGTAAGTTAAATAAGCAGGGTGACGGTATACAGCCTGGTGATTCTCGGTCTAGTATTATTGTTATTCTTTGTTGCTAGGTTGTACAAATACTTCCATTATCTGGTGCTGTTGGTCAGTTTCTCGCTATTAAAAAAATTATTACATATAATTCTTAAATTTTGATGTGCATAAGATCTCTTGGGTTATTACCCACAATTGCGTATTACTGGGCCCCCAATTCCAGTGGTCCTGACTGATTAAATCTGATGCCTGGTGATTCTGAAGCAGATGGTCTGCAGCCCACCTTTGAGAAATTCTGAATGCTGTCTCTTACACTCTTGTACTTGATGCCACTATAATACAGAATTACTTGTCTCTGACCTCACTCCTTCAAACCTTCCTCATGCCTTGCACATGTACACGTTCATATATTTGTTTGGACAGCACCCTCCCTGTGTTTGTATTTTCGAGGGAAGAGGGGGAGTAGTATCCTTATCATTTAGCTAGACCTTTCTTCATTCTTTAAAATTATTCAGATGTCACCTTCTCTCTGACTCTCATGTAGGAAAAAAAAAAGACTCCTTTCTTTTATGTGTTTGTTTATATTACATTGTAAATTCCTTGGGGCCAAGGGCAATATAGGGTAGGAAACAAATGACAGCAGGTTCTTAACTCTTCTGGGAAATAAGATAGAGCCTAGAGTAAGTGATGTTGTGTTTGAGACCTGAAGTTTCAATAAGAGTTAATCAGATTAAGAGGTCTAAGGAAAGTGTCTCAGTAAAGAGAAAATAGTGTTTGCAAAGTCCCAGAGATGAGACAGTGATGTTTTTGAGACAGAAAGAAATTTAGTAAAGTTGAAGAATTTGGCTAAGGTCAGATCAAAGATGGCCTTGTAAGAGCCTTAAGCCAGTTAGAAAGTTAACTTCAGTTTGCAGAAAGAATTAGGGTAAGAGTAGAGGCAGGAAGGTGGGTTTTGAAAAACTATAAGTTGCTAGAAAATAATACTTACCTAGGTTCAAGGAACCCCTTAAAAACTGGTTGGATTCTACACATGCTACAAGTAGTGAGCATGAGTTGATGATTGATTAGCTGTTGGGAGGGTTGCTGGTAGGACAACAATTGGAGACAAGGGTGACTGCCAGGTTTCTGACCTTATGATGGTACCATTGTAAGGTGGCTGGAGAAGGGAGGGAAAGTATTTGGATGGTTGAGGGCAGTGTAGGGTGGGAAAGATGTTGAATTCAGTCTTTAACATGTTAGACTCCCTGCAACTAGAGAAAGGCCGTGCGCATCGACAAAGACCCAGTGCAAGCATAAATAAATAAATAAATTTAAACAAGAAAGAATGCCTGACAGTGTTTTGAGCACAAATAGATTTGGTGAACCCAAATTTTCAGTTATACCAGTCAGCATAATTGTGTCTCATCAGTGTCTGTCAATCAGGTATGGAGATGACGAATAGTTCTAGGATCAAGGTTTTGCCGGGTAGTTATCAAATAAAGATAGTTGAATAACAGGTTTTGGGATATTGACGAAAGAGTAATTAAAATAATGGACTAAGGAATCTAAGCTGGGTGATAATGATAATTTCATTTATCATTATTAAGTGCTTACTATGTACTAGGCACTTGGGAGAAAAATGAAGAATAGAGAAAGTTAAATTGATTTTTATGTGTCATTTGTCTTTGGATTTTATGGTGTTTGAGGCCAAGCAAAATTTTTTTCATTTTTATGTAGTCAAATCTAACAATATTTTCTTTTATTAATTTGAGTTTTGAGTTATGGCTTCTCCCTTACAGCCAAGTTATAGAGAAACCCACTTACGTTTTCTTCTAGTACTTACATAGTTTCATTCTTTTACATTTAGATCCCTGATCAATTTGAAGTCTATTTTTGTATATGGCATGAAGAGAAACCTAATTTTATCCTTTTTTCAGTCGTCCCAACACCATTTATTAAAAAGTCCATCTTTGTCCTTGTGATTTGAAGTATCACCTTTCTCATATACTTCCAAATTGAGTCAGTTTCTTTACTTGCTGTTTTATTCCATTAGTCTTTCTGTGTACTCATGTGCTGGTACTATACTGCTTTACTTTTAAAGACTTCAAGTTTTATATCTGATAGTAATTTTTCCTCACAAGCTTTATTTTTTCAGTGTTTTCTTAGCTATTATTTTCCCATATGAACTTTAATATCAACTTATCTAGCTTGAGAAAAACAGCTTGGTACTTTTATTTGGGTTGCATTAAATTATGTTATTTAGGGAGCACTAAAATCTTGGTGATGTTGAGAAAGCCTAAGAATGAGCTATATCTTTGAACAAGCACTTTTGTTCTTTCCATAGTGTTTTATGGATTTCTTTGTACATGTCTGAAGTTTATTCTGAATATTTGCCTCTTTTTTTTTTTTTTTTTTTGCTCTTGTAAGTGGAGTTTTCTCTTACCTTGTTCATTTTGTTGGTTTTTTCCCCCAAGGAGCTGGGATTTTAATTCATTAATTTCAATAACTAATTTCTGTTCTCTACCTTACTAGCTTTTCTTTCATTTTTATTATTTACTAGATGTGTATTCTTTCTGTTTGTAATTTGTTCTTTTTCTAGCTTTCTGATATGATAATCTAATTAATTTTCACTATTCTTATTGATATAAGAGTTTAATGTTAATGAATTTGAACAGTGGTTTAAATGGATCCTATCGTAGTATTTTGCTGTTTTTCAGAAATCCTGTAATTTCTGTTTTTATTTAATCTTTCACTAAAGAGTTTTATAACAGAAGACTTCTTCATTTTTAGGTCA
Organism: Muntiacus reevesi; assembly: GCF_963930625.1. NCBI lineage: Eukaryota > Metazoa > Chordata > Mammalia > Artiodactyla > Cervidae > Muntiacus > Muntiacus reevesi. The sequence continues at coordinate 159,681,682 of NC_089249.1, forward strand.
GAGGGACTTTTTGTTTCTTGGTTTATCAGAGCGTGTTGTTTTAATATTGCTCTGTACTTTATGGGATTTGCTGCTGTTTTCTGATCATGTTTTTTGAACATGTCATGAGCACCTGAAAAGAAGATATATTCTTTATTATTAGAGTGTGGTGTTTTATTTATATTGATACCTCCATAAGATATTATGGACGATATTATTAGATTTTTCTATATCCATTCTTGTTTTTTGTTCAATTCACCTGTCTTTTACTAAGAGTGCTATTAAAGCTTTCTACTTGTAGTGGTTTCTATCAATTTCTTATTTTTATCTCCTTGTATTTCTGCTTTATATAGGTGGTTTTTGTCTTTTTTTCTGGGTAGATATAGAGACCTGTTATGTCTTCTTTTTAATTTTGACTTTTAGCACCATAAAATATCCTTCATTCTTTCATTTAATCATTTTCACCTAATTCTACTTTGTCTGATATCAGGATTGCTTTTTTAAAAAATTGTTTCTATTTGCCTATTTTGTCTTTGCTTATTCTTTTATTTTCAGTATTTCTAATTCTCTGTGTTTTAGATGTCTCTCATACATAGCATAGATTTAGATTTTATTAAAAGCCAATTGAAAATCTTTTTTTTTCAATAAATGAATTAAGCCCATTTCCATTTACTGATGTAACTAAAATGTTTCATCTCCATACTGTTGTATGATTATATTCTGTTTTAGTTACTGCTGTATTATATTTCCTGAGAGCTTGTTCCCATGTATTTGTTATTCTTTCAAGATTTCTTCTGGTATGTGGAAAGGACTGTTTTGGTTTTTTTTGTTCTTGTGGTTATTTTTATGTTTATACCTTTCACCATGACCGCAGTCATCTTTTTTTAACTTAACCTTTTACTTTGTGGCTTTTCAGTTTAAATGGTATCCTTTGAATCTCACAGTTATTACAGTAGTTAATGATCTTATTTTACTTTCCACTTTCTCTCTTCTTTTTCCTCACATAATGTATAGCATATGTTTATATACTATTTTAAGTCTTAATTTTTAAAAACATAGATGCTTTCCCTTTAAAAAAATTGGCATGAAATTCACACAATATAAGTAACCATTTTCAAGTGTGCAGTTTAGTGGCATTTGATGCATCCACAGTGTATAGATACTGTTCAGTTCAGTCACTCAGTCTTGTCTGACTCTTTGCAACCCCATGAACCACAGCACGCCAGGCCTCTGTCCATCACCAACTCCTGGAGTCCACCCAAACCCATGTCCATTGAGTTGGCGATGCCAACCAACCATCTCATCCTCTATCATCCCCTTCTTCTGCCCTCAATCGTTCCCAGCATCAGGGTCTTTTCCATTGAGTCAGCTTTGCATCAAGTGGTCAAAATATTGGAGTTTCAGCTTCAAATCAGTCCTACCAATGAATACCCAGGACTGATCTCCTTTAGGATGGACTGGTTGGATCTCCTTGCAGTCCAAGGGGCTCTCAATGGTCTTCTCCAACACCACACTTCAAAAGCATCAATTCTTTGGTGCTCAGCTTTCTTATAGTCCAACTCTCACATCCATACATGACCACTGGGAAAACCATAGCCTTGACTAGACAGACCTTTCTTGACAAAGTAATATCTCTGCTTTTTAATGTGCTGTCTAGGTTGGTCATAACTTTCCTTCCAAGGAGGACGTGTCTTTTAATTTCATGGCTGCAATCACCATCTGCAGTGATTCTGGAGCCCCCAAAAATAAAGTCTCTCACTGTTTCCACCATTTCCCCATCTATTTGCCATGAAGTGATGGGACTAGATGCCATGATCTTAGTTTTCTGAATGTTGAGATTTAAGCCAACTTTTTCACTCTCCTCTTTCACTTTCATCAAGAGGCTCTTTAGTTCTTCTTCACTTTCTGCCATAAGGGTGGTGTCATCTGCATATCTGAGGTTATTGATATTTCTCCTGGCAATCTTGATTCCAGCTTGTGCTTCCTCCAGCCCAGCGTTTTTCATGATGTACTCTGCATATAAGTTAAATAAGCAGGGTGACAATATATAGCCTTGACGTACTCCTTTTCCTATTTGGAACCAGTCTGTTGTTCCATGTCCAGTTCTAAGTGTTGCTTCCTGACCTACATACAGGTTTCTCAAGAGGCAGGTCAGGTGATCTGGTATTCCCATCTCTTTCAGAATTTTCCACAGTTTATTGTGATCCACATAGGCAAAGGCTTTGGCATAATCAATAAAGCAGAAAAAGATGTTTTTCTGGAACTCTCTTACTTTTTCAATGATTCAGCAGATGTTGGCAATTTGACCTCTGGTTCCTCTGCTTTTTCTAAAACCAGCTTGAGCATCTGGAAGTTCTTGGTTCATGTATTGCTGAAGCCTGGCTTGGAGAATTATACCACTTTATTTTTTCATCACCCTAGAAGACTACCTGGTACCCATTAACGTGTTTTCTCCATCCCCTCTAATCTGCTCTATGTCTCTGTGGATTTGCTTGTTCTGGATATTTCATATAAATGGAATAATACAATATGTGACCTTTTGTATCTGGTTTCTTTCTCGTAATGTTTTCAAGGTTCATCGAAGTTGTAGCATTCTGTCTTTTTATGGCTGCATAATATTACATTGGGCATCCCTGGTAGCTCAGTTGGTAAAGAATCTGTCTGCAATGCAGGAGATGCCGGTTTAATTCCTGGGTCAGAAAGATCTGTTGGAGAAGGAACAGGCTACCCACTCCAGTATTCTTGGGCTTCCCTGAGGTCTCAACTGATAAAGAATCCGCCTGCAATGCAGGAGACCTGGGTTCAATCCTTGGGTTGGGAAGATCCCCTGGAGAAGGGAACAGCTGCCCACTCCAGTATTCTGGCCTGGAGAATTCCACGAACTGTACAGTCCATGGGGTCACAAAGAGTCGGTGTTGTTTTCACTTTGGCTCCATCTCTTCATTGTTTCTGGAGTTATTTCTCCACTTTTCTCCAGTAGTATATTGGAAAATTCTTAAAGAGGGGGAATACCAGATCACCTTACCTGCCTCCTGAGAAATCTGTATGCAGGTCAAGAAGCAACAGTTAGAACTGGACATGGAACAACAGACTGGTTCAGAATTGGGAAAGGAGTATGTCAAGGCTGTATATTGTCACCCTAATTATTTAACTTATATGCAGAATACATCATGCAAAATGCCGGGCTGGATAAAGCTCAAGCTGGAATCAAGATCGCTGGGAGAAATATCAGTAACCTCAGATATGCAGATAACACCACCCTTATGGCAGAAAGCAAAGAGGAAGTGAAGAGTCTCTTGATGAAAGTGAAAAAGGAGAGTGAAAAAGCTGGCTTAGCTCTTTCTGCCATCTTTCCGTACTGAATGGTGCACATGAATGTCCTGGCTGATGCTCTCAAGAGTATCAGGAATGCCAAAAAGAGAGGCAAACGCCAGGTCCTTATTAGGCCATGCTCCAAAGTCATCATCAGGTTTCTAACTGTGATGATGAAGTATGGTTATATTAGCGAATTTGAAATCCTTGATGATCACAGAGCTGGGAATATTGTTGTGAACCTCACAGGCAGGCTAAATAAGTGTGGAGTGATCAGCCCCAAATTTGATGTGCAATTCAAAGATCTAGAAAAATGGCAGAATAACCTGCTCCCATCCCGTCAGTTTGGTTTCATTGTACTGACAACCTCGGCTGGCATCATGGACAATGAAGAAGCAAGACGAAAACATACAGGAGGGAAAATCCTTGGGTTCTTTTTCTGGGGATGTAATACATACAAATAAAATGCCTCAGAGGGGGGAAAGAAAAAAAGCTGGCTTAAAACTCAGCATTCAAAAAACTAATATCATGGCATCTGGTCCCATTACTTCATGGCAAATAGATGGGGTGACATTGGAAACAGTGACAAGCTTTATTTTCTTGGACTCCAAAATCACTGCAGCCATGAAATTAAAAGACAGTTACTCCTTGGAAGAAAAGCTATGACCAACCTAGACAGCATACTAAAAAGCAGAGACATTACTTTGCTGATCCAGGTCCGTCTAGTCAAAGCTATGGTTTTTCCAGTGGTCATGTATGGATATGAGAATTGGACCATAAGGAAAGCTGAGTGCTGAAGAATTGATGCTTTTGAACTGTGGTGTTGGAGAAGACCCTTGAGAGTCCCTTGGACTTCAAGGAGATCCAACCAGTCCATCCTAAAGGAAATCAGTCCTGAATATTCATTAGAAGGACTGATGCTGAATCTGAAGCTCCAACACTTTGGCCAACTGATGCAAAGAACTGACACAACTCAGCTACTGAACAACAACAACTGTTAAAAACACAATAATCTATAAGAACTTACTGAAAGCTAATACTACTTCATTAGGTTTAATGATAAAAGCCATCTACTGAATATACAGTTTAGTTTAAATCTTTATGGAACAAGGTATACATAAACACTCTACTGTTGTTAAATTTATGATTTATTGGTGAAAGTAATTGTACATATTGGCACATATTACACAGCAATATCTATATGAGATTGATCACACAGCTACTGCTGCTAAGTCACTTCAGGCGTGTCCGACTCTGTGTGACCCCATTCCTGGGATTCTCCAGGCAAGAACACTGGAGTGGGTTGCCATTTCCTTCTCCAATGCAGAAAAGTGAAAAGTGAAAGTGAAGTCGCTCAGTCGTGTCCAACTCTTCGCGACCCCACGGACTGCAGCCTACCAGGCTCCTCTGTCCATGGGATTTTCCAGGCAAGAGTACTGGAGTGGGTTGCCATTGCCTTCTCCGAGATTGATCATATAGCCTTTTAAAACCTTCCTAACAAAGTATATTAAGGTAACCAAATTAAATCAAGACTTTAAGAATGAAAGAACATAAAAAACAGTATTATACAAATTAAATCTTACTTTCATTTATTTATAACAGGTGCATCATCCAGGACACTCACATGAGAGTACAGAAAATAGACTTAAATATTTGTTTATATTGAAAAATGACACATATCTTTGTAATAAATCTGTTTCAAGTTTATAACATTCTTTACAAAACAGTATTTTGTTCACTTTCCCACATACATCATGTTAAAGCACAAATTGATCTAATAACTTTTAGGCTCCCATAAAGAAGATATGTAAATGACCAATAAGCTCATAAAAAGACAACCATTAACAAAATGTAAATCAAACCACAGTGAGATACCACTTCATACCACTATGATGATTATAATCAAAACAATGGATGATAACACGTGCTCAGAGGACCTGGAAAAATAGGAACTCCTGTACATTGTTGGGAATATAAAATGTTAGAGCAGCTATAGAAAACAATTTGTCAGTTCCTTAAAAGTTGAAAACAGAATTACTGTATGAATCAGCAATTCCACTCCTCTGCATACACCCAGGAGAAATGAAAATACATGTCTACCCAGAAACTTGTACAAAAATGTTTATATATCAGTATTATTCATAATGGCTGAAAGGTGGAAACAACTCAGTGTCCACCAACTGATTAATGAATTGTGGTATATCGATACAATATAATATTCGGTTCAGTTCAGTTGCTCAGTTGCATCCAGTTCTTTGCAACCCCATGGCCTGCAGCATGCAAGGCCTCTCTGTCTGTCACCAACTCCCGGGGCTTGCTCAAACTCATGTCTATCAGTCAGTGATGCTATCCAACCATCTTATGCTGTGTCATCCCCTTCTCCTCCTGCCTTCAATCTTTCCCAGTATCAGGGTCTTTTCCAATGAGTTATGTATTTTGTTGTGTATTTTAACAGTTACATATTTTGAAGAGTTAGTATAAATATTATAAGACAAGTACTACAGATAATATAAGGAAAATTGTCTATTTGGTGTATTATAAAAGGTTTCAATATCTACCTTTGAGAAAGGGTCTGCTGAATATCATCTATCCAAGGGAGGCTATCACTGTATATTGCTTTGTCTGCTTCCTTTTAGAAAAACCTCATGATGCTCTAGGATATGTAGTTAGCAAAGCTTTGGGTCTCACAAAAGCCTGAATACATCTTTGATTGGTTATATATTAAAGGAAATAGCCCACAGCATGGTGCCAGACAAGTGTAGAGCCCAACCAATTTGATCCTGAAGCAGGGAGAAGAGTTCTATTCATCATTAAGAGGTTAGATCATAAAATGTTGTAATTATTTCAGCCTCAATTGGTTTAAAGCTTTTTTTTTTTCCCCGTAAAACTTCTCTTCAAATTTTGAGGCAAGAAGACAGTTTTCATTTTGATGACCTTTTGCATTGTGTTTTTCTTCAAGTCCTCCCACCCTGCCCTGTGGCCTACTCTGTTTGCTGTTCAAATCTGAATCATAATGTGCATCTGCAGGGATCGGAATCATGTGACTGACTGAAGTGTCTCTTGTCATTTATTAACATTTTTTGAATATCTAATTTTGACATATTATTTGGCTGTGTCATGAAGAAATTTGCTCCTGCTCTTGACTGTTTCAGAGGTGGGTGCATATGAAAAATTATTATTTTTTTCTCTTTCATCTCTACACAGTTATTTTTGTTTTTGTTTTTTAGTTACAAAATGGAACAAAGAATGACAGCCACATTGGGCCTTGACAGGGATCCTTTTACTTGAAGGGCCACTCCTGTAATGAATGATTTTTATTCAAGTGAATATTCATATATTTCTCTGACTCTAATTTGTATGAAATGACAGCCTGCAGACCATTTTATTTGATTACAGTCCTTTCACCTTCATTATCTTTTATGTCTATTTAAACTCTGGACTTGCCATATCCATCTTGACCCTCCCCCACATCTCTCTGTTTGTATTTTCTTTCATTGCAATTTTCCTCTTTTCTCTTCTGTGGGCATTCACAGATTGTTTTTGGAGTTCATTAAAAAGAGAGTGTGTTGTCTGGGTAGAAAATTGCATTTGCATGCTTGAGAGAGGCCTAAGGGTTTTTGTGGGGTTTGGCAAGGATCCTGGCTTTTTTTTCCTTTTCAGAGGGAAGAATGAGGAAAGGGAGTAATAATAAGGGATTTTTGGAAAGGAGAAAAGTAAGAGTTGTTGAGGTGATTTCTTTCTTCATTTTTCCCTTCCCATAGTATATGCATCTAGCTGATTTTCATTTTTTTTTCTGCATGTATAAACCACTTGACTAACAATGGGAGAGATTAGAGACTTTTCTTAGAACTATTTTCGAATGCACAGTAGAGTTCTGCAAAGCAGAAACCTCTCTTACGGTGATAACTGTACATTTTCTAGTGAACATGGCAAGTTGCAGTATGTATACATATACATTTTTCTCCTTTGTGGTAACTGGAGGGGGTTTTATATGGGAAAATTGTTTCTTAAATTAATATGACATTTCATTTAAACTGGTATTGACATAGAACTCTAGTTATGTTTTGAATTAGGATTCCACACTTTCAAAATTTAAGTTTTGAGGTATAATATTTAGCCCTTTTTGAAGGTGATAATGTTTTTCCTTTTTTATTAAAAGTGATATCATTTGTTATTTAGAACTTGTCATTTGTGCCCATTGGGACATTAGGGAAACCGTGGAACATTTATAATAAAAGGAGTATATTTTATAGCAGTGATAACTTAGAAGAATTTGGCTAAGTTCAGAGTTAATACAAAAAATGTGGGTTGTAGACATAGGACCAAGGGTCATGTGGGTCAGGATTGATCAGGAAAATCAGAGAGTTGTTTTGTGCTGTGTTGGATATTCATAGGAAAATAAGTTGATTATTATAGAGCAGCCCATAGAGTTGAATCTTTTAAAAAAAAAAAAAAAGTCTGACTGACTTATTATGTACTATAAATCCATTCAGCAAATTTTTTTAATTTAATACTGACTCTGTTCATAGGAACTAGGACTAAAACAATGAGTAAGATATAATAGTTGTCCTCAAGGAACTTATAATCACCATGACTGTGTATATTTGCAACTGTGTTTGTATTTTGTCTGTAAGGTCTAGAAACATAGATACTTTTATTTTATACTTACATATGTTTTTAAGATCTAAATACAAAGGAATTATACTCCAATTAAAAAAGATCCAAGAAGTCCTTGATAAAAGGTATATTTTCCTATGTTTTCAGACTTTATCTTTACCATATGGAATGTGTGTATGTATGTAAACAATTAGTTACAGTGTAAGTGCTGAAAAAGAACTGTATGCAAAATAATTTGGGCTACGTCCACTTTTCATTCTCTACTGGATATTCACATTAGCCTATAAGGATTTCCCCGGTGGCTCAGTGATTAAGAACCTGCCTGCGATGCAGGAGACACAGAAGAAGGGAGTTCTATCCCTGGGTCAGGAAGATCCCCTGGAGGAGGGTATGGCAACCCACTCCAGTATTCTTGCTGGGAAAATCGCATGGACAGAGGAGCTTGGTGGGCTGCAGTCCATGGGGTCACACAGAGTCAGACATAGCTGAAGCAACTGAGCACACACACATCAGCATATAAACATACTTTTATTTCTTGATTCTTAAAAAAGTTATCTTCTCATAACTCTACTAATGTCTGTCAGCTATTGTTCTATTTCTTTCCTATGCTCTGTACTTGTTAACTCTAATTTCCCTCCTCCCATTTTCTCTTAAACCTATTTCAGCCAGTGTCAACCATCCTATTCCAATTGTATTCTCATCAGAGTCACTGATGACCTCTACGTTACTAGTTGTCATTTCTCAGTCCTTGTCTAACTTGATTATCAGTAATGTTTGACTGATATCAAATATTATGATATCAAATATCATCCTTGACTGATATTCTTCACAAAGTTTCCGATATTCTGCTCTCTTAGTTGAAATTTCTCCTTTGTTGTTCAGTTGCTAGGTCATGTCCAACTCTTTGCCACCCCACGGAATGCAGCACTCCAGGCTTCCCTGTGCTTCACTATCTCCCGAAGTTTGCTCAAACTCACGTCCACTGAATCGGTGATGCCATCCAACCATCTCATCCTTTGTCATCCCCTTTCTTCTACCTCGTTGGTATTTCCTTCTCTGTCTCTTTTGCTTGTTCTTCTTATCTTTTGTCCCTCAACTTTAAAAACTGTTTTTTAAAAAATCTCACTGTAAAAAACAAACTATTCTTATCTTTTGGTGTGTACAGTTCTATGAATTTTAACACATGTATCAGTTCAGTTTAGTCACTCAGTTGTGTCCGACTCTTTGCAACCCCATGTACTGCAACACGCCAGGCTTCCCTGTCCATCACCAAATCCTGGAACTTGCTCAATCTCATGTCCATTGAGTTGGCAATGCCATCCAGCCACCTCATCTTCTGTTGTCCCCTTCTCCTGCCTTCAGTCTTTTCCAGCAGCAGGGTCTTTTCTGATGTGAAGAGTCAGTTCTTCACATCAGGTGGCCAATGTATTGGAGTTTTAGCCTCAGCATCAGTCCTTCCAATAAATATTCAGGGCTGATTTTTTAAGGATTGACTGGTTTGATCTCCTTGCAGTCCAAAGGACTCTCAAGAGTCTTCTCCAACACCACACTTCAAAGCATCAATTCTTCAGCACTCAGTTTTCTCTGTAGTCCAACTCTCACATCCATACATGACTACTGGAAAAACCATAGCTTTGACTAGATGGACCTTTGTTGGCAAAATAATGTTTCTGCTTTTTAATACACTGTCTAGGTTTGTCACAGCTTTTCTTCCAAGGAACAAGCATATAGATGTATACACATGTATAGATTTGTGTAATCAGTACCATAATCAGGGTACAGAACAATTCTATCACCCTGAAAATATGCCTCATGTCATCTCTTTATAGTCAAACCTTTATTGCCTGGAAACCATTGCTGTTCTCCATCATTATAATTTCGTCTTTTAGAGAATGTCATATGAATGGAACTATACAGTATGTAACTTTTCGAGGCTGGCTTCTTTTACTCAGCATAATATCTGTGATATTCCTCTAAATTATTGCATGTATCTTTTGTTTCTTCCTTCTTATTGCTGAATAATATCATTTGTATGGATGTGTCAGAAATTGTTTATCCATTCACCTGGTATAAAGGACATTTATTTTATTTATTTATTTTTTTTTAAAAGGACATTTAAATAGTTTTCCAGTTTGAGTTGTTTTGGGCAACTATGAACAGAACTGCTATAAACACTGATAATCAGGTTTTGTATAATGTAAATTTTCATTCTCCAGGGAGAAATCCCAGGAGAGGGATTTCTGGGTTTATCAGAAACTGCCAGATGCTCTTCCAGAATGCTTGTACCATTTTGCATTCCTACCTTCAATGAAAGTCCCAGTTCTGCATCCTTACCAACACTTGGTATTGTCAGTTTTTAAGTTTTTTCTTGTTTTGTTTTTGTTTGTTGTTTTGTCTTGTCATTATTTTAATTTTATCCATTCTCATAAGTATATATCATAAGTGTTATTGTTTTAATTTACAGTTCTCTAAGGGCTAATGATGTTGAACATCTTTTCATGTGCCTACTTGTAATTTACATGTTTTTGGAGATGTGTCCAAATCTTTTACCTAGTTTTAAATTAGACTCTTTGTTTTCTTAATTTGAGTTTTGAGAGTTCACTGTGTATTCTGGATACAAGTCCTTTATTGGATATGTGCTTTGCAGATATCACCTCCCAATCTCTTGCTTGTTTTTTTCATTCTTTTAACAGTATCTCTGGTAGAGCAAAGGTTTTTAATATTAATGAAGTCAACTTATCAGCTTTTTCTTTTGTGGATTGTGCTTTTGCTGACATGTCTAAAAACTCCTTCGTATACAGTGGCTAAGCAATAAGGTCCTACTGTAAACACAGGGATCTATATTCAATATCCTGGGATAAACCATAATGGAAAAGAATATTAAAAAGAATGTATGTATGTATATAACTGAGTCACTTTGCTGTACAGAAGAAATTAACATAACATTGTAAATCAACTGTACTTCAGTAAAGAAATAAGTTGGGGAGAAAAAAAGCTTTTGCCTAACCCCAGGTCACAAAGACTTTCTGCCATGTCTTATTCTAAACATTTTCTATTTTTACATTTTTCCATTCAGTCTGTGATCCGTTTTGAGTTAATTCTATACAAAATATGAGACTTAGATTACTTTTTTTTATTGCATATAGATGGTCAGTGTCCAACCCTGTATGTTGAAAAGACTGTCTTTTATCCACTGAATTACTTTTGAATCTTCACCAAAAATCAGTTGGTAATATTTGCATAAGTCTATTTCAAGACTCTGTTCTCTCTCATTTATTTAGGTGTCAATCCTTTTACTGCTACCACACAGTCTTTATTATTATAGCTTATAGTAAGTCTTGAATCAGTGTGATTCTTCTAACTTCATTCTTATCTTTTATAATTATTTTAAACTATTCCAGTTCCTTTTAGAATATATATATTTTAAAAGTTTTTGCTGATATTTTGAGTTTTATTATATTAAGCCTATATAGCCTGTATATACAAGCCTATATAATACAAGTCAAAATATCAGCAAAAGAATTTTTTTGGTGGCTCAGTGGTAAAGAGTCTGTCTTTACCAAAGCAGCATACCTGAGTTCAGTCCCTGGGTCTAGAAGATGCCCTGGAGAAGGAAATGGCAACCCACTCCAGTATTCTTGCCTGCAAAAGTAGGAGGAGGAGGAGGACAGAGGAACCTGATGGACTACAGACCATGGGATCACAGAATCGACCATGACTCAGCGACTAAACAAAGAGCAGCAGCAAGCCTATATATCAGTTTTGGAAAAATTGAAATCTTTACTTTGTTGCATATTTAATCTATAAACACAATATCTCTATTTATTTAGATTTTCCTGGATTTCTTCCATCACTCTTTGTAGTTGTCAGCATACAGATTCTGTAAATGTTTTGTTAGGCTTATACACCTATTTTAAAGTTATTATAATTGGATATTTTTGAACAACAACAAGGAAAATTTTCAATCTTTTGGCAAGTTTGAAAATAGAAAAAAAAAATAGAAAAAAAATCAATAAAGCCAAAAGCTGGTTCTCTGGTATTAAGGCCAAACAAAATCAGAGAAAGGAAGGAAGGATGGAAGGAAGTTCAGTCGCTCAGCCGTGTCCAACTCTTTGTGACCCCATTAACTGCAGCACGCCAGGCCTCCCTGTCCATCACTAACTCCCAGAGTCCACCCAAACCCATGTCCATTGAGTTGGTGATGCCATCTAAGCATCTCATCCTCTGTCGTCCCCTTCTTCTCCTGCCCTCAATCTTTCCCAGCATCAGAGTCTTCCAGTGAGTCAGCTCTTGACATCAGGTGGCCCAAGTATTGGAGTTTCAGCTTCAACATCAGTCCTTCCAATGAACACCCAGGACTGATCTCCTTTAGGATGGACTGGTTGGATCTCCTTGCAGTCCAAGGGACTCTCAAGAGTCTTCTCCAACACCAAGTTCAAAAGCATCAATTCTTCAGTGCTCAGTTTTCTTTATAGTCCAACTCTCACATCTATACATGACCACTGGAAAAACCATAGCCTTGACTAGATGGACCTTTGCTGGCAAAGTAATGTCTCTGCTTTTGAATAAGGTAAGAAAAAAGAAAATGACGTGATTGTTGATACAGAAACTCCCAAGGAATTTACAAAAATGTTCTTTTTTTCCAAGTTATTAAAATTGAATATTTTAAAAAATTTTAATTTTCATTTGTACATTCCTGGTATAAAGAAATCTGATTGATTTTTATATGCTATATCCAGGATTTTTATACCTGTATCCAAGTCCTTGCTAAATGCACTTAGTGTTAGAAATTTTTTTGTAAATTCTTTGGAAGTTTCTGTATAAATAACCGTGTCTTCTTCTTTCTTACCTTCCTGCCTTCCTTCCTTTCTCTGATTTTGTTTGGCCTTAGTACCAGAGAACCAGCTTTTGGCTCTACTGACTTTTCTGTGTTGTTTTTCTATTTTCAAACTTGCCAAGAGATTGGAAATTTTCCTTACTGTTATTATTCAGTCACTAAGTTGTGTCTGACTCTTTGTGACCCCATGAATTGCAGCGTGCCAGGCTTCCCTGCCCTTCACTATCTCCCGAAGTTTGCTCAAACTCATGTCCGTTTAGTCAATGATCAATGGTCTGTCTAGCCATCTCATCCTCTGCTGCCCTCTTCTCCTTTTGCCTTCAATCTTTCCCAGCATCTTCAATCTTTTCCAGTGAGTCGGCTCTTTGCAGCAAGTGGTCAAAGTATTGGAGCTTCAGTTTCAGCCTCAGTCCTTCCAATGAATACTTTAGGGTGGATGGGTTTGATCTCTTTGTTGTCCAAAGGACTCTCAAGAGTCTTCTTCAGCACCACAATTCAGAAGCATCAATTCTTTGGCACTCAGCTTTCTTTATAGTCCAACTCTCACGTCCATACATGACTACTGGAAATTTTCCCTACCTTTCTATTATCTATTTCTAATTTAATCTATCATGATCCATTTCCCTATGCCCTGCCCCAGGCAACCACCAGTCTGGTATCTTTGAGTGTGGTTTCATTTAGATTCCACTTACAATCATGCAGTGCTTCTTTTCCCCTGAGTTATTTACTTAGCATAATGCCCTCAAGCTCCATCTGTATTGTCACAAATGGCAGAATTTCCTTTTTTCATGACTGAATAATATGCCACTGTGTGTGTGTGTGTGTGTGTGTGTGTGTGTGTGTGTGTTGTGTGTGAGTGTGTGTGTCTCACATCTTTATCCATTCATCTATTAACAGACAGTTAGGTCAATGTGTTGGCTATTGTGAGTAGTGCTACAATAAACATTGGAGCTATCTTTGAAATAATGGTTTCATCTATTTTGTATGTATACCAGAAGTGGAATTGCTGAATCATATGGTAGTTCTTTTTTAACTTTTTGAGGAACTTCTCTACTATTTCCATAGGTGGCTGTACCAACTTATATTCCCACCAGCAGTACACAAAAGTTCCTTCTTCTCTCCATCCTCACCAGCACTTGTTATTTCCTGTCTCTTTGATAATAACCGTTCTAACAGGTGGAAGTCATATCTCATTGTGATTTTTATTTGTATTTCCCTGATGACTAGTGATACTGAGCACTATGTCATGTACCTGTTGTCCATTTGTATGTCTTCGGGAAAATGTATATTCAGAGCCCTTGCCCATTTTTAAATCGAATTGATTTGTTACTCTTGAGTTGTTTGAGTTCTTAATATATTTAGAGTATTAACCAGATATAAATAATTTCCATAATCAATTGTTTCATTGTGGATTATAGAATAGTTATTTTTTCTTATTCCATCATTCCTTTTATTTTTATCAGCTAGCATTCTTCAAAGAGAGTGTTTCCTCAGAAGTGCTGGATAGTTCCTACTAAAACATCATTGTTAGTGCTAATTTTTTCATCTTAGCTGAAAAGTTCAGATGAGGACTTTTAAGTAATAAAAAGTTACCTCCAATGGTTTTCCTTTTCTTTCTTTTTCCTTTTTTTTTTGAAGTATCTCTATGGATGCATATATTTTAAAAAATATTTTACAGTCATGGTCATTTTTCTTTTTGATACTCAAATTGTTATTTATTTGGCTAGTGGAAGTCCTTTCCAGTGTCTTCTTGTCTCCTTTTAACATACTTTTTCTTGGAGTGCATCCTTGATTTTAGGCAATGTAGAATGGCCCAGAAAAAAATTGGTACTTTGCCTGCCTAGACCTGAAATTCACTGTGGAATGGTTGCTTTCAGTAGTAATTGTTTTTAGAAACAAAAATCTAGGTGCTATATGTGCCTGTTGCCACTGTGACATCATTTTTTCTAGGCCAGCCCTAAAACTGGCCCTGTGTCACTGCTGCTGCTTTTGGTTGGTTAAAGCAAGTCATGAGGCCTTCGCAGATCTAAAGGGAAAAAGAATTGGATGCCTCCTGATGGAGGTGTGACATAGGCACATTGCAGAAAACACATGGGAAGAATTTGGAAAATTATGTTCTACATCTGTGGCTGGACACAAGGGATATCTCCATTCTTTTGGTATTAGAAATAATGCTGAAATCAGTAATCTTATAGATGTTTCATATCATGGGCATTTATGTTCAGATTTCTTCAAGAAAATTAGAGATACCAAGGGAACATCTCATGCAAAGATGGGCACAATAAAGAACAGAAATGTGGACCTAACATAAGCAGAAGATACTAAGAAGAGGTGACAAGGATATGCAGAAGAACTATACAAAAAAAGATCTTCATGACCCAGCTAACCACAATGGTGTGATCACTCATCTAGAGCCAGACATCCTGGAGTCAAATGGGCCTTAGGAAGCATCATTACGAATAAAGCTAGTGGAGGTGATGGAATTCCAACTGAGCCATTTCAAATCCTAAACAATGATCTGTTAAATGTGCTGCACTCAATATGCCAGCAAATTTGGAAAACTCAGCAGTGGCCACAGGACTGGAAAAGGTCAGTTTTCATTCCAGTCCCAAAGAAGGGCAATGCCAAAGAATGTTCAGACTACTGCACAATTGCATTCATTTCACATGCTAGCAAGGTGATGCTCTAAATCCTTCAAGATAGGCTTCAGTAGTACATGAACTGAGAACTTCCAGATATGTAAGCTGGACTTAGAAAAGGCAGAAGAACCAGAGATCAAATTGCAAACATTTGTTGAATCATAGAAAAAGCAAGAGAATTCCAGAAAACCTTTTACTTCTGTTTCATTGACTATGCTAAAGCCTTTGACAGTGTGGATCACAACAAACTGAAAAATTCTGAAAGAGATGGGAATACCAGACCATTTTTCTTACCTCCTATGAAACCTGTATGTATGTAAAGAAGCAACAGTTAGAACTGGAAATGGAACAGACTGGTTCCAAATTGGAAAAGCAGTATGTCGAGGCTGTATATTGTCACCCTGCTTATTTAACTTCTGTACAGAGTACATCATGAGAAATGCTGGACTGGATGAAGCACAAGCTGGAATCCAGATTGCCGGGAGAAATATCACTAACCTCATATATGCAGATGACACTACTCTTATGGCAGAAAGTGAAGAGCAACTAAAGAACCTCTTGATGAAGGTGAAAGAGGAGAATGAAAAAAGCTGGCTTAAAACTCAACATTCAGAAAACAAAGATCATGGCAGCTGGTCCCATCACTTCATGGCTAATAGTTGGGGAAACATTGGAAACAGTGACAGACTTTATTTTCTTGGGGTCCAAAATCACTGCAGATGGTGACTGCAACCATGATATTAAAAGACACTTGCTCCTTGGAAGAAAAGCTATGACCAACTAGACAGCATATTAAAAAGCAGAGACATTACTTTGCCGACAAAGATCTTAATAGTCATTAGTCATGTATAGATGTGACAGTTGGACCGTAATGAAGTCTGAGTGCTGAAGAATTGATGCTTTCAAACTGTGTGCTGGGGAAGATCTTGAGAGTCCCTTGGACTGTAAGGGGATCAAACCAGTCAATCCTAAAGGAAATCAGTCCTGAATATTCATTGGAAGGACTGATGCTGAAGCTGAAGCTCCACCTGATGTGAAGAGTCGACTCATTAGAAAAGACCCTGATGCTGGGAAAGATTGAGGGCAGAAGAAGAAGAGGGCATCAGAGGATGAGATGGCTGGATGGCATTACTGATGCAATGAAAATGAACTTGGCAAACTTAGGAAGATGGTGAGGGACAGAGAGGCCTGCCGTGCCGCAGTCCATGGGGCTGCAAAGAGTTGAACATGACTGGGCAACTGAACAACAACAACAACAACAAACTAGTACAGGAATGCTCATAGCAGTTTTTTCATGTTTGCCAAATTTTGGAAGTGACCAAGATGTTCTTCAGAAGGTGAGTGGATAACTTTGGTACATCTCAACATTGGAATATTATTCAGCATAAAAATGAAATGAACTATCAAGTCATGAAAAGGCTTGGAGGAACCTTAAAGCAGAGTAATGTCTCTGCTTTTCAGCACGCTATCTAGGTTTGTTATAGCTTTCCTGCCAAGAAGCAAATGTCTTCTGATTTCATGGCTGCAGTCACCATATGCAGTGATTTTAGAGCTCAAGAAGAGGAAATCTGTCACTACTTCCACCTTTTTCCCCCTTTGCAAGTGAAAATGAAAGTCGCTCAGTCATGTCCAGCTCTTTGTGACCCATGGACTACATATAGTCCTTGGAATTCTCCAGGCCATAATACTGGAGTGGGTAGCCTTTCCCTTCTCCAGGGGATCTTCCCAACTGAGGGATTGAACCCAGGTCTCCTGCGTTGCAGGCAGATTCTTTACCAGCTGAACCACAGGGAAGCCCCTCTCCCCCTCTATTTGCATGAAATAATAGGGCCGGATGCCATGATCTTAGTTTTTTTAATATTTAGTTTTAAGCTGGCTCTTTCACTTTCCTCCTTCACCCTCGTCAAGAGTCTGAAGTATGTGAGGCATACTTTAATTTTAAGCAAATGTAGTGCACCAAATTCAACACAAATTAGCAAAAAAGTCAGTATAGTAGAGGTTAGTCATTGTTGGCTCAAAAAATATCCATTAAAATGAGAGTAACTGGAAAAGAATTTGAAAAAGAATATATATATTATTTTATATATACATCAGTTTTATATATAAAACTGAACCAATTTGCTATACAGCAGAAATGAACACAATATTGTAAGTCAACTATACTTTATTTTAAATTAAAAAAATTTTTTAAATAAATTTTAAAAAAGAGAAAAATGAGAGTAACAAGACTTTTTAGTATAAAGACGATGTGTTTCACAGTTAGTTCTTAATTATACATTCATGGAATGATCATTCAGTGCGTGGATTATCCAGGTAATTTGTTTCTAATTTCCTTTCACCTCTTTTCTGTTGATTAGTCTTTTCTTATTTTATACCTCCAAAAGAGTTGGGCAGGAAAAGAGACTAGATGAAAATTTAAAAAATAACATTTTTTTCTGGTTAGCAATTGTATTCAGAAGTAAGAATATTGAAACTAATGACAAACTAATTTTAAAAATTGCTAGTGATTTTCAGTATTTGCTGCTTTAATACTCAATGCCTAGATTGTTTCTTATTACAGAAAGAGGAAATTGGCATTTCACGTTAGTGAAGGAAGACATCAATGATATTCATTATATATCCTTTATTTTTATAGTTAGAAAATACCAAGGTCATACTGTTCTGAAATTAAAATAGCATGGATTTAAGCAGTTATGAATAACATGATAACTGTTTTTACATATTGCCAATAAATGGAATTTTTATTTTCCTTTTCACCCTCTCTGTGTACTACGTTAGTTGAAGGTATTGGTAAAAGGTTTCTCTTATTCCTCTATTATCTGCCTAGGAGTTTTACATAAACCTATTTGATAGAGTATTTCATTTGATAGTATCTTACTATCAAAGGAGAAACTCAGAAAAGCACTAATGTCATAATGAAGCTTTGCCCACCTCGATGAAACAGTTTATATTATATAGGTAATTTGTTTTGCCGTTTGCTAATACTGTTACCGCTTAAAATGTTCTTCCTTTAAAAATGTGGCTAGTTTCAAACTTATTAAAAGTAGATCTTTAAAAATGCTAACATTTACTTAGAAATTTCTCTTATAGAGTGTTTGAACTTTAGAAGTAAGATCCCAATAGAGCATTTAAAGAAATACTAACTGAACTTCCCTCTGTGTATTATTCATGTAAAACATGGCCCTGTAGACCCTTATATTATAACCTCTGTTATAACTTTCATATATTTTTGTTTTATTACTGTTATTTTTATTGAATTATAGTTGATTTGCAATGTTGTGGTAGTTTCAGGAATACAGCAAAGTGATTCAGTGTCATATATGTATACATATATACATATGCGTGTGTGCATGCTAAGTTGCTCCAGTCATGTCTGACTTGGGGGGAAGCTGTGGCAGGAGTTGGGGTAGAAGAAGGCACTGTGTGTGAGCTCAGTCTCTCAGTCGTGTCCGACTCTGCAACCCCATGGACTGTAGCCCACCAGGGTCCTCGGTCCATGGAATTTTCCAGGCAAGAACACTGGAGTGGGTTGCCAGTTTCCTTCTCCTGGGCATCTTCCTGACCCATGGATCAAGCCCGCGTCTCTGGTGTCTCCTGCACTGGCAGGTGGATTCTTCACCACCGTGCTATGTGGGAGGCCCAGAAGAAGGCAGATTTTATGAAGTATGATGTACCTGTGAGCCATCAAAGTGATGACATCAACTAAGCAGTTAACTGTAAGGATTTCAAGTTTAGAAAAGTGTCCTAAATGATAAATGTAAATAACTATTGTGGAATAGTCAGTATAAACCTAGGGCTTCTATTTAAAACATAAAATTCAGAGCACAGTTGAATAAAACATCTCAGCATACACTTCATCATCAGAACTTTCACTGTTGTGCTTTAGCCTTGGCTTTACTCTGGTTTAATAAGAAGTCTTTTCTTCTCACTCACAGGGATGAAGAGCTAAGAAAAAGTACTGCTGTTAGTTGTTATACTACAGGGTACCCTTAGAGGCTGTTTCTTTTCTGCTACCCTAACTCAGGTTTTGCTTGCTTCCCCTCATCTTTCAGCATCCTGCTCGTTTCCATTTTGAACCAAAAAGAAAGGAAATGATTTTGCTTACATAGGCACTGTTTTCCTGAGATTACCCTTTGCCACTTTTTTCCAGTCTCGAATTCTCTTTTGAATTCTTCTCTGCCGCTTCCTGTCCTTTGAAGGCTGGAACTGTTATAAAAGCTAATTGGCATCAAACACAAAAGATTATTCATTAACTTTTCTCTAAGACCTACAGCTCCTTCCAAGCCTGATTCTAATTTTTTTAAAGGACCCATTTCATTCTTTTCTTATGAACAGACATTTTAGAATATGTTTGAACAGAACATGCACAATTTTTAAACAACTGCTTTATATGCCGTATTTGGTTTGAAAGTTATTTTCCCATAGAAACAATATTATAAATGGTGGTTTGGTTTCCCCAGCCAACTCCAAAGACTTTTAAACTTGTGTCACAGTGGTATTTAATCTATAATTGATAATAGGTATATCCTTGTTTCTTGGCACAGTGACACATTTCCCATAAATTATTCTAGTACTGCATAGAGACAAGGACTGTACCTACAGGACCTAATTTAATTTCATACACTAGCAGCATAGAATCATAGATGGTATGAGCTAGAGGGGACTATAACACAGTCTCAACTATTTATTTTATGAGGAAGAAAACTAAGAGCCAGGAAAACTAAATGATTTTTCCTCAGTGGCATCTTCTTATTTTACATCACTGAAACTTGCGTATGTTGATTCCTTTGTTAGAATTCCATATAAACTCCTTAATATCCATCAAAATTCAGTTCTGTGGAACTTACTGCATCAACCTTTGTCTCCTTGGATATGGTGGGTCGCTCCAGTCTCTGTGTTAGTGCCAGACATTGTATATAGTTCTTGTAGCACTTGTTAGCTGCAAATTGTGTGACCTTGTATAACTCACCAAATATCTTTACACTTCAGTTTGTTCACCCATAAAATAATTATAATCATAATACCTCATAGGATTGATATGAAAACAAAATGAGTTAGTATATGTAAACAGCTTATGACAGTGTCTGGTGCATAGTAAATGGTTGTAGCTATTATCATAATGCATTGTGATTTTTTAATGAGAATACTTGTCTTACCTACTGAACTCATCAGTTCTTTCTCAAAGTCAGAAATATTATATATTACTCAATTTGTAAGCATTATATAAGTTTTTAATGAAACTTTTTATTTTGTAATGATTGTAAAATTGGCATACACTTGTAAAAAATAATACAGAGAAATCTCTATGTCCTTTACCTAATTTCCCCCAGTAGTAAACCTTGCAAAACAATACTACAATATCATAACCAGGAGGTTGATATTGATACAGTCAAAATTCAAAGCATTTCTATTACCACAAGGATCTCACGTATTGTCCTTTTATAGCCACACATTTCTTTCCAATATCCCTCTCCAAGCACCATCCTTAATCCCTGGCAACCACCGATCTGTTCTCTGTTCCTTTAATTTTATTATTTTAGGAATGTTATATAAAAGGAATAACACAATATATAACTCAGCATAATTTCCTCAACATAATTCTATGAAAATTCATCAAAGTTGTTGCATGTGTTATTTCTAAAATTATTGTTGCATTGTGTTCTACAGTATGGATATGCATGCCAAACATGGCATGGATGCTACATGGTATGGATAAATATACTTAAGTTTAACTCTTCATTGAAAGACATCTAAATTATTTTCAGTTCCTAGCTATTACAAATAAAGCTTCTTTGAACATCATGCACAGGTTTTTGTGTAAACATAAGATTTTTTTCATTTAATTCATTCATCTTTTATTTCTCTTTTAGCAAACATCAGATAATATGAACAAAATTGTATTGTTCACTATAGTTATGCACATTCTTTCTTGCTTTATGTGTTATAAACCTACTTAAGCAGATAAAATTCACTGAAGAAATTAGACATACACCAGAATTCTGACATATACTTTTCTAAGTTAGGACAAAAGAAAGCTTATCAAATTTTCCTAAGAGATCAGCATTATACAACAAAATAAATTAGTATGTGCTGCTTTTAAGTTAACATCTGCCATTTTTCAGACTTTAATTTTAGGTTACAGCTAAAATAATTTTTATCTCAAGTTTTATGACAAAAGAACAAAAGCTGAAACATGCAAATCCTATTCATAACTGTATTGGCCATTTAAAAAATAAAAAATAATAAAAATAAAAAATACGATCAAGAAAATGCTTCCCTTGTGGCTCAATCAGGAAAGAGTCTACCTGCAATGCAGGAGACCTGGGTTCGATTCCTGGATCAGGAAGATCCCCTGGAGAAGGAATGGCAACCCACTCCAGTATTCTTGCTTGGAAAATCCCATGGACAGAGGAGCCTGGCAGGTTACAGTCTATGGGGTTGCAAGAGTTGGACACAACTGAGCGACTGAGCACACACACAGCACACAAGAAAATGCTACTCCTTCTGCTAGAAAAAAATAGCTACCAATAAGTTATTTTAGAATATTTTAAATATAGATGGAATTTACAATAAGTAGATTTCACTGTATCTTGTTTTATTGTTTAATGCTTCTCTTTTAGTTTTAAAGTAACAGAACTCCCCCCCAAAAATCCAAATGTAGGATTACAAAACCAGCAGCCTTCAGAATATATTTTGTCTAGCAGGCAGAATGGTTCTTAATCTTTGGAAGTGTAGTACCTTCATACAGTACTTATTTTCCTCAAGATGACCACAACAATTCCCCACACTGGCGCCTGCTGAGCATGTAATACTGATACCCTGTTTTTTATATTATAAAACCCAGTTGTTACTGTTGTTGTTTAGTCACTCAGTTGTGTCTGACTCTTTGTGACACCATGGACAATAGCCCACCAGGCTCCTCTGTCCTTAGAATTTTTCAGTCAAGATTACTGGAGAACATAAGCTTTTATTTCCCTAGGATAAATGCCTAGGACTGCAGTTGCTGGATCAGGCTTGATATGATGGTTGCATGTTTAGTTTTTAGAGAACCTACCAAACTGTTTTCTAGCATGCTATACGATTTTGCAGTCCCATAAACAACTTAATTGGTGATCTGTTTTCTCCACATCCTCACCAGCATTTGGTGATGTTGCTAATTTTTTTTATCCAGTTTGATGAAGTATATAGAGATATCTCATTGCATTTTTCATTTGCATTTCTCTTATACCATATGATGTTGAACATCTTTTCATGTGCTTATTTGTCCTTTTTGGTGAAATATCTGTTCATGTCTTTTTCCCATTTGTTATTTGGATTTTTTTAACAGTTGAGTTTTAAGAATTCTTTAAAACTATACTCTAAATACCAGTCCTATTTTGGCTATATCATTTGCAATATTTTCTCCTAATCTGTAGCTTGTCTTTTTATCCTATTAACAAGTCCTTTCATAGAGCAAATGTTACAATTTTGATTAAGTCCAGTTTACAGTTTTTTGTTTTATGGATTATCCCAAGAACTCTTTGGCTAGCTATCAATCCTGAAGATTTTTTTTTCTAAACATTTTATAGTTTTGCATTCTGCATTTAAGTTTAGGATCCATTTTGCCATTTTGAGTTAATTTTTAATGTGTGAGGTTTAAGTTTATTATTATTATTTTTTGGCTGTGGATATCCAAATTTTTTTGTTGTTGTTAAAAAGACTTTCTTTTGTGAAAAATATGATTAGAGCAGTATTGAAGAAAACAAGGTTAATATACAGAAGTCAGTTTCTTTCCTCTAGACCAGCAATGAGTAATTAGATTGAAATGAAAAATAAAACACTGTTCACATCAGACAAGAAGGAAGGAAAGAAAGACAGACAGACTTAGGCATAAATATAAGAAAATATGTATAAGACCTACATGAGGAAAATTACAAAACTCTAAAGAAGGAAATAAAAGAAGAACTAAATAAATGAAGAGATATTTCATGTTCATGGATAAGAAAACTCTAACTATAGTTAGGGCTTCCCTAGTGGTACAAAGGAGCCTGGCAGGCTACAGTCCATGGGGTCACAAAGAGTCAGACACAACTGAGTGACTAACACATGCACACACACCCACACAAATATAGTTAAGACTCAGTATAGTTAAGATCTTTGTCTAGATTCAGCACAATCCCAGTCAAAATACCAGCAAATTGCTTTGTGGATATTGACAAACTGTTTCTAAAATTTATGTGGAAAGGCAAAAGATCCAGAAATTTTTTTGAGGTTGAACAAAGCTAAAGAACTGACAGTACCTGACTTTTAAGATATACTATAAAGCTATAGTAATCAAGACAGTTTTATTTTGGCAAAAGAATAGACAGATCAGTGGGACATAATATGGAACTCAAAAGTACACATATTTTTATGATAGAAATATATGCGACTGAACTTTGACAAAGGAGCAAATTTTGACACACTTTGACAAAAGAGCAAATTTCACAATTTGTATGGAAATACAAAAAACCTCGAATAGCCAAAGCAATCTTGAGAAAGAAGAATGGAACTGGAGGAATCAACCTGCCTGACTTCAGGCTCTACTACAAAGCCACAGTCATCAAGACAGTATGGTACTGGCACAAAGACAGAAATATAGATCAATGGAACAAAATAGAAAGCCCGGAGATAAATCCACCTACCTACGGACACCTTATCTTCGACAAAGGAGGCAAGAATATACAATGGAAAAAAGACAACCTCTTTAACAAGTGGTGCTGGGAAAACTGGTCAACCACTTGTAAAAGAATGAAACTAGAACACTTTCTAACACCATACACAAAAATAAACTCAAAATGGATTAGAGATCTAAATGTAAGACCAGAAACTATAAAACTCCTAGAGGAGAACATAGGCAAAACACTCTCTGACATAAATCACAGCAGGATCCTCTATGACCCACCTCCCAGAATATTGGAAATAAAAGCAAAAATAAACAAATGGGACCTAATGAAACTTAAAAGCTTTTGCACAACAAAGGAAACTATAAGCAAGGTGAAAAGACAGCCCTCAGATTGGGAGAAAATAATAGCAAACGAAGCAACAGACAAAGGATTAATCTAAAAAATATACAAGCAACTCCTGCAGCTCAATTCCAGAAAAATAAATGACCCAATCAAAAAATGGGCCAAAGAACTAAACAGACATTTCTCCAAAGAAGACATACAGATGACTAACAAACACATGAAAAGATACTCAACATCACTCATTATCAGAGAAATGCAAATCAAAACCACAGTGAGGTACCATTACACGCCAGTCAGTATGCTGCTATCCAAATGTCTACAAGCAATAAATTTTGGAGAGGGTGTGGAGAAAAGGGAATCCTTTTACAGTGTTAGTGGGAATGCAAACTAGTACAGCCGCTATGGAGAACAGTGTGGAGATTTCTTAAAAAACTGGAAATAGAACTGCCATATGATCCAGCAATCCCACTTCTGGGCATACACACCGAGGAAACCAGATCTGAAAGAGACACGTGCACCCCAGTGTTCATCACAGTACTGCTTATAATAGCCAAGACATGGAAGCAACCTAGATGCCCGTCAGCAGACGAATGGATAAGGAAGCTGTGGTACATATACACCATGGAATATTACTCAGCCATTAAAAAGAATTCATTTGAATCAGTTCTAATGAGATGGATGAAACTGGAGCCCATTATACAGAGTGAAGTAAGCCAGAAAGATAAAGACCAATACAGTATCCTAACACATATATATGGAATTTAGAAAGATGGTAACGATAACCCTATATGCAAAACAGAAAAAGAGACACAGATGTACAGAACAGACTTTTGGACTCTGTGGGAGAAGGTGAGGATGGGATGCTTTGAGAGAACAGCATCGAAACATGTATATTATCTAGGGTGAAACAGATCACCAGCCCAGGTTGGATGCATGAGACAAGTGCTCAGGGCTGGTGCACTGGGAAGACCCAGAGGGATGGGATGGAGAGGCAGGCGGGAGGGGGGATCAGGATGGGGAATACATGTAAATCCATGGCTGATTCAGGTCAATGTATGGCAAAAACCACTACAATATTGTAAAGTAATTAGCCTCCAACTAATAAAAATAAATGGAAAAAAAGAAGAAGAAAAGAATTTAAATTTATTAGATTTATTTTATTATATTATTAATTATAAATTCTATTTAAGAATTTAAATTTAAAGAATCTATAGATTTTATATTTAAAGAATTCTTTAAAGAATCCACCTACAATGAGAGAGACCTGGGTCCGATCTCTGGGTTGGGAAGATCCCCTGGAGAAGGGAAAGGCTATCCACTCCAGTATTCTGGCCTGGAGAATTCCATGGGCTGTATAGTCCATGGGATCGCAAAGAGCTGGACACAACTGAACGATTTTCACTTCATCAGTTATCCAAAAAACACAATGAATTCTTAAACACCAGCCATAAAAATCCAGACAACCCAATTTAAAAATGGGCAAAAGATCTGAACAGACACCTCATCAAAGAAGATATACAGATGGTAAATAAGCATATGAAAATATGCTCAACATTGTATGTCATTAGGGAATTGTAAATTAAAACAACAGGTTACTACTACATACATATTAGAACAGGCCTCCCCTGGAGGGTCAGATGGTAAGGAATCTGCCTGCAATGCGGGAGACCCATGTTTGATATACAATCCAGCAATTGTTTTCCTAGGTATTTACTCAAATGAATTGAAAACTTATTCCACATAAAAACTAGTACTGCAGATGGTGACTGCAAATGGTGACAGTAGCCATGAAATCAGAAGACATTTGCTTCTTGGCCGGAAAGCTATGATAAACCTGGACAGGAGGTTGAAAAGCAGAGATATTACTTTGCCAACAAAGGTCAATATAGTTAAGGCCATGGTCTTCCCAGTGGTCACGTACAGTTGTGAGAGCTGGACCGTAAAGAAAGTAGAATGCCCTCGAAGAACTGATGCCTTCAAACTGTGGTGCTAGAGAAAACTTCTTAGAGTCTCTTGGACAGGAAAGAGATCAAACCAGCCAATCTTAAGGGAAATCAACACTGAATATTCGTTGGAAGGACTGATACTGAAGCTGAAACTCCAATATTTTGGTCTTCTGATGTGAACAACTGACTCATTGGAAAAGTTCCTGCTGCTGGGAAAGATTGAGGGCAAAAGTAGAAGAGGGCTTCAGTGGATGAGATGGCTGGATAGCATCATCGATGTAGTGCACAAGAACTTGGGCAAACTTCAGGAGATGGTGAGGGACAGAGGGGCCTAGCATGCTGCAGTCTGTGGGGTTGCAAAGAATCAGACATGACTGGGTAACTGAACAACAACAAAAACTAGCACAGGAATGCTCATAGCAGTTTTTTTTTCATAGTTGCCAAATTTTGGAAGCAACCAACATGTTCTTCAGAAGGTGAGTGGATAAATACACTTTGGTACATTCATACATTGGAATATTATTCAGCAGAAAAATGAAATGAGCTATCAAGCCATGAAAAAGCTTGGAGAAACCTTAAATGCTTATTAAGTGAAAAGGCCAGTCTGAAAAGTCTGTAAACCATATGATTCCAAATACATGACATTTTGGAAAGGCAAACCTATAGAGATACTAAAAAAAAAAAGAAAATCAGTGATTTTCAGGGGTTTGGGGAGTGGCGGTGGTTGGAAAGGAAAGGGTAAATTACTGGAGCACAGGGTATATTTAGGGCTGTGAAACTACTCTTTATGATACTGTGATGATAGGTACATGACATTATGCATTTGTCAAACTGACAGACCTATACATCTCAAAGAGTGAACCTTAATGTAAATTGTAAATTTTAAAACAGACAAATAAATATCAGTTGTCAATATTTCTGTGAGTCTGTTTCTGGGTTCTCTATACTGTTCTGTTGAGCTATGTATTTCTCTCTCTAATACTACTCAGTCTTGATTTATTATGGCTTTATAACAAGTCTTAAAATAGGGTAGATTGTTTCTTTCTATTTTATTCTTCTCTTAAAAATTTGTTTTAGCTATTCTAGTTACTTTGCCTTTACATTTAAAGTTTAGAATAACCTTGTCTTTATCCATAAAAAAATCTTGCTGGGATTTTGATAGTAATTACATTAATTGCACTTGGGAGGAATTAAAATCTTTACAATATTGAGTCTTCCAAAGTGTGAACATGAAATTTCTCTCCATTTATTTAGGTCTTTAAAAAATATATATTTATTTATTTATTTTTGGCTGGGTCTTCGTTGCTATGCAGGATTTTCTCTAGTTGTGGCAAGTAGGGGCTACTCTAGTTGTGGTGTGCAGGTTTCTCATTGCCATGGCTTCTCTTTTTGTGGAGCATGGACTCTCGTGTGCACAGACTTCGGTAGTTGTGGTGCCTGGGCTCTGAAGCACAGGCTCAGTAGTAGTGGTGCACAGGCTTAGTTGCTCTGCAGCATGTGAAATCTTCCTGGATCAGGGATTCAACTCATGTCTCCTGCATTGGCAGGCAGATTCTGGACCACTGAGCCACTAGGGAAGCCCCTCTTTAGATCTCTTGTGTTTTCTTTCATCAGTGTCTTGTAGTATTCAGCATACAAGTCCTGCACATGTTTTATTAGATTTACCCCTAAGTATGTCTTCCCTTTTTTTCTTTCTTTGTTCCCCTGTCTCTTTCTTTTTAAATAATATTTACTTATTTATTTGGCTGTGCTGGTCTTAGTTGCAGCATGTGGGATCTTCGATCTTCATTTGTGGCATGAGGGATCTTTAATTATGGCATACAGAATCTTTTAGTTGCGGCATGCAAACTCTTAGTTGTGGCATGTGAGATCTAGTTCCCTGACTAGGGATTGAACCCAGGGCCCCTGCATTGGGAGCACAGAGTCTTAGCCACTGGACCACTAGGGAAGTCTCCACTCTCTCTTTCTCTCTGTCTTTCTTTCTTTTAGTAATACTATGTTTAAATTTTTTATTGTTCATTACTAGAAATGCAGTTGATTTTTGTATATTTATCATATGTTATGTGATATTGCTGAACACAACATTCAGCTGAACTTCAAGTCTATTGTTGATGAAGTCCCTCAGTTTTTGTTTGTCTTAGGAAGTTTTTTTATTTCTCGTTTGTATCTGAATGATAACTTTGCTGGAAGAGTATTCTTGGCTGGCAGTTTTTTTCTTTCAATTATTCTGAATATATCATTTCATTCTCTCCTAGCCTGTAGGGTCTCTGCTGAGAAATCATTTGATGTCCTAATGGGGATTCCTTTGAATATTACCATCTTTTTTACCCTTCTTGTTTTTGTTTTTTGACAGTTTCATTATAACGTATCTTGAAGAAGGTTTGCTTTGCATTGCATGAGATAATGAGGGTCTATTAGCCTTGTGAACCTAGTTGTCCAGTTTTCTCCACAAATTTGGGAATTTCTCAGCTATTATTTCTTAAATATTCTGCCCACATTTCTCCTTTTGATAGTTCAGTTATTCTAATAATCGAACAATGTTAGTGTCATAAAGATCACATAGGCTTTCTTTCCTCTTTTTCCAGTATTCTCTTCTGACTATCCTTTAGATTACTTATTCTATCTTCTGTTTGGTCTATTCTGCTGTAGATGCTCTCTATTGCATTTTTTTCATTTCATTCATTGAATTCTTCAGCTCCAGAATTTCTGTTTGTTTCTCTTTTATGATTTCTTCCTCTTTGTTAAGTTTCTCATTTTGTTTAGGTATTATTTTTCCTGACTTCATTGGATTATCTTTCTGTGTTTTTCTTATGGCTAATTGAGCTTCCTTAAAAATAGCTATTTAGAATTTTTTGTTAGATTGCAAAATTCTGTATCTTTGTATTCAGTTGCGCAGGATTATTGTCATTTGGTGATGACATGTTTGCTTGATTCTTCATGTTCCTTGGACTTTTGTGTTGCTGCTTTTGCATTTAGGGTAGCAGACACCTCAAATATTTACTAGTTGCCTTCAGGTAGGATATACTATTTGTTGGTCCTGTTATATGTGGGGTTTTCTCCAATCTTGAATGGATACACCTGCTTCCCATTTCTTGCTCATCCTTGTGGCAGAATTTGTAAACTTTTGTGCTTTCTTTAATTTTAACATCTCACAAGGCCAATTGCTGGAAACATTTTTTATTTTCCAGAAGGTGATGCTATGGCTTAAGTATGGGTTTCTCCTACCTACAGACCCTCATCTGATTATCTGAGTGCATTCCACTGGTTTTCACTCTCACTGCCATATTTGGGAGTGTGCAGAAGGAGCTGCCTTCAGGGATGGGTGGTGTGGGTTTAGTACTTGAGATGTTGGGGTGCCTGTGGATCAGATGCAGAGATCATTAGGTGAGGTTCTCCTAGTAGCTCATGGGTGGGCTAAATGCAAATAGCAGGAACCATGTCTCTTTAATGCCCTTTAATATTCTTATCTGCCTCTTTCATAGTCTTTTCCCTACCCCCAGACATGGAAGTCTGACCTCAATACTCTGGGTACTAATGAAGATAAACAAATTTCTCCAGCAGTGTCTGCACAGCTGGAGTAGCCAAGCACTCACCTTTCCCCTACCTTATCTCCTTGAGAGAGGGAAAGCACCGGCAAAGTTCTAGTTACTCTTTCTGTTGCATCTAGTTTATTTTTTGTTTTGCTTTGTTTTGTTTTTGTTCCAGTGAAGTGCTAAAAATTTCCCCTTAAGAAGGCTGGATTCTACAAATACTCTCTTATCAGTGACTTCCGCATTAACACTCTTTGAGTTTTCCCCAACTATAGCTAAGAGAGGTTGGGACTAGTTTGCTGGCTCTTGCTGTTTCCCAGCCCTTATTGAGTCCTCTCTAACTGTTAGCTGATGCACAGGTACGAGAGACTGCTTCCAAGTCCCTTGGCGTATAGTGTTGGAGATCTTACAACTCCCATTGCTGTGTGCTTATTCACTCAGTCATGTCTGCCTCTTTGCGACCCCATGGACTGTGGCTTGCCAGACTTCTCTGTCCATTCTCCAGGCAAGAATATTAGAGTGGGTTGCCATGCCCTCCTCCAGGAGATCTTCCCAACCCAGGGATTGAACCCAGGCCTCCCACATTACAGGCAGATTCTTTACTGTCTGAACTACTAGGGAAGCCCAACAACTCTCAGAGGTACCTTCATTTTTGGATGGATGCTGATTTTTAGTTGCTAAAAGCGGGAGCAAAAAGGAACAACATCTTATGCAACCATGATGCTGATGTCCCTCTCAGGAAAAGTTCTTTAAACCTTGATTAAGGCAAAGATTTTTTAAATACAACAACAGAATCATGATCTATAAGAGAATATAGTGATAAATTAGACTTTATCAAAATTAGAAACTTGTACACTTTGAAAAATGTGATAAAGAGAATGAAAACAATCCACATATTGGGAGAAAATATTTGCAAAGTGCATATCTAATCAAGGATTTGTATCTAGATAATAGAAAGAACACTCAAACTTTCTAATGAAAAAGCAAGCTACCCAGTTATGAAAGAGGAATAATTTTTAGTAGATCCTTTACCACTGAAGATATATAGATTGCAAATATGCACATCAAAAGATGCTCAACTTTATGCATTGTTTGAGAAATGAAATTAAAATCTAATGATATACCCTGCATACCTATGAGAATGACTGAAATTAGAAAGCCTGACTATACCAATTGTTGGCAAGAACATGGGACTCTTATATTTTGCTGGTGAGAATATAAAATACAACCACTTTGGAGAACAGTTCCACAGGTTTTTTTTTAAGTTAAATAACTCCTTTCCAAAATTATGCTGGGAGTCCTAGCTAACATAATAAGACAAGAATAGAGGGGAGGAAATGTATACAGGTTGGGAAGGAGAAGTAGAACTATCTTTGTTCACAGATAACATGATCATCCTCTTAGAACATCTGAAAGAATCAATTAAAAAAATATTATAACTAACAAGTGGTTACAGCAAGATTGAATAGTGAAAGTGAAGGCGCTCAGTCATGTCTGACTCTGTGACCCTATGGACTGTAGCCCACCAGGCTCCTCCGTCCATGGGATTCTCCAGGCAAGAATACTGGAGTGGGTTGCCATTTCCTTCTCCAGGGGATCTTCCCAGCCCAGGGGTCAAACCCAGGTCTCTCACATTGCAGGCAGACACTTTAACCTCTGAGCCACCAGGGAAGACATGGTTAACACTTAATCATTATCCTACATACTAGAAATGAACAACTGGAATTTGAAAGTAAAAACAAAATACCATTCCTATTAGCACTCAAAAAAGATTAAATACTTAGATTTAAATATAACAATTTGTAGATCAATATGAGGACAACTGTAAAATTCTAATGAAAGAAATCAAAATAGAACTAAATTAATGGAGAGATATTCCATGTTCATGGGTGGGAGGAATCAATATTGTCAAGATGTCAGTTCTTTACAACTTGATCTAAGATTCAGCACAATCCTAATCAAAACTTCAGTAAGGTATTTTGTGGACATTGATGAACTATTTCTAAAGTTTATATGTAAAAGCAAAAGGCTTAGAACAACCAACACAAGAATGAAAAAGAACAAAGTTGAAAGAAAGGCACTACTCAACTATGACCATTATTATAAAGCTATGATGTTAAGACAGTGTGGTACTGGTGAAAGAATTAGACAGACCAATGGAATAGCACAGAGAGCCTAGAAATAGACCCACACAAATAGTCAAGTGATCTTTGACAAAGGAGCAAGATCAGTAGAGTGGTACAAAAATAGTCTGTGGCAGAAACAGTCTTTTCAACAAATGGTGCTGGAACAACTGGACATCCATATACCAAAAAAAAAAAAAAAAGTAGATATTATACCTCTTATAAAAATTAACTCAAAATGGATCATGGACCTCAGTGTAAAATAGAAAACTATAAAACTCCTAGAAAATAATATAGTAGAAAACCAAAGGGACCTCAGGTATGGAGATGACTTTTTAGATAGAAAACCAAAAGCACAATTCATGAAGAAAAGAATTGATAAACTGTACTTCATTAAAATTAAAAACATCTACTTTGTGAAAAACACTGTCAAAAGAATGAGAAAATGACCACAGACTGGGAGAAAAGATTTGCTAAATATTGAATGCATATTTTAAATGACATAACCCAGCATGAAAAGGATACATAGTATATAAATCCAGGTATGTGACATTTTGGAAGAGACAAATCTATGAAGACAATAAAATGATCAGGCATTAGCGGGGAAGGTGGGATGAATAGGCACAACACAGAGGATTTTCAGGGAGTGAAACTACTCTGAAAATAACAGTTTACTATACTATAGTATGATATTATAATGTGGATACATGTCATTACACATTTGTCAAAAAGTGACCTCTAATAGGAACTGTGGACTTTAGGCATAACATCAGTGTAGGCTCATCAACTGTAACAAATTACCATTTTTGTACAGGATTTTAATAGTAGGGGAAGCTTACATATGTGAGGTAGGGTGTATATGAGAAATATCTACTTTCTGCTCAGTTTTGCACTAAAAAATAAAGTCTGTTTAAAAAAAAAAAGTTAAACAGATACCTGTCATATAGTGTAATAATTTTTCTTCTAGGTATACCCAAGAGAAATGAAAGTATATATCCATACAAAAACTGAAACACAAACATTCAGAGTAGTTTTATTTGTAATAACCAAAGACTAGGAATAACCTAGATGTCTCTCAGCAGATAAATGGATAAATGAAAGTGGTCTTTCCATACAATGGAGTACTAGTCAACAATTAAAGAAATGAACCTTGCTATTGATACAGACTTGGATGAATCTCTAAGTAAGTATGCTGAAAAAATAAACCAGACAAAAAAGGGTACATGTCATAATAGCTCCATTTATGTAAAATTCTGGAAAATACAAACTAATCTGTAGTGACAGAAAACAGATCAGTGTTTACTTGTAATCCAAGGAGAGGCAAGGAGAAACATGAATTGGAACCTAAATATGAGCATTTTGTTATAGATCAGTTATCCCTCAGTAAAGCTATTAAAAAGAAACTTTAAAAATTAGGAATGTTATTAACTAGCATTTTTTGGAAGACAGTTGTGTTATAGTCTCTAAATACTCACATTGTATATTTTTGTTATTTAATCCTACAGTAACACTCTGAGGTAGTTCTTATCTCTGTCTTATAGATGAGAACACTAAGGATAAGGCTAAATTAAAATGTCCATTTCTGATCACACCCTGACTTCAAATTATACTACAAAGCTAGAGTAATCAAAACAGCATGGTACTCAGTGGAGGAAAGAAAAAATAGGACTCTCTTAATGTTAGTATCCCTTGTTAGTAGTGACAATTTAAAAAACCCACTCCAGTATTCTTGCCTAGGAAATCCCAAGGACAAAGGAGCCTGGTGGGCTATAGTCCAGTTCAGTTCAGTCCCTCAGTCATGACTGACTTTTCAACCCCATGGACTGCAGCACGCCAGGCCTCCCTGTCCATCACCAACTCCAGGAGCTTACTCAAACTCATGTCCATTGAGTTGGTGATGCCATCCAACCAGCTCATCCTCTGTCTTCCCCTTCTTCTCCTGCCTTCAATCTTTCCCAGCATCAGGGTCTTTTCAAGAGTCAGTTCTTCACATCAGGTGGCCAAAGTATTGGAGTTTCAGCTTCAACATCAGCCCTTCCAATGAATATTCAGGACTGATTTCCTTTAGGATGGACTGGTTGGATCTCCTTGCAGTCCAAAGGACTCTCAAGAGTCTTCTCCAACACGACATGTCAAAAGCATCAATTCTTCAGCACTCAGCTTTCTTTATAGTCCAACAATCACATCCATACATGACTACTAGAAAAACCATAGCTTTGACGAGATGGACCTTTGTTGGCAAACTAATGTCTCTGCTTTTTAATATGCTATCTAGGTTGGTCATAACTTTTCTTCCAAGGAGCAAGCATCTTTTAATTTCATGGCTGCAGTCACCATCTGTGGTGATTTTGGAGCACCAAAAAATAAAGTCTCTCACTGTTTCCACTGTTTCCCCATCTATTTGCCATGAAATGATGTGACCGGATACCATGATCTTAGTTTTCTGAATGTTGAGTTTTAAGCTAACTTTTTCACTCTCCTCTTTCATTTTCATCAAGAGGCTCTTTAGTTCTTCACTTTCTGCCACAAGTGTGGAGTCCTGTGCATATCTGAGGTTATTGATATTTCTCCTGGCAATATTGATTCCAGCTTGTGCTTCATCCAGTCCAGCATTTCTCACGATGTACTCTGCACAGAAGTTAAATAAGCAGGGTGACAAAATACAGCCTTGACATACTCCTTTCCTGATTTGGAACCATTCTGTTTTTCCATGTCCAGTTCTAGCTGTTGCTTCTTGACCTGCATACAGATTTTTCAGGAGGCAGGTCAGATGGTCTGGTATTCCCATCTCTTGAAGAATTTTTCACAGTTTGAGGTGATCCACACAGTCAAAGGCTTTGGCATAGTCAATAAAGCAGAAGTAGATGTTTTTCTGGAACTCTCTTTTTTTCTCGATGATCCAACAGATGTTTGCAATTTGATCTCTGGTTCCTTTGCCTTTTCTAAATCCAGTTTGAACATCTGGAAACCCACGGTTCACATACTATTGAAGCCTGGCTTGGATAATTTTGAGCATTACTTTGCTAGCTTGTGAGATGAGTACAATTGTGTGGTAGTTTGAATATTCTATGGCATTGCCTTTTTTTGGATTGGAATGAAAACTGACCTTTCCAGTCCAGCAGTCAGTGCTGAGTTTTCCAAATTTACTGGCAAATTGAGTGCAGCACTTACACAGCATCATCTTTTAGGATTTGAAATAACTCAACTGGAATTTCATCACCTTCACTATCTTTGTTCGTGGTGATGCTTCCTAAGGCCCACTTGACTCGCATTCCAGGATGTCTGACTCTAGGTGAGTGATAACACCATCATGGTTATCTGGGTCATGAAGATCTTTTTTGTATAGTTCTTCTGTGTATTCTTGCTACCTCTTAATATCTTCTGCTTCTGTTAGGTCCATATATTTTTGTCCTGTTTGTCTGTTAGATCCATATATATTGTGTCGTTTCTGTCCTGTATTGTGCCCATCTTTGCATGAAATATTCCTTTGGTATCTCTAATTTTCTTGAAGAGCTCTCTAGTCTTTCCCATTCTATTGTTTCCTCTATTTCTTTGCATTGATCACTGAGGAAGGCTTTTTTCTCTCTCCTTGCTATTCTTTGGAACTCTGCATTCAAATGGGTATATCTTTCCTTTCCTCCTTTGCCTTCACTTCTCTTCTTTTCACAGCTATTTTTAAAGTCTCCTCAGTCAACCATTTTGCCTTTTTGCATTTCTTTTTCTTAGGGATGATCTTGATCACGGCCTCCTGTACAATGAGGGATTTGAGTACACTGCACTTTAAATCAAACACTATTGGATTTAAGACTGGGTCTTACCAGTTGGTTTATCTTAGGCAAGCCTTAATCAGAGAGCTACTCCTCCCATCATACTGTCCTATGAAATGATACTAATCTATTTACTTTACTGGATTACAATAAGGTATAAATAAAGTATAATATGGAGTACACATTACATCTGATTAAAAATAAGCTATGCCTGGAGAATCCCATGGACAGAGACGCCTAGTGGACTACAGTCCATGGGATTGCAAAGAGTCAGACACAACTGAAGCGACTGAGCAGGTGCACGAATTCTTCATTGGCTTCCCTGGTGGCTCAGTGGTAAAGAATCCACCGGTCAGGTGACACGGGTTTGATCCCTGGGTCAGAAAAAGGAAAAAAAAAAAAAAAAAAAGCTGTGTTGGAGCAACATCCTAGAAGGAGCAAAACCCCAGACACTGAAACCTCAACCACAGAAGTCACTCTAGGTATCTTCAGCTCACTCTAGGTATCTACATATATCAACACCTGGAGGAATAGTTTAAATAAAGATTTTATGAGGACAACTTAAAAATTAGTTACATAATTTCTGCAACACAGAAAACCAACTGTCCAGATAAAACCTCTTGGTTTAGAATAACTAATGATAAAATTCAGTCTGTTATCATGATAAAAACTGTTAGCAAATAGGAAGACATGGAAACTTTCAGGGAAACTTCCTTAATCTGATAAAGGTTACCAATAAAAACTTACATTAAACATCAAAGTAAATGCTGAAAGTTTGTTGTTAGTGGTGATAGTTATTTTTCCAAGATAATTGAACAAGAAAGGAATGCTATTTATCACCATTTTTATTTGACTTTGTGCTAGAGGTGCAAACCAGTATAGAGAGGAAGAGAAAAGAAAAGGTATAATGATTAGAAACAAAAACAAAAACTCCCATTATTTGTAGAGGATATGAATGTGGAGGTAGGAAATCCGAAAGAATCTATAGATACATTATTCAAATTAGTGAATTTAGGAAGGTTACTGGATATCAGTTTAATACACAATAATCTGTTATACTTTGATAGACCAGCAGTTAGAAAATGGAATGGTAAAATACAATGTACAACAGCATAAAACTTCAAACATTTAGAAATAAATCTGACTAAAAATATAGATGAGGCTATCAGGAAGACTATAAAAACTTTATTGAGACATCAATAATCATGAAAACACTGATTAATCAGACTTTGTCAAGTTTTCCACTCTATAAAAGGCACTAAGAAAAGGAACAGGCAAGACACAGACAAGTAGAAAATATCTGACAAACATATCTGCTAAAGGACCTGTATCCAGAATATACAAAGGACTCCTAAAACACAGTTTTTAAAAAAACCACACAACCCAACTTTTTTAGATGGTCAAAAGATTTGAACAGCTACTTCACAAAGGAAGATATAGATATGATTAATGAACACATGAAAAAGTGCTCAACATCATTACTTATTAGAGAAATGTAAGTGAAACCCTTAATGAGATACCACAATGCACTCACTAGAATGGCTAAAATTAAAAAGACTGACATGACAAAATGTCGGCCAACAAGTGAGCAACTGAAACTTTGATATAAATGCTAGTGGGAATAACCATAAACAAACTGATGAATTTCAAAATTATATAATCAATTGTATCTCTGTATTCTTTGACCCAGTAATTCCACTCCTAGGTATTTATCCGAGAGAAATTAAAAAAAACATCCACACACTCTTATATAAAAATGCTCACTGCAGCTATAGTCACAATAGCAAAAAAACTGAAAAAGCTAAAATATTATTCAAAAAAGAATGGACAAATTGTGGTCTATTCATATAATCAAATACTTCTTGGCATTAAAAAGAAATGAACTACTGATACACATAATAATATAACAGATCTCACAAATATAATGCTCAATATAGATACATGTTACATAACCCCATTTATATGATGTTCTAGAACAGGAAAACCAATCTAAGGTGAAAAATATTAAAACAGTGGTTGGCTCTTGTCAGGTGGGGGACCTGACAAAAAGCCACCTGAGAGAAATTTTTGGAGACTTGAAAATATTCTGTATCATGATACCCATGGACTACACTATAGTATTACTATTGATACCTTTAACAGTGTTCTTACTGTTGTTGTTTAGTCAATTAAACTCTTCTGTGACCCCATGGACTATAGCCTGGTAGGCGCTGGAGTGGTGGCTGCGTGGGGCTGGAGCGGCGGCTGCATGGTGCTGGAGCCACTTTGAGGAGATACCCCCGTGTCCAAGGGCAGAGGAGAAGCCCCAGCAAAATGGTAGGAGGGGCAGAATCGTGTTTAGAATCAAACCCCATACCCACCAGAGACACTCAGAGGGCTCAAACAAACTTTGTGCGCACCAGGAGCCAGAGACCCCATAGAGACTGAGACAGAACTGTGTTTGAGTGTCTCCTGCAGAGGTATGGGTCAGCCGTGGACTGCTGCAGGTGCAGGGTCTCTGAGTGCAGTAGACCTGGGTGTGGCATAAGCCTTCTTGGAGAGGTCGCCATTAACCCCACCATAGAGCCACCAGAACTTACACAGGACTGGGGAAACAGACTCTTGGAGGGCACAAACAGAACCTTGTGTGCACCAGGACCCAGGAGAAAGGAGCAGTGACCCCACAAGAGACTGACCCAGATTTGCCCGTGAGTGTCCAGGAGTCTCTGGTGGAGGCGTGGGTCGGCCGTGGCCAGCCCCGGGGTTGGGAACACTGAGTGCAGCAGTGCATGCATGGGACCTTTTGAAGGAGGTTGCCATTATCTTCATTACCTCCACCATAGTTTGGCCTCAGGTCAAGTAACAGGGAGGGAACACAGCCCCTCCCATCAACAGAAAGTTGGGTTAAAGATTTACTGAGCATCCCCCATCAGAACAAGACCCAGTTTCCCCCTCAGTCAGTCTCTCCCATCAGGAAGCTTCTATAAGCCTCTTATCCTTCTCTATCAGAGAGCAGACAGAATGAAAACCATAATCACAGAACTAACCAATCTGGTCACATGGACCACAGCCTTGTCTAACTCAGTGAAACCATGAGCCATGCCATGTATGGCCACCCAAGACAGATGGGTCATGGTGGAGAGTTCTGACAAAACGTGGTCCACTAGAGAAGGGAGTTCCAGAAAAACATCTGCTTTATTGACTATGCCAAAGCCTTTGACTGTGTGGATTACCTCAAACTGTGAAAAATTCTTCAAGAGATGGGAATACCAGACCACCTGACCTGCTTCCTGAAAAATCTGTACGAGGGACAAGAAGCAACAGTTAGAACTGGACATGGAAAAACAGAATGGTTCCAAATCAGGAAAGGAGTATGTTAAGGCTGTATATTGTCACCCTGCTTATTTAACTTCTGTGCAGAGTACATCGTGAGAAATGCTGCACTGGATGAAGCACAAGCTGGAATCAATATTGCTAGGAGAAATATCAATAACCTCAAATATGCAGAGGACTCCACACTTGTGGCAGAAAGTGAAGAAGAACTAAAGAGCCTCTTGATGAAAGTGAAAGAGGAGAGTTAAAAAGTTGGCTTAAAGCTCAACATTCAGAAAACTAAGATCATGGCATCTGGTCCCATCATTTCATGGCAAATAGATGGGGTAACAGTGGAAACAGTGAGCGACTTTATTTTTTGGTGCTCCAAAATCACCACAGATGGTGACTGCAGCCATGAAATTAAAAGATGCTTGCTCCTTGGAAGAAAAGTTATGACCAACCTAGATAGCATATTAAAAAGCAGAGACATTAGTTTGCCAACAAATGTCCATCTCTCAAAGCTATGGTTTTTCTAGTAGTCATGTATGGATGTGAGAGTTGGACTATAAAGAAAGTTGAGTGCTGAAATATTGATGCTTTTGAAGTGTGGTGTTGGAGAAGACTCTTGAGAGTTCCTTGGACAGGAAGGAGATCCAACCAGTCCTTCCTAAAGGAAATTGATTCTGAATATTCATTGGAAGGGCTGATGCTGAAGCTGAAACTCCAATACTTTGGCCACCTGATGTGAAGAACTGACTCTTGAAAAGACCCTGATTCTGGGAAAGATTGAAGGTGGGAGGAGAAGGGGACAATAGAGGATGAGCTGGTTGGATGGCATCACCGACTCAATGGACATGAGTTTGAGTAAGCTCCTGGAGTTGGTGATGGACAGGGAGGCTTGGCATGCTGCAGTCCATGGGGTCAGAAAGAGTTGGACATGACTGAGCGACTGAATTGAACTGTACTTTCCGTCATACCATAGTCACTTCTACTTGAGCCTAAGTGTTGGTTAGTTTGGAGAAAAGAGACTAGTTTAGAGACTATTGGAGATTGTAATCAAGATAAGCAGTAAGGCAAGCCTAAACTGAAGTAGTCGTTGTAGGATTAAAAAATAGTCTAGTTTGTAGACTATTGGAGATAGTAATCAAGATAAGCAGTAAGGCGAGCCTAAACTGAAGTAGTCGTTGTAGAAAAAAAAAACCCCACAACTTGTGTTTTTGCCATTCCTTTTACTATTTTTCTATCACTTTTCCTTGGTTCTATCATAGGAGTTTTTACTATGTATTATCTGCTTACATATCTCTGTCTTTTTAGATTATAATATACTCAAGGACTGTGTCTAATTTTGCATCTTTAATGCTCAACTTTATCACATTGTTCAGAAGGTGTTATTTGATTGTTTGCTTGACAGAGTGAATGAGTAGATAGATTATAGAACCATTTTTGGAGAATTTTGTAAACTGTGTATGTAGGAGGCATGGAAGAGAACAGGTTGTAGAATATCCGACCAGAGTTCAACACTGAATGACTAGCCTGTTTTCTTTAGTAGGGTCTTAAAAATCAGAGGAGCATAATTTTAGGGGGAAAGATGAAGAATTCAGTTTAGAACATGTTAAGTGACTTCCTCAGGAGATGTTCAGCAGGCAGTTGCAAATGTAGACCTGGAGTCCAGAAGATTTTGAGAGATATACTTTTGGGTGTTTCAGCACAAAGTAACCATTAAAATTACCTGACACTATCCTAGTTCTCACCATCACTTCTCTTCTATAAATAGCTTTTAACAGCTAATCTCTCTGCTTCTGTTCCAGCCTCTCAATTCATTCTCTACATTA
Organism: Muntiacus reevesi; assembly: GCF_963930625.1. Taxonomy (NCBI): domain Eukaryota; kingdom Metazoa; phylum Chordata; class Mammalia; order Artiodactyla; family Cervidae; genus Muntiacus; species Muntiacus reevesi. The sequence continues at coordinate 159,722,545 of NC_089249.1, forward strand.
TCCAGAATGATCTTCTTCAAATGTAGATATAATCATGATATTGACTTATTTAAAATAATCTTTTAATGATTCTTCCTTGTTTTCAGAAAAGAATCAACACTATTTACCTGTTACATTTATAATCTCATCCCTTGCTACTTCTTTGGGCACATTTCTCCATCCTCTTCTTTATACTCTACCTTTCAGCCCTGGTAACTCAGCTGGTAAAGAATCCACCTGCAGTGCAGAAGACCCCAGTTCAATTCCTGGGTAGGAAAGATCCCCTGGAGAAGCTATAGGCTACCCCCTCCAGTATTCTTGGGCTTCCCTTTGGCTCAGATGGTAAAGAATCTGCCCACAAGATGGGAGACCTGGGTTCGATCCCTAGCTTGGGAAGATCCCTGGAGGGGGGGCATGGCAACCCACTCCAGTATTCTTGCCCAGAGAATCCCCATGGACAGAGGAGCCTGGCAGGCTACAGTCCATGGGGTTGCAAAGAGTCGGACATGACTGAGCAAGTAAGTACTTCAGCCATATTAAACTGCTCAAAGTCCCATGTAGAGGCCACCATTATAGAAGGGATGGTGGAGGTGGTGGTGATACTAGTACTAATAGCAGTATTTTTTTCAACAAATGTCAAGATTCTTCCAGTCCTTATTTTAAGCAATTTATATATAATAATAGCTAAAACTTAATATAGCACATACCATGTCACAGCAAAGAGCTTAACAGTTTGCCACATCAACCAGGGAGGGGTATCTTCTTAGGTTCAATTAAACATTCAGACTCAAGACCATAATAGGCAAAGAAAAAGACTGTAATTGACTACACTTCACATTAGTCTGGGCTTCCCTAATAGCTCAGTTGGTAAAGAATCCGCCTGCAATGCAGGAGACCCATTTCAATTCCTGGGTCAGAAGATCTGCTGGTGAAGGGATAGGCTACCCACTCCAGTATTCTTGGGCTTCCCTTGTGGCTCAGCTGGTAAAGAATCCACCTGAAATGTGGGAGACCTGGGTTCGATCCCTGGGTTGGGAAGATCCCCTGGAGAAGGGAAAGGCTACCCACTCCAGCATTCTGGCCTGGAGAATTCCATGGACTGTATAGTCCATGGGGTCGCAAAGAGTTGGACACAACTGAGCGACTTTCACTCACTCACTCACTGACATTAATCTACTCAAAAGTATATAGGACATTTCAAAACCTAACTATGAAGCTACAGTAGTCAAAACAGTGTGGTATTGGCATACAGAACAATGGAATAGAGTATAGCACCCAGAAATAAATCTTCATATATGTGGTCAAATGATTTTTGACAGGGGTGCCAAGACCATTCAGTGGGGAAAGGACAGTCTTCAACTATTGGTGCTGGGAAAACTGGATGTCCATGTGCAGAAGAAGGAAGTTGGACTCTTACCTAATACCACATACAAAAATCGATTCAAAAATAGATCAAGGACCTAAATGTAATACCTAAAACAATAAAAGGGCTACCCTGGTGGCTCAGATGGTAAGGCATCTGCCTGCAATGCAGAAGACCTGGGTTCGATCCCTGGGTCAGGAAGATCCCCTGGAGAAGGAAATGGCAACCCTCTCCAGTACTGTTGCCTGGAAAATTCCATGGACGGAAGAGCCTGGTAGGCTATAATCCATGGGGTTGCAAAGAGTTGGATGCAACTGAGTGAACTTCACTTTCTTTCTTCCTTTCTTCCTTTCTTTCTTTCTTTCTTTCTTTCTTTCTTTCTTTCTTTCTTTCTTTCCTTCTTTCTTTCTTTCTTTTCCTTCCTTCCTTCCTTCCTTCCTTCCTTCCCTCCCTCCCTCCCTCCCTCCCTCCCTCCTTCCTTCCTTCCTTCCAAAAAACAATAAAACTCTTAGAAGAAATCATGACAAAAGCTGTGTAGCATTGTATTTGACAGTGATCTCTTTGATATGATACCAAAGGCACAGTTATTAAAAGAAATTGGATTTCATGAAAACTAAAAATTTTGTAGATCAAATAACACTATCCATAAAGTAAAAAGGCAATTCCCAGAATGGGAAAAAATATTTATAAATCATATATCTGATAAGGAATTAATATCCAGAATATGTAAAGAACTCCTAAAACTCAACAACAAAAGAGCAAACAACTTCATTCAAAAATAGGCTAAAGACTTAATAGACATTTCTCAAAAAAATATATACAAATAGTTAATAAGCACATTAAAAAAAACTCAGCATCACTAATCATTAGGGGAATGAATGCAAATCAAAACTGTCTTGAGATAGAACTTCATCCCCAGTAGGATGGCTATTACTTTAAGAAACAAAACCCAGAAAAAACAAGCGTTAACAAGGATATGGAGAAATTGGGACACTTGTATACTGCTGGTAGGAATGTAAAATGGTACAGCTGCTATGGAAAACAGTATGGAGGTTCCTTTAAATTATTTAAAATTGAATTACCATATGGCTCAGCAATTTCACTTCTGGGTGACATATACCCCAAAGAATTGAAAGTAGGGTCTCAAAGAAATATTTGTTCACCCTTATTCATAGCAGCATCATTCACTATAACTAAAATGAAAAAGAGGGACTTCCTTGGCAGTCCCATGGTTAAGACTGTGCTTCCACTGCAGGGGGCACAGGTTGAACCCCTGGTTGGGTAACTAAGATCCTGTATGCTGTATGACTTGGCCAAAAAAGAGAAAAAGCAAAAATGATGGATGAGTGGACAAACAAAATGTGGCAATACAGAAAATGGAATGTTATTCATACTTAAAAAGGAAGATAATTCTACAATATGCTATAATATGAATGAACCTTGAGGACATTACATGTGTGCTAAAATCTCTTCAGTCACGTCCAACTCTTTCAGACTCCATGGACTGTAGTCTGCAGGCTTCTCTGCCCATGGGATTCTCCAGGCAAGAATACTGGAGTGGGTTGCCATGCCCTCCTCCAGGGGATCTTCCTGACCCAGGGATCAAACCCACATCTCTTATGTCTCCTGCATTGGCAGGCAGGTTCTTTACCACTAGCGCCACCTGGAAGCCAATATGCTATATTATGAATGAACCTTGAGGACATTACGCTAAATGAAATAGCCAGTCCCCAAAAGACAAATACTGTTTGATTCCACTTACATGAGGTACTCAGAGTAGTTACAATCATAGAGACACAAGCAGCATGGCAGTTGCCAGGGACTTGGAGGAGGGAAGAATGGAGAGTTATTTTACAAGATGTAGTGAGTTATGAGGATGAATGGTGGTAATGTCTGTGCAACAATGTGAAATGTATTTAATACCACTGAACTGCACACATAAAAATGGCTAATATGAAGTGGTATGTGTATTTTAGCACGTTTAAAAGAAAACCAAGTATACAGGATAGGATCCAAAGCTTGCCAGCAAGACAGCATCAGGCATTCTTCTTCAATTAGTTTGTAGCAGTTTATAGCTGTTCAGGAGCTATTCTTTACCCTCATTCTTCTAGGTGATGCTCACGTGTCAAGAAATGAGATCCACATTGAAAAGGTCTAGTAGGTGCCCTGACTTAAGAGGCTTATGTCCCAAAGGAGTCAGTATCTCTTATAGAAGTTCCATAGGCATAGTAAGCAGGGTTCCCATAAGGGCTGTGCCAAGTTAAAAAAGTCACCACTCAAGGGAGCCCTAAGATGTGGCATAAATTAGGTATTTATAATTCTTCCAGTTCTAACCAATCAGGTGTCATTTTTAGCCATAATGTTGCTTAGGAACATAGTTGGCTTTCTACCTTTATCAGGTTTTCAGGGGAACATAGTTAAAATTTTAAACAAATGTCAAAGTCTCGTGAAGAAAGGTACTTTTGTTAACCCTTTAACCACATACATATTAACCCATTTATGCCTCACTGCAGACTTCTTTGGTAGCTTAGCAGTAAAGAATGCCTGGTTAGATCTCTGGGTCAGGAAGATCCCCTGGAAGAGGGCATGGCAACCCACTGCAGTATTCTTGCTGGGAAAATCCCATGGAAAGAGAAGCCTGGTGGTCTACAGTCCATGGGGTTGAAAAGAGTCAGACATGACTGAAACGACTGAGAAAACATAAATATCTCACTACAGCAAAATAGTATTATTATCCCTTTTTACAGATGAGGAAATTGAAGTGCAGAGAAGTAATTTACTCAAGGTCACACAACTATTAAAAGATGCTAGAACATGAACCCAGGCAGTATGACTCCAGCATGTACACTCTTAATCATTGTGTTAGGCAGAATAATAGCTTTCCAAAGATGTCTCCATCTCAGTCATCTGGAAATGGCAACCCACTCCAGTACTCTTGCTTGGAAAATTCCATGGATGGAGGAGCCTGGTAGGCTACAGTCCAGGGGTCGCAAAGAGTTGACAGGACTGAGTGACTTTCCTTCCTTCCTTCCTATATTATAAGATAAGGAGGAATTAAGATTACAGAGAGGGTTAAATTTACTGATCAGCTGGCCTTGAGTTGAGGAGGTTATCTTGGATTATCCAGGTAGTCCCAATGCAGCCACAGTAGTCCTTATAAGAGAAAGAGGGAGGCAGGAGATTCAGTATCAGATTGATACAGTGGAGATGCAGCCCTTACTAAGGCTGAAGATGGAGGAAGGGGCCACCAGCCAAGGAAAAGCTGAAAAAGGCAAGAAAATAGATTTTTTTCCCTCTAACCTCCAGAAGGGATGCAGCCTTGCAGACACTTTTTTTGGCTGTGCCAAGTGGCATGTGGGATGTTAGTTCCCCAACCAGGGATCAAACTCACCTTCCCTACAGTGGAAGTGCCTGAGTCTTAACCACTGGACTGTGAGGGAAGTCCTGTAGACACTTTGATTTTAACCTAGTGAGGCCCGTTTTGGACTTCTGTTTTCCAGAACTGTAAGATAATAAATTTGTGTTGTTTTAAGCCACCAAGTTTTTGGTAATTTGTTACAGCAGCAATAAGAAACTAATATAATCCCTATACTATCCTGCATCTCATATTATACTTCTTGCTGTCAGGCCTTCCCACAGGCTGGTTTGCTTCTGCATATGCCATTCTATCTCCTTTCCCTACTTCTGGCCCTCTCTTCAGTCTAGATTGTTGTTTCACCCTTGCGTTTCCATCTTACTCTGTGGCACTTCTGACATTGCTTCTCAGGTAATATAGATCTTAGCTACCTGTCCGCCTTGTTTTCACTTTCAAGATTTAACTCAAATATCACTACTGCCTGAAAGTCTTCTCTGAACTCCAGCCCCTCAGCCTGGACTAGTTATTCCTGCTCTGTTTTCTGTAATAGCATTTGCCAATCTTTGTCATAATATTTACTTTCTCAGTTATAAATGTTTACTTGTCTGCTCTCCCACTAGACACTGTTTCTTCTCATCTTAGTATCTTTGGTACCCAGCCTAGTACCTAGCACATTTTAAGAGCTTAAATAAAGTTTAATGAATGAATCAATGAGTTATTCTATCTCTTAGAATTGCTGTTGGAATATTATATTTATCCTGAGCTTGAAAATCTTCTTTTTCTTCATTAGAGTATGAAAAACAAGAAAAATAGCTCACTATGGTGGCCATTAAAAATATAGTAATAACACTGATGATCTGAGATTCATCTTTTTCAACATTCATTGTAGATGATCGTTAAGTTTTAGTGCTATTTCCCTAGATAATAGTGATTATTTTCCATTGTCCCTTCAATTTTGCATGAGAATAAAGTCAAATATTTTACCTGGCAAAACGTTTTGCATATTGGGATTCCATGTGTGGTCTTACTTAGACCTTTAAGCCAAAGAAACTTCTTTGGCTCTTATCTTTGTGGACCTTCTAGATTTTTATCTTTCAGCTACTGCTCAGGTACGAGTATCTCCATTCACCTTCCAGGAATATTCACTTCCATGCCTACAGAAACATTCTGTGGCCTTCTTCTTCACTGTATTCTTGGTCTTGAGAGTCCCTACATGAAACATAGATGAACTCTTGAATCTTAACCTGGCTTATACAGGAGAAAACGTCACCTGACTTTTTTGTTGTTTCTCCTACGGGCTCCTCAGTAAGCAAGTTTGCTGACTCACAGAGGCAGCTTTTCTTTTCCTTGATGTCTGTAACTTTTGAGTTCTGGTGTGCTATAATTCTGAGGCAAGGCCTGAATAAATTGAACTTTGGCTTAGATCATGACTGTTTTATAAACAAATTTAAACTCAATTTAAAGAAAAGAAAAATGAATTACATTACACAGAGCATGAGAACCCATAAAAGCACAATCCACAATTTAGATATTCCAAAGGTGATTCTGGGAATCTTTCTAAAGAAGTATACATGAGGAGGAACATTCTGTTTTGCAGTTTTGTTCCCTGCCTTTGGGGATGAAGCAGCAAAGGAGTTAAAAGCCATATAAGAATAATGGGCACAAGGGAAAGCTGGCCAATTGATGGGATTGTACAGTAAGAATGTAATTTTCATTCAGAAGAGTTGCTGACATTAGAGATTTTTCCAGTGAAGAATGGCTCTTGGATCCAATGGATGATGTGAATGCATTTAGAACCCTGAATGAAGGCTTAATGAGAATGTCTTCTATTTGATTGGTGTTTGTATGGAATCAGATTACTGTAGAATGTGGAAAAATGGTTTGCTCAGTTTCTAAACAAAATGAAAAGCCTTGTCCTAATTGAATTTGTTTTGACATTCTTGCTGCCCCACACAGGTCAAGCTGCAAGATGGAACAAAAGAATAAAGCTAGAGGGTAATGTGAGGCCTTGACCAGAATGCTGTAAATGTTAGGAATGGTGTTCTTACTAGCATATGAAACCTTTAAATAAAGAATGTTATGAGGGATATGCATTTGTCTCCATATTAAAAAGGCCATGTTGGAAATCAAATGTCATGGAGTTTAGAAAAAAAAATGAGGATTAAGATCTCCTGAAAATTAGCCTTTTGATTGCTGCTAGAATTTGATTTTATGGGCGTCTCTGGTGGGTCAGACGGTAAAGAATCCGCCTGCAATGCGGGAGATTCAGATTCAATCCCTGGTTCAGGATGGTTCCCTGGAGAAAGGAATGGCAACCCATTCCAGTATTCTTGCCTGGAGAATTCCATGGACAAAAAAGCTTGGTGAGCTACAGTCCATGGGGTTACAAAGAGCTGGACATGATTGAGCAACTAACATATACATACGATACTTATGCATTGACATTTTTCTTTAAATCATTTGAGGTTAGGGCTCAGCTCAAAATGAGGGGGCCTTTAGATATTGTAATAAAGGAGTTAACTGCAGTTATAGTTGGAATACTAACATAATAATATTTTTGTAGTATTACAGTATATGTGCTCAGTCACATCTGACTCTTTGCAACCCCATGGACTGTAGCCTGCCAGGCTCCTCTGTGAAATTTTCCAGGCAGGAATACTAGAAATCTCGTGGACAGAGAGGCCTGGTGGGCTGCAGTCCATGGTGTCGCAAAAGAGTTGGACACAACTTAGTGACTAAACTACTACACCACCAGACATTAGTGTAAATGCTACATATTAACTCATTTTAGTAGAATTTCAGTGTATTCTGGTGTCTTGATTCAGGCCATACAACTCAAAGTAGCCAGAAGCTTTTCCTCTTGGAAAAAGATATATGGGTAATTTTAATGCTTTAATATATATCTGAATGCTATTTTGAAGACTTTTCAGAAATAAACATCTCTTCACTCAATATTGTGGTTGATCAGCAATGGCTGTGGGTGTCCTTTTCCTTTTCTTATTGAAAAACAACTCTTGTTTAATTTTCTGTTTTTGTTTTTTTGTTTTTTTTAGTTTTCTGTTTTTCCCCATTGATGTAGACTACTATATGGAGTAGGGTAATTTCTGGAAATCATTTTATAATTATATATTGTCCTTTTCTCTGTTCAAATGAATAACCCAGGCAGTAGTTATTGGCCTATAAGCTCCTTTTTAGCAACATGTATACCTTGTGTATATGCTCATTGTTTTTGCAGAGAACTGCTTAAGAGATGTGATATTTTTTCCAAGTTGTGTTTAATTCTGTGAAGTGAGAAGCAGGCATCTGATCTGCTGTTCTGAATAGGTTGGTTGTCCATCAGTATATAAACAGCTTATTCCATAAATCTTATGCTCCACAGAGGGGCTGGGGTAGGGGGAATGAATTTATTATTTTTAAGTGATTATGCTTTATGCATATTAGATGTTTAAATGAATTTTCCAGACAAATCCTTCCCATTTTATTTTCTTCTACATAAAATGTTTCTAAAATAACAAAAGAAAGATAATTCAGTCTTTTAAAATATACACGTAATCCCCTTAATAGAGATCCAAGTAGAAGAGTACTGGTAAACTAGGTAATGCAAGGGTATCTCTAAGTGAATGCCTGGGCTTGGGAAGGCTCATTATTCTGTAACTGTGTTGCTGGCACAGATGGAGAGTGGAGACCATTGCCTGCTGAAGCTGGTGCTGAGAAGGGCCTGTGGCTGCTCTTTAGAGGTTAATACAAGGAAACCCTCTTGATTTGCCAGAGGAGTCTGGGAGGGGAGCAGATGGCCACAAGAAGGGCCCTCCAGCTTACTCAGCTGCTCTGAGAAGCTTAGGGTGACCTCTCTAATACAAACAAACCAAATAGCTTTCAGGGTAATGGGGCAGCATCATTTATATTCCCAAATAACAATACTGCTCCTCACTTTGCAATCTCTCGCACCCTCATCCGCTGTGTGGGCACCATCTGCTTCTTATAAACTTATGTAGGCTGGTTGGGATTGCTATTGACTGATATCTCTGGGAAATGTATTCTTTACTAATTACTTTTGTATGAATCTGATAGGCATATAAGTATTATGTCTGTTTGCATAATTAAGAAACTGAGGCAAAGAGGAATTGAGGGGCATTGGAATTAGGACTCAAGCACCTTGATTCCTCAGCTCAGTGTATAATAGAATGAGTTCATAGAGCCATTCCAGCGCTCTTGTTAAGCAGTAGTTATCCAGCTTTTGAATAAGGTTTTCTAGAAGGGAAATTAGTTATTTTGAGGATGTCACTTTCACAGTTTTAAGCCTCTGTGTGACTACCATTTTGCTAAATGACAGGAAAAAGAGTGGCTTCTAGTATACTGCTATAGCCTTCTAGGAAATAGGAATTAAGTGAAAAGATCCAATTTACACTATATAGTTTCATCAAAACCAAATTTGTTCAAGAGAAAAGTGTTCCGGTGCAAAGAAGCTACCTAGTTCGTGTGTGTATACTTAAGCTGACTATAAGAAAAATTACTCTTTTTGTGAACCACTGCTCTCCTTTCCCTGCCATTGGCTAAAACTAGCACCTGCTTAAGGGTCTGGTGAATCAAAAGAGCAATGAGCAAAGTGGTTTTAATTGCCCAAGCTTTACTAGAGGCGTTTTTGCACTCAGAAACACAAAAGACTTTGAATGGTGTCAGAGGGCTATACTGAGAAGTGCTTTCCTTTAGAACTTTCAGATGATTCACTCCCTGTGTTGAGATATTGTCTTGTATGGATGAGTTCATGAGCCCATCTTCCTTCCAACTGGGAGAGTATCACAAGCACTTGTCAGTTTCAGTTGCCTTTAACAAGTGCCCAGGAAATCAGGCAAACATTAGAGTTTACTGACTTGTCATTAGTGCATCTTTGTATAGCACTGTGCTTGCTAATTACTTTTATAAAATTCTGTGTACATAATTTTAACTGCATAGTTGTATTCAGTACGACTTATTGTAGTAAAGAGTACAAGCTCTGGGACCAGATTACCTGGTGCAAAACCCACTTCAGCCTCTCACGGGTTAGATAGTTTCCTTTACTGTCTGAGCCTCAGTTTCATCATCTGAGAAAGGGGGGGGACTAATACACAAACCTATCTTGTAGAGCTGTTGTGAGGATTTAGTTAGATAATACATGGAAAGTACTTATAATACTCTCACACATAGTGAGTATCCAATGATTGTTAGCTAATGAAACTTCATATTTTATATTTTAGAAAGTGGGTTGAAGATTGGCAGAAGCATAACAGGTGTCCATATGAGGTGTAAATATGAATTATGGAAAATAATATCAATGTTTCACTATTATTAGCTTGTATTCAAATTATTATTGCTTTATTCACCATCCCAGTAAAACTGTTTAATTATTGGCTGATTTTTTTATAAAATCAGTAATTTCATAAGCATGCTTAATTCTCTGTGAATCATGAATGTGGATGTATAAATTAAAGATTCAGTTTAGTGTTCATTTATTCATTCATCCATAAACAAATGAAGCTCTTAAAATGTGCCTGAGATGAAAACATAGGATGAAAAAGACAACCCCTGTTTTCAAGAAGTTCACAATCTAAAGGGCAAAGGGAAATATAAAAACTATTAATTACACTGATATCAAGTGCTGTAAAAGAGATATGGCTTATAAAAAAAATTAGAGTTCAGGAAGCATTTAGGACTTCCCTGGAGGTCCAGTGGTTAAGACTCCACACTCACAATGCAGGGGGCAGGGGTTCAATCCCTGATTGGGAAAGATTGCGCATGTTGCACCATCAAGAAAAAAAGGAGGAGAAGCATTTGATTCTCTAAGGATATCAGGGAAGATTCCCCAGAGTAGGTATCATTTGAGTTGAGAATTAGGATAAGGCGGTTTTCCCCATACCAGGGGAAAACATTGCATAGTCAAGAATCTGCAAGTAGTTTAGTATGTTTAGTGCACTGAGAAGTGGCAGGAAGCAAGTCTGAAGAGATAAAAAGAGACTGCATCATAAATTTGAACTTTATCCTACTATCATTTGAAAGATTTTAAGCAAACATTTTTATAAATTTTTTTTTTCTATGCCAGATTCTGTTTTAGATAAATGAATAGGTCATAGTTTAGTAGGAATGCCATGATTTAGGAAGATCATTCTGTTAGGGTTATGGAAGATAAGACTAGGAGGCAGGAAGATTAGTTAATCCAAGTAGGAGATTATTATGATCTTGGTCTGAGGCAGTGTTAGGGGAGTTAAACGAGAGTGTCATGGTCCGGGCGAGGGTTGGAAAAGGTTTCCAGACATGAGACAGAATGAGAGGGAAATTAAGTTTATTAGAATGGGAGACACTGTTAGAACAGCGGGCCAGCTCAAAGGAGAACCAACACTGAACAGGGATCCTTGCTGCTGCTGCTAAGTCTCTTCAGTCGTGTTCGACTCTGTGCGACCACATAGACAGCAGCCAACCAGGCTCCCCTGTCCCTGGGATTCTCTAGGCAAGAACACTGGAGTGGGCTGCCATTTCCTTCTCCAATGCATGTATGTATGCTAAGTCGCTTCAGTCGTGTCCAACTCTGTGCGACCCCACGGACAGCAGCGCACTAGGCTCCTTTGTCCACAGGATTCTCCAGGCAAGAATACTGGAATGGGTTGCCATTTCCTTCTCCAGAACAGGGATCCTTAGTCCACTTTTATACCCAGGGTACAAGGAGTGGGATAGGGGTCTTATGGGTCATTTGCTGATTGGATGAAGCACATATTCTCGGTGGGGAAGAGTAAGGCAAATACCTTCTTCCTGTGTGCAGTAGGAGGAGATACAGGTTATGCTGCTCAGAAGGACCTGAAATCTGTTAATAGTTACAACATGGGGGAGGGAAGGATGAAAAAGATCTGGTTTTTCCTTTCCTGCATTCCAAGACCTCCTTGGTTTTATCTACTCTTTCGTCCTTGGGTCACCACAGAGAGGGACTGGAATGGAGAGATACTTAGGCAGCAGAATCTGCAACATTTAGTGACCCTCTTGGGTATGGAGCATCAGAAGGAGCTAGGCTGCATCCCAGAGCCCTGGCTTCTGCCTGCTTCTCCAGCCTCATTGTATTCCCCTTTCCACCCCCACCCCCGTCCCTATTGGCTTTCCAGTTGCTGGTCTTCTTTCCATTCTCTGAACATTCTGTGTTCCTCTTGGCCTTTGCACCTCTGCATAGTCTTCCTTTGCCCTTTGCATATGCACTTTTTTTTTTTCTACCTGGAGTCATCTTTACCATTACTCTGCCATTCCCCATCCTTTTGCCTATTAATTCTGATTTATTCTATAAAATTCTGCTCAAAATGTTATTTCCTCAAGTAACCCATCCCTTACCACTCACATCCCTAAACCAGGTCATATCTCCCATATTATATACATGACTTAGTGACTGAACAACAATCATTCTGTACTTTTTCACAATTAGAACTAAATAATTACCTGTGGATTTAGTTGTTAAATATGTCTTCCCAGCTGGACTGTGTTATTGTTGTTGTTCAGTTGCTAAGTCATGTCTGACTCTGCCACCCCACGGACAGCAGCATGCCAGGCTTCCCTGTCCTTCACCATCTCCTGGAGTTTGCTCAAGCTCATGTCTGTTGAGTCGGTGATGCCATCCAACCATCTCATCCTCTGTCTCCCCCTTTTCCTCCTGCCCTCAGTCTTTCCCAGCATCAGAGTCTTAAAATGAGTTGGCTTTTCGCAACAGGTCCCTGAAGTTACATAAATACTATAAACTCAGGGGTTGTTTGGTCTTTTTATAGATGTATCCTTGGGATCCAACATAGCAGATCTTAAATAGTTATTAGTTTAATGAATGAATTACCCTTAAGATACCTTTAGAAAGAGAAGAAATTAACATATTTATATGTTTTGGGTCTTTGAATTTCTTGTAGTCACTTAGATAAGATATGTGCTGTCTTACACGTGGATTACCAGATTGAATCCGACCAGGGAGACCACATTTTGCATATTCTCTGCCATTTGTCCCTGTTAAGGGACATTTTTTTTATCAGTTTGCAAATTTAGTATCATAGTAGCTGACCATATACAAGCAAAGGATGAAAATTGAGTTAGTAAAAAAAATTAAGGAACAGTACCCAGCATCATTCTGATTTTCCTAAGCTAGGAAAATGAAATTATTGTTTGGGGAACACTATAATAGAAATAAAATGTGATTGTTAGGAGCATAGACTCTGAAGCCAGACTGCCTGGGTTCAAATCCTAGCTCTGCCACTTACAGGCTGTATAAAGTTAGGCAACTTAAATAATTTCTCTAAGTCTCAGTTTCTTTACCTACAAAAAATGGGGATAATAAAACTAAACATATAACATTGTGGTGAGGGTTAAATGATATAATGCTTATGAAAGAACACATGGTAAGTGCTCAAAAACTGTTAGTGACGAAAAATTATTTTCTTTTTAAAGCAAAAAAAGCAATTTGGATGTATTCAAGAAGTATATTAATTTGAGGGAAACTCTACGAATTTATTTTTCATAGGTTTTAAAGCCTAAAATATTTCAGAATTGAATTTTCAGTCATTTTAATTTCTGTTATCATGACTGTAATCATGTAATAAAATTGGGGCAAATTGCGTAACTTCTATTCCTCATCTGTGAAATTATTATCTGATGAAATTATTAGTCGATTCTGTGTAAAATGCTCTCGTAAACTAAACTGTAAGTTCCACAGGCACAAATGTTAAAGTTTCTTCATTTAATAGGATTCAGTTCTGCAACTGGGACACCAGATAGAGTTTCATATGGAAGTGATATTTGAGCTAAACCATGAAGAACATAGGATTTCCTTATTTGGGAAAGAAATTTTATTTATATTTTCCATAGTTATAAAACTGATTGATCCTTAACACATCCTGTTTAGTCCAAGATTGGGTCCAGCCCATGCCCTGGATTCCCCAGCTGTGATACTGCTAAAGAAATGTTAAGTAAACAGTTATATTTCCATTTCCACTTATGCCACTATTTAGTTTAGAAGGCAGGGGAATAAGAAGTCTTTTAAGCCATGAGCCATTCCTGAATTTTTAACAATTTCTTGCTAATATTGATGTTTTCAGAGCTCTTGTTGCACATTTAAGCATGACATGTAAGCAAGACTGCTTATAAGGAACTCAGTTGTTAGGGGCCTATGAGACCATTTCAGCACACTTTTTGAATCTTGTCTCATTCCTAAATGGCACTTGGAGCATGTTGAAGGTAAGGAAAACATGGTACACTTATAGGATAACATGCTTGTAGGGAGCTAACCTCATAGCAGGTGTTTATAGTTCAGCTTTTTTCGTGGAAGCTGAGATGTCAGAGCCATTGTGATACGTAATGAAGAAACTGCTGCAGTACAATTTTATTCTAAAATTTCTAAACAGTGTAGAGGCCAGCTAGGGAAGGTGCCTCAGCCATAGAACAGTAAGTTGAAATTTGCTCAAATCTTTTTTCTCAAGGCAGAGCTAGCTTTGTGACTTGGGGATGGGCTGGAGGGAGGCAGTGCTTGTAAAACTAAACAAGAAGCCCTTGAAAGTATGTAGTACATTCAGGCTCACTCATTGTTAAAGCACTTGAGTCCCCAGCCACCACAATGGGCTTCTCGTTGCAGTGGTTTCTCTTCTTGCAGAGCATGGACTTTAGGGCGTGCGAGCTCAGTAGTTGTGACATGCAGGCTTAGTTGCCCCACTAAAATTTTAATTCCCAGGTCAGGGATCAAACCTGTGTTCCCTGCATTGGCAGGCAGATTCCTAACCACTGGATCACTAGGAAAGTCTCTTATTCAAGCTTCTTGATTAACCTTTTTGAGATTATGAAGAAAGGTATGAAATGTTCCCCTAAAAGAATGTACATACGTACAAACAAAACTTTTCTTATTAGTTCTGGAGGTCCATAGACTTCAGGGTAAGGTCTCTTTTTCTAGATTTTGTGTTCCTTAAGAACTATACCTGGATTTCATTGACCTTTGACAGAGCCTGCTGTGTATGTGGGAGATACTCAGCAAATAGTTTATGAATTGATGAACTGGAATGAAAAATGAAAATCTTCAAGTTTCTTACTAGAGAATCTCTAAACCTGTCTTCTTTGTTTCCTTAGGCTTCCATCTCAGTGGCACAGTAACTGAAGCAGCCACTACTTCTGAACCAGCAGTGACTTATAAAGTTGCCATCAGTTTTGATCGATGCAAAATCACCTCAGTGACATGTGGCTGTGGGAACAAAGACATATTCTACTGTGCTCACGTGGTAGCACTCTCACTCTACAGGATCCGTAGACCAGATCAAGTCAAATTGCGTCTTCCTATCTCAGAAACCCTTTTCCAGATGAATAGGGACCAGCTACAAAAGTTTATTCAATATTTAATCACGGCACACCACACTGAAGTTCTTCCTACTGCACAGAAATTGGCAGATGAGATTCTGTCCTCCAACTCTGAAATCAACCAAGTAAATGGTAATTGTACAATATTTTTGTTGCTAAAAAATCTATTTTGTTGCTTTATTGCATGTTTAGAGGTTGGGATACTTTTGCCATTGCAATCACTTATTCTATGCAATCGGTTTATTCTATCCAAACTATTTATTAACTCTGTTTCTTAAAGCCATCCAGTTGTCCACCTCATAAAGTTTGGGCAAAAATGACAGAGAATGTTAGAGTTATAAATTAAACCAGTTTGTGGACCTCATGTGTCCATTTAATCCTTGCCTCTATGAGCCTGGACTATTCAGGAGTGAAAGAAAACATAAAATAATTAATGTCATTCAGTGAAATGAAATGGATATCAGAATTCCTTAACATTTCTGGATGCTGCATAACACCATGGTTATTCTAAAGAATGTCTGTTTGCATTGTGTTTATGAGCTATATAATGGATGGAGAGATAACGATGTTCACTTATTCATTCAAGAAATGTATGTTGAGTTACTGCTCTGTGCATGTGATAGTCCTGATTGTTGAGGGCATAAAACAGACATGGTTCCTGTCTTCAAATATCTCACAATATAGTAGAAAAGACAGCTAAGTCTGAAATAAATGCTTGCTTTTGTTATGAAACCAGGTTGTAGACAATCATAGGAAACTGCTGAAGAATTTTGAGAAGAGGAGCTATATGAGCCAATTTTTTCATTTTGTTGGTTGGGTCCTACTACTATATATGAGAACCTTATGTATGTTTATATATGTTAATTCATTTAGTTTTCAAAACTACCCTGTGAGGTAGATATTATAACCATTTTGTAAATAAGGAAATTATTTTTAACCGAGGCTCACCTGATTTCAGAACTCAAAGTTTTTTATACCTCGCTATACTTCCTTTCTATTTTTAGAATATAACTTTGGTATTAGTGTGAACAAGACAGTGAGACTAGGTTGGCCTGTATAATATTATGGTCTATGTGCTAAAGGGCCTGTCTTTCCCAGTTGCCCAAGAGAACTAATGAAGTCCTACATACAACCTCACCACTTCTCAGAAATAAAGATAGTCAGACAAGCTTCCAGGAGCTCTTGCTGACTAGCAGAAATAATCTTCTGTTGCTTTATGCTCAAAATTGTAGTGTTTACATGATGCATGCATGCATGTTAAGTCACTTCAGTTGTGTACGACTCTGCAACCCTATGAACTATAGTCCGCCAGGCTCCTCTGGGGGTTTTTCCGGGCAAAAATATTGAAGTGGATTGCCATGCCCTCCTCCAGGGATCTCTTCCCAACCCAGGGATCAAACCTATATCTCTTATGTTTCATGCAGGAGGGTTCTTTACCACTAGCGCCACCTGGGAAGCCCATTTACGTGGTAACTGAGCTCTATTTGAGAGATACTGTTAAAGAGTAGCTTTCTAAAGGGGCTTCCCTGGTGGTTCAATGGTAAAGAATCACCTGCCAATGCCTCAGTGGTAAAGATTCTGCCTGCCAGTGCCAGAGACACAGGTTCCATCCCTGATCCAGGAAGATCCCACATGCCTGAAGCAACTAAGCCCATGTGCCGCAACTGTTGAGCTTGTGCCCTAGAGGGAGCTGCAACTACTGAAGTCCCTGCTCCATAAGTCCACACACTGAAACCATAGAGTAGCTCCCACTTGCCGCAACTAGAGGAAAGCACATACAGCAATGAAGACCCAGCACAGCCAGAAATAAATTTAATAAATAAATAAAAATAAAATTATAAAACTCTAGTTCCTCTTCACTTTCTGCCATAAGGGTGGTGTCATCTGCATATCTGAGGTTATTGATATTTCTTCCAGCAGTTTTGATTCCGGCTTGTGCTTCATCCAGCCTGACATTTCACATTAGGTACTCTATATATAAGTTAAATTAGCAGAGTGACAATATACAGCCTTGATGTACTCCTTTCCCAATTTTGAACCAGTCCATTGTTTCATGTCCAGTTCTAACTGTTGCTTCTTGACCTGTTACTACAGGTTTCTCAGGAACCACGTAAGGTGGTCTGGTATTCCCATCTCTTTAAGAATTTTCCACAGTTTATTGTGATCCCCACAGTCAAAGGCTTTTGCATAGTCAATGAAGCAGAAGTAGATGTTTTTCTGAAATTCCCTTGCTTTTTCTATGATCCAGGGTACTATGCTAAGTCTCTTCAGTCGTGTCTGACTTTTTGCGACCCCATGGACTGTAACCTGCCAGGTTCCTCTGTCCATGGCACTCTCCAGGCATGAATATTGGAGTGGGTTGCCATTTCCTTCTCCAGGGGATCTTCCTGATTCAGGGATCGAGCCAGTATCTCTTGCATCTCATGCATTAGCAGGCAGGTTCTTTACCACTAGCGCCACCTGGGAATCCCTTCTATGATCAGAAGGATGTTAGCAATTTGATCTCTGTTTTCTCTCCCTTTTCTAAATCCAGCTTGTACATCTGGAATTTCTCAGTTCACGTACTGTTGAAGCCTAGCTTGAAGGATTTTGAGCATTACCTTGTTAGCATGTGAAATGAATGCAAGTGAAATGAGTGCAGTGTAGTTTGAATATTCTTTGGCATTGCCCTTCATTGGAATTGGAATGAAAACTGACCTTTTCCAGTCCTGTCCTATAGCCACTGCCGCGATATGTATAAAAAGTACTTAGACACTGTCATGTAGGAAGCACTCAATAAATGGCTGTTTTTAACAAATATTGAAGGATGAAAGGTGTATACTTGTTTTTCTTTGCCACTTTCAGTTTACAGAAGTAGTATAGGATATATTATTTGCCCACCTGAGTTTTAAATCTAGATAGTCAATAGGACATGCATTTGTTCATTCTATAAATATTAATTCAATGCTATAATGATCCAGGCACTGTGAGGTACAAAAATGAATCCCTACCCTACTCTTTAAAGGCTTCAATGTAGTTGGGAGTATATGAGACAAGCCCAATTCTAATGTAAAACAAAATGCAACAGGTTTTTAAGAGAAGTAATAATAAAGTACTAAGAAGAGAATTACTATATTACTATCATGCATATGAGTATGAAGGGCATACTTTTGACAGGTGAGGTGTATGGGGTATCCCCTCCTGCCAAGTAAACTAAGTAGGATGTGAATTTCAGCAGTGTTAGCCTCTCTGTATACTTATTTTATGGTTTTCCTTTCTCATTGCAGCCCTGACTATAGAACTGAGGCAGTACTGACAATGAGAAGTAATGCTTTTTGGCCAAAGAACAGGTTGTGGGGAAAGGAAGGGAAGTAAAGGGAAAAGCATTAAGTAAAGTCATCAGGAAATGTCATTGACTTCTGGGTACACTAAGTTTCTAGTTGAAACATAGCATAAGTATAGGAAAGACAAAGCTAGAAATGAAAGAGCCTGAACAGGGAGGGCCCTAAATGCTAAGCTAAGTTCCAACTTCGTTTATAAAGAATAGTTTATCACTGAAGACTTCTGAGCAGGGAAGGGATATGATCAGAACTGTGTTGAGACTAACGCATTTGAAGAAAAGTAGCATATAGCAGATTCCATAAACTGGTTGCTCCTAATATTAATTAGTATTTGTAGAATAAATATGAGTCCTCCTGATTTCCTGGATGATAAGATGCACTGAAAAAGCATGGCAGAAGAGCACCATTCTCTGCAGACCTGGATTTCATTTAAATGAGGCTTTCATATAGGAGGACAAGAAGAAAGGTAGATTGACCGATGAAACATGACATGAATTTGTAAACGATTGCGCAACCACACAGAGAGAGTATTGACTTATACTATAAGACTATATTGACTTACAGTCTTTTGTCACTTGGAGACAGGGTTCTAAAGACTTATCACAGGACTCAAGTCTTTGAGAAAGTGAGAGAAGAAGATTCAGTTTTCATTCCACAAATATTTCTTAGGTGCCTGTCACATTACCAGAACTGAGTTATAGATGATTCAGCTGTGAGCAAGGAGCCAACAGGCTACTAGGGAGAGGGATGTGTAAATAACTAACACTGTGTTTTAAGTGATGTCATTGAGGTGAGCCCAGGAAGGAAAGATATTCTGAGTGTAAATTTATAAAATTATATCATCCTGTATATAATCCTGCCTGTGCTTTAGGTACCAAGTTTCCAGAAATTTAGAATTGTTGACTCCATTTGAGAAGCTACAATTTTATAGTGAATTTTAAAAAGAGAAATTTTTATTTTCTAAGAAAGTATTTTTTTAATTTTAAGATAATATGTGTGTTTTAAGGCTTATTTTAAACTTCAAAGAAAAACAAAATAGAAGAAAAACGACATTCTCCTAGGGGAAAAAATACATCACTATTTTCGTGTTTGTGCTTTTTTACCCCAGGATATTTATAGACCTTGGGAGAGGATACAACTAAGACTTTAGTGAACATGAAACTAGCTCTACTCTCTTAGGTTTATTGAGAACCATACAATTGACAAAGCCCAGATTAAGGCAGAATGCCCATCTGTTTCTGAATATAGTCACATAGGGCTGCTCCTGCTGAGTATGGAGTGTAGGAACTCAGGAGATTCATTTCATCATCCTATCCCTCACAGGTGCTCCTGACCCCACAGCTGGGGCCAGCATTGATGATGAGAACTGTTGGCATTTGGATGAAGAACAGGTGAAAGAACAAGTAAAGCTCTTTCTCTCCCAGGGTGGTTACTATGGCTCTGGAAAGCAACTCAATTCAATGTTTGCCAAGGTAAGACATGAAAAGATTTTTTTTTTCCTTAAGTAAACTGGGCTCACCACACTTCTGGCTTCATGCATTGTAGCTAGCCCACCTGACCTACCTGTACTGAATGCTTGAAAACTACTTTGGGGGGAGGGGAGCTGAGCAGAGCAGACCAGAGCAGGTTGCATCCAGGGAGCCCTACTGCCTCACCCTGGTCATCCTCTTCCTCTTGCTCCACACTCTCTAAATGAGTTTGCATTCCTGGGGGATTAGTAATGAAGCTACCTCCCCCTGCCTTGAACCAAAGGCTGCCCAATGAGGGCTTAAAGAAACTTAATATTTTGTTGTTTTTAAAATATTAACTTATTTATTTGGCTGTGCCAGGTCTTAGTTGTGGCATTTGGGATCTAGTTCTCTGACCAAGGGTTGAACCCTGGCCCCTTGCATTGGGAATGCAGAGTATTAGCCACTGAGAAGTCCCAGAAACTTAGTATTTTGGAACTGGGGGCTCTCACAGCAGGCTTTCTTTCTTTTCTTTCCTAACACATTTGGTGAAATATAATTCACATATCATAAAATTCACCCATTTAAAAAATTCTACAATTCAATTGTTTTTAGTATATTGACAGATATGTACAGCTATCACTGCAGTCAACTTTAGAACATTTTCATTATCTTAAAAAGAAGCCCCATTCCCTTTACCTATCACTCTGCTGTTCCCCATGCCCCTCTTCCCCCAGCCCTAAGCAACCACTAATGTACTTTCTGTCTTTATAGATTTCCCTATTCTTGACTTTCCTAGGAATGGAATCCTATAGTCTTTTGTGACTGGCTTTTTCTCCTGGCATAATATTTAAAAACATACATACATGTTGTAGCATGTGTCAGTACTTCATTCCTTTTTATGGCCAAATAATATTCCTCTGTATGGACACCACACATTTCATCTATCTGTTTGTCTGTTGATGGGCGTTTGGATTGTTTCCACCTTTAAGCTGTTATAAATAATGCTCCTATAAACACTCTTGTACTGTGTTTCTGTGTGGACATATATATTTTCATTTCTCTCTAGGAATGGAATTAGTAGGTCATATGGTAGCTCTATGTTTAATCATTTGAGGAATTTCTAGACTGATTTCCAAAGTGGCTGCATCATTCTACAATCCCCCTAAACAGTGTATGAGAGCCCTGATTTCTCTATATCCTTGCCAATGCTTATTATCTGGCTTTTTTATTCTAGCCATCCTTGTGAGTATGAAGTGGTATCTCATTGCACACAGCAGGCTCTCTTGATACATGCAGAGAACTTGCTTACAGAAGAGGCCGTCTTTTTGGCTCCTTGGATATGCTGTGCTTAGATACTTCATCTTCTCCTCTCCCCTCCTCCCCTTCCTTCTCCTCCTACTTTGTTATGATGTACAGTCACCAACCACCTGCCCCTCCTGTGTGTCAGGTTCGAGAGATGCTGCGGATGAGAGATTCCAATGGAGCCAGGATGCTGACACTAATAACTGAACAGTTTATGGCTGACCCACGACTCACACTGTGGAGGCAACAAGGAACAAGCATGACAGATAAGTGCAGGCAGCTCTGGGATGAGCTAGGTAAGTCCCCATATCTCAGAGAACTGCTATGTCCATCCTATGAGCTTGTCCCCAGCAATAGTGTTAGTGAATACTTGTCATTAGTCACTACAGAGATCTTGCTAAGTGAACTTAGCCCAAAATGGTGGAAGATTTAGGTTCTACGGAGGCCACCCAGAGTCATTTTGAACTCACTTGTGTTTCTTCCACAGCCTTATGTTTTGCTACTGATACCAGCGTTCTATTCCAGATATTACCACACAGAAGCCTTTAGTGAGAGAAAACCTTTTGCCTTGACTTCTGTCTCATGGCATTAGCTTGGCTCTCCAAATACTTACTATTTCACTTTTCTCACATTCCCTGGGTCTGCTTTTCTTTATCATTTCCAGCAAACCTCTAAGCCATAAGACCATTTCTAAGTCTTGAGCCCTGGACTTCTATTTTTCTTTCTCTATTCCCCTTTGTTCAGTTCAGTTCAGTTGCTCAGTCATGTCCAACTCTTTGCGACCCCATGGACTGCAGCACACCAGTCTTCCTTGTCCATCACCAACTCCCAGAACTTGCTCAAACTCATGTCCATTGAGTCAGTGATGCCATCCAACCATCTCATCCTCTGTTGGCCCCTTCTCCACCCACCTTCAATCTTCTAAGCATCAGGGTCTTTTCCAGTGAGTCAGTTCTTCCCATCAGGTGGCCAAAGTATTGGAGTTTCAGCTTCAGTTTCAGTCCTTCCAATGAATATTCAGGACTGATTTCCTTTAGGGTAGACTGGTTGGATCTCCTTGCAGTCCAAGGAATCCTCAAGAGTCTTCTCCAACACCACACTTCAAAAGTATCAATTCTTCAGCACTCAGCTTTCTTTATAGTCCAACTCTCACATCCATACATGACTACTGGAAAAGTCATAGCTTTGACTAGACTAGACAGACCTTTGTTGGCAAACTAATGTCTCTGCTTTTTAATATGCTATCTAGGTTGGTCATAGCCTTTCTTCCAAGGAGCAAGTGTCTTTTAATTTTGGATCCCCCCAAAAATAAAGTCTGTCACTGTTTCCATTGTTTCCCCATCTAGTTGCCATGAAGTGATGGGACCAGATGCCATGATCTTAGTTTTCTGAATGTTGAGCTTTAAGCCAACTTTTTAACTCTCCTCTTTCACTTTCATCAAGAGGCTATTTAGTTCTTTGATTTCTGTCATAAGGGTGGTGTCATCTGCTTATCCGAGGTTATTGATGTTTCTTCCGGCAATCTTGATTCCAGCTATGCTTCATCCAGCCCAGCATTTCTCATGATGTACTCTGCATACAAGTTAAATAAGCAGGATGACAATATACAGCCTTGACCTACTCCTTTCCCAATTTGGAACCGGTCTGTTGTTCCATGTCTAACTGTAACTTCTTGACCTGCATACAGATTTTTCAAGAAGCAGGTCAGGTGGTCTGGTATTCCCGTCTCTTTCAGAATTTTCCACAGTTTGTTGTGATCCACACAGTCAAAGGCTTTGGTGTAATCAATAAAGCAGAAGTAGATTTTTTTCTTAAGCTCTCTTGCTTTTTCTATGATCCAGTGGATGTTGGCAATTTTATCTCTGGTTCCTCTGCCTTTTCTAAATCCAGCTTGAACATCTGGAAGTTCATGATTCATGTACTGTTGAAGTCTGGCTTGGAGAATTTTGAGCATTACTTTGCTAGTGTGTGAGATGAGTGCAAATGTAGTTTAAACATTCTTTGGCATTGCCTTTCTTTGGGATTGGAATGAAAACTGACCTTTTCCACGCCTTTGAGAACTTTTTTTTTTTTAGTATCATGACCTCAGTGTTACCTCTGTGGTGATCTCTTCCTCATCCTCTTTCAATTATCTCATTTCCAGTCTCATATCAGCTGCTGCCCTATGACCATTTCTACTGAAAAAAAATCTCCTAATCACCTCAAACTCGAGAAATTCAAAAATGAAATCAGGCCTTCTATGAAGAAAGATTCCCTTGAACCTGGCATTGGCACCACCATTTCTTATTCGACGAAACTTATTGTCAAGCACTCATTTTTGTTTCATTCCCTACATCCAGTCACCAATATAATTTGATTCCTTGACCTTTAAAATGCAATTTAGTGTCCATTCACACTTTTTATTTCTTGTCGTTACTGGTCTGGTTGAGGGCCATGGGACTTTTAGATTAAATTAGACCTGTGGCCTCCTGAATGGGCTCTTTGTTCAAGATTCTCATCATTAATAAGGCCATCTTCTTTAGTGATTATTTATCTTCATTGTTCCCATTTCAATGACAGTTTTGCAGTGGTGATACTCAACTCCCCGCCCTGTTTGCAGAATCCTTTATACTCTGAACTTACAATCCAGTCACGGCCCCACTTTGGGGTTATACTAGAAAACTTGTCTATGGCATATTCTGAAATTTCTAATATAGCTTCTCTATACTTTCTCCACCCCAGAAAGCAATGACAAACTTTCCTATTGTACAAAATAGCACCAAAAAACCTCTATAGCTTAGGATTTTAGTGAATTCCCCAAAGGATATATTAATACATTATAGTCTTAGAGCTAAAAGCTTTGGGGAATGAGGCTTAATGATTTGGGTTTTACGTGGTCACTTTGGGGCTGGTAAGTGTGGAGTTTTGGTTTGAGTGCTGGGGCTTCATATCACCTGAGGCACTATAGCTTTGGAGTTTTCATTAATAATGAACAGCTACTTTATTGAGTATTATGTGCCAGTCTCTGTGTTAAAGACTGTATGCATGTTTAATTCTCATAACAAACCTATGAAGTAATTGTGTGTTTATTGCAAAGAAACAGAGACACCTCTGGTTACTTCTGGATACAGAATGAAATAAAGAAGTATAGAAAACTGTCTCTCTGACACAATCACATTTTCCAAAGTACAGGAATGTTAAACTATTAATCTGAAGTTACTGATCCAACCAGTTGTGACCAAGGTCATGTAACACAGTGCATGGCAACTTGGAAACAGCTTCCCTCAGAAGGGATTGTAGGCATGGACCCTTCAAGGGTAAGACATCAGTGTCTCCATATGTTTAGGTGAGAAAAATGGAGCTCAGAAAGTTTTTTGTTCAAAGTCACACACTAGCAGGTGGTGGCTCTAACATTGGAGCCCCAACCTGTCCAACTCCAAATCAAGCATCCTTATGCAACATCTCCCTCAATTTCATCTCGTTATGTACTGTTTTCCCCAAAAGTGCATGTTTTTTAAGAATTTGAAATTAGCCTTCAGAGCATCAGTCTTTACATATTTTCTCTTTTTTCCTTCAGAACAACACTTCTTGAAAACCTCATCCCTCTTTGCATTTGCTTACCTCCATATGCTCTCTTGAGCCCACTGCAGTCTTCCATTGCTCATTGCTGTCACTCTACTGATAAGTAGCTCTGGTTAAAACCACCAGTGTCTGCCATATTGCTCTTCTCTTTTGTTACTTTACTTGACCTCTTAGCAGTTTCCAATAAAATTGACCATACCCTACCTCTACATTAATTTTACAGGAACCAGCAAACAGTATAACACAGACACCATAGGAGAAGAACTACTATGTGAAGAAAACAATTTTTTTCATGAGGTTTATACAGGCCTTTAGGATTCTTAAATTCTAAAGGTTGAGAAAGTAATTTTTATTATCTGAATATTTGTGCATCTTTCTTACTGCCACACTGTTTAAGATTTTTTACCTCCTATATATTAAGGATTTCCTGCCACCTGGTGTTCAGAAAGGACACTTTTATCAATAGGAACTCACAATCCCAATAGTATTAAAAGCTGACATCCTAGATTACAAAAATTTTCTACCAAAAGGAAAAAACATCCTATAGACTGCAAATATTCAGAGACTACAATGACGTCTCAGCATTTTCGCTTTCACTTATGTCCTTCCCCCTGTTTTGGTACATACTCTCCCGCCATTTCTGTGCTTTAACAACTCCTATTTATCTCTTGTTCTTCTTTTAAAATGAAGTAATATATGTACACAGGTTAAAATGTCAAATGGTTCTACAGACTTTATAATAAAAAGCAGTATTGCTCTGCCATATTCCTTCACATTATCAGTTCCTACTTCTTAGAAAGAGCAATTTTTAATTCTTTTAGCTGCTTTTTCTAATATGCTTCCACATTTCTAAATGACTGTTCTTTCTTAAATTTTAAAATTATAGATGTTCTCTTTTCTTCCTACAATGAAAGATGAGGATTTATCTCTCATAAGGTCACACTCTTAGGGTTCTTTCCCAAACAGCCTTTCTCATTCTTTTCAGTGTGCATAGGCTGAGAATGTTCCAGATCTTTAAGTTTTACTTCTTTTTTGATGAACAGTTCTCTCTTTAAATCATTTCTTTCTTGCATTTTACACTAAGGAACCAGGCTGCTCCTTCAACACTTTGCTTAGGTATTTCCTCAGCTAATCTTATTACTCACAAGTTCTACCTTCCACAAAACACTAGGACATGAACACAATGTCTCAATTATAAGACCAACACAGTCTACTCAGAACCAAGCGGGGAAAGAGGACTGCATGGTGGGGTTGAGGTGTTCATTTGTTCCATATGTATATTTTTCTTAATCCCTCAGTTTTTAGTCTGAAAAACCTACCCTCAGCTTTGTGTAGTATTCCCAATCCAGAGCTTCTGTGAATCAGTCTTTGCAGTGAGTAAAGCTCTGGTTTTCTTCCAGGAGAGGGAATGAGCAGGTAGTGAACTACCTTGAACATTTATACCTGTTTTTATCTCTCCACTTTTGTTTTAATAAAGTATCAAGAGGGAGTGGTGATAAACATACATGTTTAGTTAGCCATTTTTAACTAGAATTAACTCATGTTTATTCTTTAAGGACAAACTCAAATGTTGTAACTTTTCCTGACCCCATGTAGAGAGTTAATTGCTCCATCATACCTATTCTCATAACACTTTTTATATGGCTATAATAGTATCTACTGTGCTTTATTATAATTATTATTATTTGTGTATGTGTGTGCTCAGTCGCTCAGTAGTGTCTAACTCTTTGTGAGCCTATGGATTGTAGCCCACCAGGTTCCTCTGTCCATGGGATTTTCCATGTGAGAAAACTGGAGTGGGTTGTCATTTCCTTCTCCAGGGTATCTTCCCAACTCAGGGATCAAACCTGCCTCTCCTTTTTCTCCTGCATTGGGAGGTGGAATCTTTACCACTGAGCCACCTGGGTTACAATTATTATAAGTTAGGAGTCACTCAATTTGACTCCTAACTATAATCCTCTTAAGAGCCATCATTATATAATATTTAATACTACAATATTATATAGTATAGTTTCTTTTTCATTGTGGATTTGAAAAACTTATTTGAACCTATAGAAATGAATTTTTATCTTCTAGTTAGTACCTGAAATTGAGGCTTAAATGGTCTTTTAAAACATTCTTATTTGACTTTAAGGGGTCTTGAAATAGTGTCTGAATATACCTCCATCCATAGTTGTAGCTCCATCCCAAAGGATGTTTAACTTAAGACAGTCTGCAGCCAGGTTTTATTGTTAACTTGAGATTGAGAATATTTCTGGCTCAGCCACATAACCAACTTTGAAAAGAGGAAGCAGGTTTGCTTCAAAGGAAGGGTAATGTGACCAAAGAAACAGTACTTACTGGTAATGTAGAATATGTGATACTCTGCTATAGTGACAGAGAAGATCCAAGAATATGATAGTTTTAAGGCATCATAGCTGATCAACAGTATCAAAATCCAAGTCCAAATAAATTATTTTCCCTGGAAGAAGGAAATATAATTCCACTACATGCCAAGTAATATGCCAGGCTCTCTACATTATGATCTGTTTTACAGTTGAGGGATTTAAAGCTCAGAAAGCCCGAGATCAACTAACCAAAAATTAAATCCTTTTCTGAGCACCTTCCTTCTTACAGTAAATGTCCTTGCTCTGTGCTATAATCATACCCTGAACATATCTTTATCTTAACGCTTATCATATTCAAATGATACTATGTTTATTTTTCTGTCTTCCCCTACTGGAGAGCTCCTCAAGGGTAGGAACAGTGTCTTATTCTCCAATACAAACTCTTGAACAAGAAAGTTCTCAATAAATGTTTGTTGGACTGCAGATTTGAGCTCAGAATTCAAGTCCGAATCTATGTTGTTCATCAAACACAGGCACATACCCAGATATCAAGATAGCTACTCTACTTTAAGAAACCTTTGGGAAGGAAAAATAAGCATTTCTGAAATCTTTAGCAGATTTGGTTTTTTATATTGAGAACTGATGTTTTGGAAACTTTTCCTACCAACTAAAAATAGAAGAAAAGAGTAAAATGAAAAATTAAGGCTTAGACATACATCAAAGGAAAGATGTCAAGGATTGGGTTGCTTTCTTTTCCAGGGGCCTTATGGGTGTGCATCATTTTAAATCCACATTGCAAGTTGGAAGAAAAATCCTGTTGGCTGCAGCAACTGCAGAAATGGAATGACCTGGATGTCTGTCCCCTGGAGGATGGGAACTATGGGCATGAGCTGCCCAACATCACCAATGCACTTCCCCAGAATGCCAGTCACAGTTCAGGTGAGCCAGATGTCATTCTAGGGTCTCGGTGCCTGGAACTCCAGAAGGTCAGAGGTTAAAGCCCTAGAATGAAGGTGGCTGGACAACTTTTGGACTGTCAGAATTGTCATCCTAAATAAGAAAAGCCTGTCCTTTGTTTATCTTGAAATGCCAAACCTTAAATAAGGGCAAGCTTTTTATCTTTGACATTGGGGATGCTGTCCTTTTCTACTCTGGGTGTGTCCTTACAGTGCCCAGCATAAATTACTAGAACCCTCTGCATGAATTCTCTACCCTTCAAGTTCTTCATGACTCATGGATCTTGGCCCCCATTGGGGTTGGTTTTATCTCAGAAGACTTAGCTCAAGGGAAAGATGGAATACCTGCAGGGGAAAAAAAAAAACTTAAAAAAATGTCCTGACAGCTGCTTTGCTTACTTTTCTCTGTTTTCCTCAAATTTTATATAGCAGATATCTGGGGGGAGGAGGCAGGGGCCATGCTTCCAAGATACTACTTACTCTTGCCCCATTTTAAGATAAATTCAGTACAGTGATACTGTACCCTCTACCTTTTGAGCCCACTGACCAGATATTACTGGGCATCAGCATCACATCATCTTTAGTTCATCTAACTCAGGCCATGTCCTGCTAGCAATTGATTGCTCTTTAGCCCATGGGGATCCTTTACTGGTGAAAAGTAAAAGTGAAGCCGCTCAGTCGTGTCCGACTCTTTGCAACCCCGTGAACTGTAGCCCACCAGGCTCCTCCGTCCATGGGATTCTCCAGGCAAGAATACTGGAGTGGGTTGCCATTTCCTTCTCCAGGGGATCTTCCCGACCCTGAGATCGAACCCTGGCCTCCCTCATTGCAGGCAGACGCTTTAACCTCTGAGCCACCAGGAAAGCGGTAGATTTTATCAAACATTGATTTTACATGTCTTCCCTTTTATTGTAAGTGATAAATCTACTGATATTTTTAACCTCAAGGAGGAAATCACTTAAATTATTGTTCTTGCTTGGTCTTCATCTACTGTTCCATAATTGATTATCAGTGTATTTAAAGCAACCAAGGTAATGAGAGATGAAAAGGCTACAACTTCGCCACATGAAGCTTCCCTCCACAACATAGGAATTCATGCTTTTAGTATTGGCTTTGGATTGGCATAGAGATAATCAAATGCTGCATATAAACACATGCCTCCAGTCTGGCAAGTTTCCTTCTTGTATATTAATTTGGTTATTTGTTGTTACTCTTCCACTCCCCCGCTCCCCCCTTTTTTTTTTGCAGTGCTGGGTCTTTATTGCTGCACATAGGCATTATCCAGTTGTGGTGAGCAGGGGCTACTCTTTAGTTATGCTGTGCAGGCTTCTCATTGTGGTGGCTTCTCTTGTTCCAAAACACTTATTACTGGTTCTTATTTGAGGGTATTGTTTTCTGTTAAGTTTTCTCAGGCCATGACTGACTTATCACTCATGTAAGTTTACCTTTGGGCCTAATGGAGCAGTAAGCATCCTGCTTACTCTTCATTGCCATTTCTACATCATTATCCTACCCTCCTTCCTAAAATACCCCACAGTTATATCACACAGTTTTAAAGTTGATGCTGTTAAAATATGCTGTCTGCTACCCTCCTGGTTTTGGTCGTTTTTACCTCTGGGTTAATACCCCTCATTCCTTGAAGAGTTTTGGCAGTTGGCTCACTAACACTACTCTCTGTCCCTACTTCTGTTGTAATTCTTGATCATTTAATATAGCCACATAGATGGTACTTCCAGTATTCAAGCCTCTGAGTTCTTTGACCTCCTCTCTTTTAATAGTCTATCTTTTGTGTATGTGTGTTAATTTTTGGCTGTGCCTTCTCTTCATTGCCGTGTGCGGGCCTTCTCTAGTTGTGATGAGTGGAGGCTGCTCTCTAGTTGCAGTGCACAGGCTTCACACTGGTGGCTTCTCTTGTTGTAGAGCATCCACTCTTGGGTTCTTGGGCTTCAGTAGTTGTAGTGCACAGGCTTAGCTGCTCTCAGGCACGTGGGGTCTTCCCCGGCCAGGCATCAAACTCATGTCCCCTGCATTGGCAAGTGGTTTCTTAACCACTGTACCACCAGGGAAGTACCAATAGTCTATCTTCTACATAACTTAGCCATGCAACCCCAAGGTCATACCCTGAACCCTTTCATTACCAATATACTGACCCTTCTTTATGATCACAATTTCAAGCAGCTCTAATTACCACCAGCAGCCTTACTAGATTATTTTCTCTGTTATACCTATTCCAGTAATTCCTGGACCCACTAGAAATTTTGATCCTGTCACTTTTTCATTCTTGTGGCAGCCTCATTTTCCTCCTTATCCAGGTTAGATTCCTTGGTACATCATTATAATCACTACCCTGCAAACATACTCAACTCCCTCTTTCCCTTAGTTATATTCACATAGCCAAACCTTAACCTTAGTAATTTGGTCTGACTTTCTAACTACCCAGTGCTCACACTCACACAGTGAACACATTGGTGAGAAACACCACCATGATAACTGGTCTTATTTAACTTCATGACCATTGATCTCAAGTGGGCCCATTGTACTGTCCATACATCTGCTATGTTTTTCTAGTCCATGCTTCCTTTCACTCTTCTAAATTACTGTTTCACACTGTCTTTTCCTTAAGACTTTCTATACTTTCTCCCCTTCCTCACTTTCAGCCTAGAGCCTTGCTTCCTGTTCACTGAGAAGATAGAAGCAATCAGAAGAGAATCTAAAACTCTGTGATCACATCTGCTTCTGTCTATCCCCATCTACACTGTCTGCCTGTTCCCATATTTTTCTGTGTGCTTCTGTCTAAGTCCAAGCCCTCCATTTGTTCTTAAGAACCTATTCCTTCTCTTTTATCTAGGAATCACTCCCGGAATTATCTCCTCTCTCCTGCATCACAGATTTTTGTGGATTATTCCTAGGAGTATACCAGCACATTGTTTTATCGTTCACCTGAAACAAAACAAAACAAAAACACATACTTGCTGACCCTACAGGTCTCTCCTGTCCACTACACTGTTTCCCTGAGAGAGTAGAAGTAAGTGGTGGAATTAAGAAAAATGCTCAAAAGAATGTTATATATTTATCTTCTCTGCTTCTTCTGCTCTTATTCTCCCTTGAATTCACTCTAGTCAGGCATTCATCCCTCCAGTACTGAAACAGCTCTTGTACTGGTCACTAATGCTAACCATTCCTAAATCTAGTTCTCAAGTCAGAATTTACTTGACCTACCAATAGTATCTGTTACAGTTGGTCACTCTCTCTTTTATTTTTTTTTTAAATAATAATTGTACTCTTTAATGAGATTACAAAAACCTGCTTTGTAAGATAAAACAGATTATGTCTGTTGTCTAAGTAATAGTGTCTTAAGGTGAAAGAAAGTGAAAATGAAGTCGTTCAGTCATGTCCGACTCTTTGTGACCCTGTGGACTGTAGGCCACCAGATTCCTCTGTCCATGGGATTTCCCAGGCAAGAATACTGGAGTGGGTTGCCATTTCCTTCTCCCACTCTCTCTTTTAAACACCTTTCCCAACTTATTCTACAACACTGTTCTCTTGGTTCTCCTCTTCATTGGATCCTCCTTCTCAGTCTCCTTTACTATCTCCCCACCACTTCCCAACCTAAAATTCTAGAGGACCCAGGGCTCAGTCATCAAACCACTTCTCTTTTCTATATTTACTCCCCTGATAATTGCATTGTTTTAATAATCATCTATACACTGACAGCATTCAAATTTATATCTCCTGCCCAAACTTTTCCTCTCAACTCCAGACTTGCATGTTTAACTACCTTTTTGATATTGCCTCTTAGATATTAATAGACATCTCAGTAGGATTTCTTACCTCTCAAGCCCCACCCAAACCTGTTCCTCTTGTGTAGTCTTCCCTATCTCCTTATATGGCAAGTCTACCTTAAAAACCTTAAAGTCATTCTTGATTCTTCTCTTTCTCACCCAGAATTCCCAGATCTAATCCATGGGCAAATCCTATTACCTTTGCCTTTAGAACATATCCAAAGTTCATTTACTCTCATCGCCTCTACTGCATATTACTCTGAACAGATTACCATTATCTTTCACAAATTATTGCAGTGACCTCCTAACTGCTTCTACCTTAAAGTCTGTTCTCTATGCTGCTGCCAGTTGTCAAATCAGATCATACACCTTTAACAGCTCAAAGCCCTCCAGTAGCTTCTCATCTTTCCTCATGGCCTAGAAGGCCCTGCATGATCTGGTTCCCTAGTATCTCTCTGACCTCATCTTCTGTGACTTTCTGGCTTGCTCATTCCGTTCTAGGTACACTGGCCTCTGCCCTGCCCTCAAACACTTCAAATATGTTCCCACCTCAGCTTAGCACTTGCTGTTCCTTTTGCCTAGAATATACTTTCCTTAATTATGTCTGAGGCTTGGTCTTTAGTTCCTTCAGGTCTCTGTTCAGATGTTCTCTTATTAAAGCCCATGTGGCTAGATGGTAAAGAATCTGCCTGCAATCCAGGAGACCCAGGTTCGATCCCTGGGTCAGGAAGATCCCCTGGAGAAGGAAATGGCAACCCACTCCAGTATTTTGTCATTGTTCAGCCGCTCAGTCATGTCCAACTCTTTGCGACCCCATGGACTGCAGCATGCCAGGCTTCCCTGTCCTTCACCATCTACAGCTTGCTCCAATTCATGTCCATTGAGTCCGAGATGCCATCTGACCATCTCGTCCTCTGTTGTCCCCTTCTCCTCCTACCTTCAATCTTTCCCAGCATCAAGGTCTTTTCTAATGAGTCAGCTCCTACACACCACCCTAAAGAATTGAGCTTACTTTGTCTGCTGTTTCCCTTCAGCCCTTTTCCTGAAGAGAGATGGTTTGGTAGAACTCCAGTGAGAAGACAATTTAATTAATCTTTTGTCAGTCTCAGGTTTTCTTATTGGAGAACAAGGTTGTAACCCTGCAGATACTAGTGTGATAAAGATACCAGAGGGCTTACCCTGGTGGCTCAGTGGTGGGGAATCCACCTGCCAATGCAGGGGACACAGGTTCAATCCCTGATCCAGGAAGATCCCACATGCCGCAGAGCAGCTAAGCCCGTGCGCCACACTACTGGGCCTGTTCTCTAGAGCCCAGGAGCCACAACTACTGAGCCCCTGTGCTGTGACTAATGAAGTGTGAGTGCCTAGAGCCTGTGCTCCACAATAAGAGAAGCCACCACAATGAGAAGCCTGCTCACCACAGCTAGAGAGTACCCTCTTCTTGCCACAACCAGAGAAAAGTCCACACAGCAATGAAGATCCAGCACAGCCAAAAGAAAATGAATAAAGAAATAAAATTATTTTAAAAATTAAAGGTACCAGAATACACAGGACTGTGGCTCTTTTTCAGCTTTTATATCAATGTGACAGAAGTACTTAGTCTGATATGGGTCATACTGTAAAAGAAACTGGTTATGGGTTGACCAAGGATATTACCTCACTGCTTATCTTTTCCTTTGGCCTCTGTAGAAGCAGTTTGAGTCCTTACTATCCCTCCTCTCCCTCATGTAGCTCTGAGTCCTAGGAGAAATTGGTCTTTGGTCATAGATCTATGTAGAAAGGTTCTTCCCATAGAGGGCAGGGACACACTAAAAGCTATCCAATAAAGAAGCAACACAATGAACACCCAGACAAATGGCAGAGTGACTGCTCTCACTAACTATACACTATTATTCTGCCTGTCCTCCATCCTAAAGACACAGGAGTTACATCTTCAGATTACCCATCACTGAACTGCTGCTTTCTTTTTCCCTTCCCCAGATTCTTTATCCAGACCAAGACGGACAGTGTTCACTAGAGCCATCGAGGGCCGTGAATTGCATTGGCAGGACAGCCACTTACAGCGAATCATCAGCAGTGATGTATATACAGCTCCTGCCTGCCAGCGGGAAAGTGAGAGGCTACTCTTTAATTCCCAAGGCCAGCCACTGTGGCTTGGTAAGTGTACTTATTTTACTCTAAGAATTTTAGAGCCCAGTCTCACCTCATGTCAGGCCTGAGTGAGCCATCTACATAGGTACCAGCAACACAGCCACTCTTTGGACAGTCTTCATCTAGATCTTTTGGGGCCCTGACTAGGGCCTCAGGGTATAGCCTGAGCCATTTGTATATGTTCTCAGCTGAAGTACAGTAATCTCAAACAGAGGAATTTCTATTGTTTCCTGAATCTGGGGAGGGAAAAGGAGCTAATACATCTGAAGGAGTACTAACAAAACCGTTAGACATCAGTTCATAGACTCTTAGTCAGCAGTTACTGAGCAACATTAGAATCTACTCTGAAATTACATGTTTTGCTAAAAAGGCATGAACTTTAAAACTTAAATTGCTCTGTACTAGTAGCTCAGACACTGTCTGCCTTTGTCACCAAGCTGTCTTCCTTTCCTCATTCCTTCCTTTATCATCACAGAATAAAGCTGTTCCATCATGAGTTTAAACTCTCCTCTGGCCTTCTGTGAGTCTGTTCTTGACTTTGTTACAGAATGCATATTCCACACTACACACTTATAAAATGATATTCATTCTCTGAGTCTTAAAACAACAGCATACATTTCTATTATCATCTCCTAATTCCCTACCTCTGTGTTTAGCCCAAATCTCTGTAGGTCACTACCCGAAATTCCTACTGATTATTTTTCTTCTTCTCTGATCTAATACTTTTAAAACATAAACCTAACAAGTGTGTGAAAAACACACACCCCATTATAAACAAAGATCCAAATCAAAACAATGCTGAAGAGAAAAAAAACCTACACTGAATTATCATGTTTCAGTTGTCAAATAAGAATTTTTTAAAATAAAGATAACTGGTTTTGTTGTAGGAGAGGCTACGTTGGAGATAGTAATCTCATATACTACTGGTAGGAATGTAAATACTGCATTTCAACAACACTTATCAAAAGCTTTTAAAATAAATTCATAAATAGTGTTAGAAAGTGTTCTAGTTTCATTCTTTTACAAGTGGTTGACCAGTTTTCGCAGCACCACTTGTTAAAGAGGTTGTCCTTTTTCCACTGTATATTCTTGCCACCTTTGTCAAAGATAAGGTGTCTGTAGGTACGTGGATTTATCTCTGGGCTTTCTATTTTGTTCCATTGATCTATATTTCTGTCTTTATGCCAGTACCGTACTGTCTTGATGACTGTGCTTTGTAGTAGAGCCTGAAGTCAGGCAGGTTGATTCCTCCAGTTCCATTCTTCCTTCTCAAGATTGCTTTGGCTATTCGAGGTTTTTTGTATTTCCATACAAATTATTAAATTATTTGTTCTAGTTCTGTGAAGAATACCATTGGTAGCTTGATAGGGATTGCATTGAATCTATGGATTGCTTTGGATAGTATACTCATTTTCACAATATTGATTCTTCCAATCCATGCACACGGTATATTTCTCCATCTGTTTGTATCCTCTTTGATTTCTTTCATCACTGTTTTATAGTTTTCTATGTTATAGGTCTTTTGTTTCTTTAGGTAGATATACTCCTAAGTATTCTATATAAATAAATTAATAAATGATTAAAATAAATTAATAAATAATTTAAAATAAATTCATTTATCCAGGAATTCTACATCTAGGAATTTATCCTGAACTATAATTAACTAAGAATGTGCATAAAGTTATGGGTTTATTAGAGCATGAACATATAACATATAGATGAGAAGAATTAAAAACAATATAATTTCCAACAATAGGGGACTGATTGAGCCAATGGATAGTACTAGAAATGGTTATCTCTTTTTATTTTCTATTTTATCTGTATTTTCTATAATTATTTCTATAATTTTTAATTCCTTCCCCATTTATAAGTGTTTGGTAGTCATCCATTATGCCTAAGGTAAATCCAAACTTCTTAGAATGGCATTCAAATCTCTTAACATTCCAGACTCTACCTTTCCAGGCTATCTCCAGCCACATAACCTAACTCTACACAGAACTATTTGCCATACTCTGAAGATGTTATCTAGAATACTTTTTATGCTTTACTTACATGCTTTTATTTATGTTTTCTTTGCCAGGAATGCCTATCCCTGTTTGTCTACCTATTTAAAATATTACTTGCCCTACAAAGCACATAGCTCAAATATTTTCTTTCTGTGTATATTTCTATCATGTCATTTCTTTTTAACTGTTTTATAATGATCTTTTTATGTATCATTTGTGAGCTCTTTGAGGACAGTGACCGTTTCTTATACATTTTTGTAGTTGCTTTGTTTGCCCAGCATGCTACCTGGCACATAATAGGTTCTCAAGAAACAGGATTAATAAACAAGTGAGGCCTTTCCCTCTATAAAAGCAGTTTATTGCTGCATTAGGTTCCTGAGGTTCGTGTTCAGAAAGAGCTATAACATTTTATTATCCTAGTTCTTTGCCCCTTTCTACACCAAACCACGACACTGAGGCTGCAGTGTATCTCCTTGGAGGTAGTACCTGTGACTTATTCAACTTTATATCCCTAAAAGGTAAAATACAATTTCTGGTACACAATAGATGTCAGATCAGATTTGAGGACCTGAACTGAATACAGTCTCCCTTTGTCAAACACAAATTTTCCTGAATTGAAAATTTAACTCAATCAAAATATCTTCTTCTCATCTAATAGAGCATGTGCCTACAGCCTGTGCTCGGGTTGATGCCCTGCGTTCCCATGGTTACCCAAAAGAGGCCCTCAGACTCACAGTGGCCATTATCAATACTCTCAGGTTGCAGCAACAACGCCAGCTGGAAATCTACAAGCATCAGAAGAAAGGTATAGTGATCAGGAGCCATCTCAACTCCTTAGGCTGACGGGGTTTTCAGGGACTACAAGGCCCAGGACTTAATTTTCATTCATTTTCCTGGTGTGGCAGGGGCTAGGGGATTCTAGGTCATTCTACCTTCTGTGTGGAATCTCTCTCTTTACCTCGATAAATCTCAGTTTTCTTATCTGTAAAATGGGAGTAATAATGCTAATCTGCCTCTCGCCCAGGACAGTTGGATCCACTGAGATCTGGTATGAGAAGGCCCTTTTTAAACTGTAAGGCTGTGTCTACATAGTGTGCTATCGGCAGGCAGCCTAAATGCATACCATGTGGCCTCATAGTGGCTGATGAGCTGGTGACCAGTCTCCTCAACCCAAGGCAAGCTTTACTTTGAGTCTCAGGGCCACCACCTGAGGGAGACTGATGAGGAGACTTATGAAGAGACCAAGCAGGGACAGGGAGCAGTGTGTCTCTATCCCTCTCAAAAACTTTGACCTGCTTATTTCCAGAACTGCTGCAGAGGGGAACCACAACCATCACAAACCTAGAAGGCTGGGTGGGCCATCCCCTGGATCCGATTGGCTGCCTGTTTCTCACCTTGACTGAGGCCTGCCGCCTGAATGATGATGGCTATCTGGAAGTGTCAGGTACAGGGGTCAGCCTGAGGGAAGCCCAGACTACCCTTCAGAGCCCTCTTCTTTTCCATGACAGAGTCTGTTTTACCCCTCTTGTTCTCTTATCTAAACTGGACCTCCCCTGAGTGGTTTCCTTAGGATTGCTCCTTTCTTATCTTCCTTCCCCACTCTGTGGACTGGCTCTGTCCTGTTCACCCAATTTACCTTGCCAGCCTCAGCTTTCCTTTGCTCCTCTCACTCCCCTACCTTGTGAATGTTTGAAGAGTAATCCAAAGGGAACAAAAAGGGCCAGAGGGATTTGAGAAGTCAGAGGCCAGGTCCTCAGAATGATCTGAAAGTGTAAAAGAACTTGCATCAGCAATGTGTGTATTCCTTGCAATTACATAATACTCTCATGTTTCCCTTGAACATTCTCCCTGGTGGTGGTTTTGTACCAATTTTACAAAAGAGAAATAAAAGCAAGGTAATTTAGTAGAGTCTCAGATTAACAGGGACTTGAGACAAAATTGATTCTTTTTTCCTTTATGCTATCACTATATTGTAAACATGCACATATTACGGTATTTAGCACACTGCTGTAAAATTTGTTTACAAGTAAGTGTCTCTACTAGCCTTTCAAGTCCCTGAAAACAGCACTTAGGGCAATAACTCTCTTTTAATAGTCTCCCTTAAACATTTACCAGATGGATAATGGGAGAAATGAAAGAAATTAAGACTCTGGCTTTTAGATCTGTGCTCTCCTCCTGAAACTTAGAACCCAAAGGTGGAGCATAAAAAGTAACAATAACATTAAAGTTGCAAATATCACAAAGTAGTAGTTTAACTATTTTAGGAAGGAGTTAATCTTTAGAACCATGCATAACATTTTTTAGTATATTTTTATTTTTTATTTTCAGTATATTACTGTTCTGGTTTTGATTTAGCTTCTTTGGGTTAGTTATTGGCCAAGCTGTATCCCAAAGTCTGTGTTGGTGGGAGAGGCACAAAAATCCATGGGGCCTGACCTAACAAATCTGGTGCCCTGTTGTCCTCAGATATTAATGAAAGCAGACCCCCTGTGTACCAGCATGTTCCTGTGGCTGCAGGCTGCCCAAACAGCAGTGAGTCCTACCTGTCACTGGCCATGGAAGTTGCTCTGATGGGGATGGGTCAACAGAGAGTGATGCCTGAAGGCCTCTACGCACAGGACAAGGTGTGCCGTAATGAGGAGCAACTCCTGAGTCGACTCCAGGAGCTGCAGCTGGATGATGAACTAGTGCAAACGCTGCAGAAACAGTGCATCTTACTACTAGAAGGTAAGTAGAGAAGGGACTGTTGGCACAGAGTCTTAGGCATTTGACTCTAGGTTCCCCTCTGTCACAGAGCACAGGTACACAACGTTTCTGACTTTAAAGTGTAATGAAGGTTCCCATAGCTAGCAAACACTTGTGGGATCCCTGGAGCTCAAGTTCAGGCAGGCAAATAAAAGCATACAGATAAACAATGGCTGGTTTATCTCCTTCCTGCAGGAGGCCCCTTCAGCGGTCTGGGAGAAGTCATCCACCGAGAGAGTGTTCCCATGCACACCTTTGCCAAGTATTTGTTCTCAGCTCTGCTGCCTCATGATCCAGACCTGTCCTATAAATTAGCCTTACGTGCCATGAGGTGGGTAGCTGTTTCCCAGCCCAAATGCCTCCACCAAAGCAGAAGTCTCTTTGTTTGTCTCACTTTCTTTTCTTTTCCTCTTTCTGTGTTTTATTGGACCTGCCATTGGCCTGCCCTAAAATGGCTCAGATATTTTC
Source organism: Muntiacus reevesi (assembly GCF_963930625.1). Taxonomy (NCBI): domain Eukaryota; kingdom Metazoa; phylum Chordata; class Mammalia; order Artiodactyla; family Cervidae; genus Muntiacus; species Muntiacus reevesi. The sequence continues at coordinate 159,761,637 of NC_089249.1, forward strand.
ATATGATCTAGGACTCCTAGCTAGTGACATACATGTTCCCTGGCTGCATTCTCAGTGAGTTGAAGAAGCCTTTGAGATTTTAACAGATACAGAATATCTAAGGCCTGAGTCTCTTTGTTCCAGGGCCAGTTTGGCAACTTCACAAAGGGTTTGAGCCCTTCCATATCTAACTGATAAATGGTTCCCGGGCATAGGTCACCAGATACATCTGGGGAAGTAGAAGTAAGTCTTTCTATATCAAGACTTGAGAACAATGAGCTATGGGCATCCTGTCTCCAAACAAGAGTAGAATCCTTGGTTCAGGCAGGTAGTCTTCTAGGATGCAGCAGACCATACAGAAGAATTTAAATTAGACTATAAGGCTGAGAGAGCTCCTCAGCTTGACTGCTGAGGATTACTTGTACTTGGTATATATTTCTTATACTTTAACAAATAATCTTATGACTTTTGAACTGTTTTCAGTAAGAACTGTTCAGCTTGAGTTCTTCCAAGTGCCCAGGCACTCACCTCATATAAAGTACAGTACCCATAGGTTTTAAAACCTTTGAGGTTCTTCATTAACCCTTTCCTTCCCAGTTCCTCCCCAGCAAAGAACAAGCTTCTCTAAGGTGGCTCAGAATGGCAAGGATCTGGGTGGTAGCTGATGACTCTCCCTGGGTCTTCTAGGTTACCTGTTCTAGAAAACTCAACTTCTGCAGGCGACACTTCCCACCCTCACCATATGGTATCTGTGGTGCCCAGCCGTTACCCTCGCTGGTTCACGCTTGGACACTTGGAATCACAGCAGTGTGAACTGGCCTCCACCATGCTGACTGCTGCCAAAGGTGAGCATAGATAGATGTAAGGTTCCAGCACCCCCAGTATGCCTGCCTGGTCATGACCTACCAAAGGCTTAGCCTGAGTTTCCTGAAGAAGAGAAGCTATTGGACTTCCCTTAAGCACTTAGAGTGGTAGGAATCCTCACTTTGATTACTGCCTATTATAGTAAACACCTGAGTCCAAGTCAGAGTTTTGCCATAGTTACTAATTGTAGGACTCTGAGAACAGAGAATAGATCATCTTTAAGGTAACTTCTAAATCTAACCTTCCATATGATAAAGTCACTTTACACTTCTAAGCCTCTGGTTTAAAAATCTATAAAATGGGGATCATTGTCAATGACCTGTCAGCTTCCCAGGACCATTGGAAGATCCAATGAAGTGATGGAGCTCCAAATCTCAGATGTGAGAGCTTATGATTTTTCTGGGGCCCCTGGTCAAAAAATAAGACAGTCCAGAGTGACTCAGGTTTTTAAGCTCACATCCTCCATGTTAGCTATGTAGATCTCATCACAAAGAGAAGTGAAAATAAGCCCCAGAGAAGTTATAATAAAATACTAGCTGCCATGGACTGTGAGTATTTTTCCGATACCAGGAAATTATATAGGTTTTTTAAAGCACTTTTTTTAATTTAAAATAACTCTATGTCTTGTCTTCTTATAGTAAAAAGAATGTATACTCATTGTAGAAAAGACAAAAGATACAGATAAATCAATATAGAAATGATTTTTAAAAACAGTAAAAAAAATTGAACAAATATGATCAGGCAGTTTACAGAAAAGAAGATACAAATGACTTTTAAACAATTAAAAATGCCTGGCCTCACGAGAAATACAAATTAAAATGACTCTGAGATAACATTTTTCATAAATCTTATTGGCAAAAATAATAAATTTGACACTAGACATCCATATGGGAAGTGGGAGTGGCAGTGGCCTATCATGGAGTGTCAGATTCCAAGCAGGATAAGGATAACACAGATTTGAGATGCTTACTGAAACTCAAGCATAAGAAATATGAAGAAAATTATACCAAGGCACATCATAATCAAATTGCTTAAAACCAGGGATTAAAGAGAAAAATCTTACTTAAAGCAACTGCAGGGAAAAAAATACACACTATATACTAACGATAAACGATAAGCATGAGAGCAGGTTTCTCATTAGAAGCAGTATAAGCCAGAAGACAGTGGAGAAAAATCTTTAAATTACTCTTTTAAAAAAAAATTTGACCTAGAATTCTATACCAGTGAAAATATCCTTCCAAAAAAAAAAAAGGTAAAAGGAATTTCCTGGCAGTCCAGTGGTTAGGACTCCATACTTCCACTGCAGGTAGCATGGGTTCAATACCTGGTCGAAGAACTAAGATCCCACATGCCATGTGGCATGGCCGATAAAATAAAAAGATGTTTTAAAAAAAGCTGAAATAGGATGGGGAGAGAAGAGGGAGGAGGGTTCAGGATGGGGGACACATGTGCACCCATGGCTGATTCATATCAATGTATGGCAAAAATCACTACAATATTGTAAAGTAATTAGCCTCCAATTAAAATAAATAAATAAAATTTTTTAAAAAGCTGAAATAAAAATCTTTTCCAGATAACCACAGTTGAATTAGAAATCAATAATAAAAATCCACTAAAGTTTTAGAAATTAAACTGTACACTTCCATGTAACTCACTGAACAAAAGAGAAAAACACGAAAAAATATTAACAGAAAATATTTTAAACTGAATGAAAAAGTACAACATTTAAAAATTTGTGGATTAGAGCTAAAGCTTTACTTAGAGGGAAATTTTTAGCACTTAATACCTGTGTCTGAAAAGAAGAAAGCTTTCAAATCAGCGATCTCAGATTCTAACATAAGAACCCAGAGAAGAAGAGCAAATGAAACCTAAAATAAGTAAAAGAAAGAAAATAATACAGATCAGAACAGAAATCAAATAAAATATAGAAAAACAGAAAACCAATGAAACAAAAAGCTGTTTCTTTGAAAAGATACATAAAATTGAAATCTTTGTCCAGACTGATCAAGAGAAAAGGAGAAAACAAAGTAGCAATTTTAAGACTGGGAAAAGTGACATCACAACAAATTCTAAAGACAACTTTATGCTAACAAATTCAACAATATAAATGAAATAGACTGATTTCTTGATGGATACAAACTACCAAAGCTGACTCAAGAATAAATAAGAATTAGGTAGGCATATACCCAAAAGAATTGAAAACATGGACTTAAACAGATATTTGTACATCAATATTAATAGTGGCATTATTCACAATTGCCAAAAGTTGTAAATAACTTGAGTATCTGTCAGCAGATGAATGGATAAACAAACTGTAGTATATATATACAATGGAATATTATTTAGCCATAAAAAGGAATGAAATTCTAATACATGCTACAACATGGATGAGCCTTGAAAACATTAAGTGAAATAAACCAGACACAAAAAGACAAAACATTGTATTATTTCACTTATATGAGGTACCTAGAATAGCCACAGTGAAAAAATAGCAGTAGGTACTAAGATAATGGTTGAACATTTGATGAGAAACAGGATATTTACAGTAAGTCCCCTACATATGAACGTGTTCCATTTCAAGAACACATTCATAAGTCGAATTTGTTCATAAGTCGAACAAAGTTAGCCTAGGTACCCAACTAACACAACTAGTTATATAGTACTATACTGTAATAGATTTATACTTTTCATACAATAATACTAAGAAAAGAAAAAATAAAACATTTTCAATCTTACAGTACAATACCTTAAAAAATACGGTAGTACATACAGTTCAGCAGCTGGCATACAGGGGCTGGCATCAAGTGAACCAGCAAGAAGAGTACAAACTGGAGGTAGGAGAGGAGATAGGAGATGGCAGAGCTGAAGAATGATCAGCAATAAGAGACAGAGGACAAGCAGAAATTTCACTCACACCTAATGTTGATGGAATGCATGTTTATATCTTTGAAAGTTCAAACTTGAAGGTTCATGTGTAGGGGACTTACTGTACATAGTATCTCTCTACAAAGTATTAATATTTATCAGCCATAAAAGGAAGAAGTATAATTACCATAGAGTAGGTAAACCTGGCAGATATCATTTTAATAATGTGGCCACAATATTGTACATTTATAGAGCTAGCATATAGACTAGAGGAAAAACTCATAGAGCAGAAAGTAGAATAGAGAGGGTAGGGAAAGGAGAAGTTACTATATAGTGAGTATAGAATTTCAGATGATGAAAAAGTTCTGGAACTAGATAGTGGTGATGTTTGCACAACAATGTGAATGTATTTAATGTCACTGAATTATACCCTTAAGTGCTCAAAATGGTAAATTTATGTCTATTTTACCACAGTAAAAAGAAAAGAATAAATAGAAATGAAGTTCAGAGAAATTGAATTAGTAGTTAAAAATCTTTCCACAAAGAAACTCCAGGGCTAAATGCCTTCACTGGTAAATTCTACCAAACATTTAAGGAAAACATAATTCTATATAATCTCTTGCAGAAAATTGAAGAGGAGGAAATACTTCCTAACTCAATCTGTGAAATCATCATTATCTAGATACCAAAACCAAGCTATTTTGCTGAAAGCTTTAGCTTTGTTTCCAGTTCAAAGAATTCATTAACAAAAGAAACCCCCCATTACACACAAATAAACAATTTCAGTATTTAACAGAGGATTACTTAATTTCAATATACAATCATTAACAGAAAAGAGAAGTAGAAACAATAGAGAAGAGTAACAGCACATACATCACCAAATTGGGCTGCCCAAAATCCAAACCGAAACAGCATGCTGGGAAGTCACAAGTAACAGCAGTCTGGAGTCCCAGTTGGGAAAAGGTCCCAGGCAGTGTTTCCCCTCCACAGGTGAGACTTCAAATTGCAGTTTGGGGGGTTCCTACTTATAATCACAGACTGCAAACTGGTATCATAAGTTTGGTGCAAAAAATGCAACTCTGGTTTTACTTTAAACTTTTTACACTGCTGTTGTTTTATCTTGTGAGTCTTAGGATTTGGGCTTGCCTGGTGGCTCAGACGATAAATCATCTGCCTGTAATGCAGGAGACCCAGGTTCGATCCCTGAGTTGGGAAGTTCCCTTGGAGAAGGAAATGGCAATCTGCTCCAGTATTCTTGCCTGAAGAACTCCATGGACAAGAACCTGGCGGGCTACAGTCCATGGAGTCACAAAGAGCGGGACATGACTAAGTGACTAACACTTTCATTTCACTTGGGCACAGTTGGCCAGACCTCCAGGCTGTCAAGAATTTCAGGACCCAATTCCTTTCTTATTTAAAGTGGTGCCTGACTTGCTGTGCTTGCAGGCAGGCACAGAATCTGGGCAGTGTCCAGAATGGTCAGAAGAAAGATCAGGGGCCTGCTCTGCTGCTTCTGAAGCCTGATCAAGACTTCCTCCATTTTAGTTTCCTTAACACAGACAAAAACTATAAAGAAGAAAACCAAGGGAAGTCCCTGGCAGTCCAGTGGTTAGGACATTTGTGCTTCCACTACAGGATTTTTTTTTTTTTTCCACTGCAGGATTTATAGGTTCAATCCCTGGTTCTGGTAACTAAGATCTCACATGCCACATCGCACAGCCAAAAGCAAAAACAAACAAAAACTCAGAATAAAATTCTCATGAGCACATAGGTACACAAACTCTTAATAAAAATTTTAAGAGATTGAATCCAAATAATACATTTTTTTAATGATAATACATCATAATAAGTAGGGTTTACCTCCAAGAATACACAGTTGGTTTAAAACATTCAAAAATCAATCACTGTACTTCACCATACTAATAGAGTAAAAAAGAATACCCATATGATCATCTCAGTAATACGGAAAAAGTGCCTAATAAAACCCAACATTTATTCCTACTAAAAACATTAAAATTCTCAACAAACTAGGAATAGAAGGGAACTTCCCCACATGATAAAGGGCATCTCTCTTACAACTGCCCTTATACTTAATGGTAAAAGATTGAATATTTTCTTCCTAACATCAAGAACAAGGCAGGGACTTTCCTGGCTATACCATGCTTAAGACTCTCAGCTTCCACTACAGAAGTTTCAGTCCCTGGTTGGGGAACTAAGATCCCACATGCCACCTGGTGGGGCAAAAAAATTAAATGTTAAAATTTTTTAAAAAAGAAAAGAACAAGGCAAAGCTGTTTACTTTCACCTCTTGTTTCAGTATCAAACTGTTGATTTTAGCCAGTACAATAAGACACTTAACAGGACTATACGATACTCAGGTTAGAAAGGAAGAAGCAAAACTCTGATGACGTGATTGTCTATGTAGAAAATCCTATGGAACCTACAAAAAATGTTTAGAACTAATAAGTTTAACAATGTTTCAGGATATAAGATTAATATACAAGAATCAATAGTATTTTAATATACCAGCAATAAACAGTCAGAAGTTGAAATTTTTTAAGTTATCATTGTAATAACATCTTGAAGTTCAAAAGGGAGGGGATATATGTATACCTATGGCTGATTCATGTTGAGGTTGGCAGAAACCAACAAAATTCTGTAAAGCAATTATCCTTCAATTAAAAAATAAATAAATTTTTAAAAATTAAAAAAAAATCAGTAAGAGAAAGGCTAAAATTTTAAAGACAAAAAGCAATTTTAATAAGACTAGCATGGATGTAGAGCAACTGAAGCTCTCATACCTTGCAGGTTGGAACATAAGTTATACAACCACTTTGGTAAACTATTTGTCAGTTTCTTAAAAAGTTAAATAGACACCTGCACACATGATCCTGCCATTCCACTCATAGGTATTACCCAAAGGAAATGAAAGCATATATGCATACAAAGAATTCAACATGAGTGTCATAACAGCTTTATTTTTAACCCCAAACTGGAAATGATCCATATATCCATGAGTAGATTGAATGGATAAAAACTGTGAAACAACCATACAGTGGAATACTACTCAGTAATGAAAAGGAACAAACTACTGATACATATATATTACACCATGGTAAAATGTAAATAATTATGCTAACTGAAAAAAGCCGGACTAAAGGAAAAACGGTGCATGTGTATTATTTCATTTAAATAAAATTCTAGCAGTGCCACACCACGGTGACAGAAAAATCAGCAGTTTCCTGGGAGTGGGATTTGGTATAGGCTAGGATGAAAGGGAAAAAAGGATTAGCAAGGGTCACAAGGAAACTTTGGGGGCAATGGATATTTCATGAGTAATGGTTAAGTCAAAATCATGTTTTACTTAACAGGAGGCAAAAAGAATTCAGTGTCACTTCACCAAAAATGCAAACCTGCATCTAATCATGAGGAAACATCAGTTTAGTTCAGTTCAATCGCTCAGTTGTGTCCGACTCTTCACGACCCATGAACTGGAACACACCAGGCCTCCCTGTCCATCTCCAACTCCCAGAGTCCACCCAAACCCATGTCCATTGTGTTGGTGATGCCATCCAACCATCTCATCCTCTGTTGTCCCCTTCTCCTCCTGCCCTCAATCTTTCCCAGCATCAGGGTCTTTTCCATTGAGTCAGCTCTCCGCATCAGGTGGCCCAAGTATTGAAGTTTCAGCTTCAACATCAGTCCCTCCAATGAACACCCAGGACTGATCTCCTTTAGGATGGACTGGTTGGATCTCCTTTCTGAAATGTCAGTCATATCCAAATTGAAGGTCATGATATAAGATAACTAGTCTAATCTACAAAAATGTCAAGGCCATGAGTGTCAAAGGAAGACTCAGGAATTTTTCCAAATTGTCAAAAGGCTGAAGAGACATAACAAACATAACACATGATCTAGTATAAAATCTTTACACATGTTTATACAAGATCACGTGTTGTATTTAGTTTGTCATATCTTCTTAGGTGGTAGTAATATATCAATATAAATTTCCTGATCTTGATGGTTACGTTGCAGGTAAGTAGAAGAGTATCCTTGTTTGCCAGGAATAGACTGCAGAACTCAGGGATGAGTTCAGGGTATCAAATCAGTTACTTTCAAGTGGTTTGGGGTGAAGGCATGGAGAAAAGATGATGCTTGAAGTACTATTGAAACTTCTTTTGAGTTTGAAATTATTTCAAAATAAAAGGAAACATTTTAATAAAACATTGTGTTTGCAAAGGTGTAGAGTGGGAGTGTAGATTGGTAATCCTTTGTGTAGGGCAGTTTGGCCCTACACAATATCTATCAAATGTCTATCATAATTACAATGTATATATCCTTTGACCCAGCTGTTTCACTTCAAGGATTTTATTTTACAGATATATTTGTGAAATGATGTTTGTACAAAGTTACTCACTACAACCTTGTTTGCGGTTGCAAAATATTTGAAACATTCTAAATAGCCATCAATAGGAGACTGATTAAATATATTACTTTAGCACCAAATCTTCTATGGAATTCCAAAATCTGAAAAGCTTTGAAAATCCACACTTTTTTCTAAGTTGAAAGCAAAACCTGGCCTCAGCTGACATGAGGCATTAGTTGTTTCTCAACACTCTTACCAGTCACAGACATCTCTGCTATTCACTAATAAAATGTTTGCCTTTTTTTTTTTTTAAGATGGTTGTTATTTTGTCAGTTTAATTATTCTGTAAAAATGTCCAGAAAATTGAAGATACTCCTGTGGATAAAAATCAGTAGAAAAGGAACCATCTGATATCAATAGCACAGAAAATAGAGTTAATACAAAATTTGATCAGGTGTTTCTATAAGACATCTTACTAAAGAACAAAGTGTGGGAATTAACACCACATATGACTTGAACTGGGCTTCCCCGGTGGCTCAATAGTAAAAAAAAAAACAAAAAAAAAAATCCACTTGCCAATGCAGGAGATGCAGGTTCAATCCCTGGGTTGGGAAGATCCCCTGAAGAAGGAAATGGCAACCCACTCTAGTATTCTTGCCTGGGAAATCCCATGGACAGAGGAACCTGGTGGGCTACAGTCCATGGGGTCGCAGAGTCAGACACGACTGAGCTCAGTACAGCAGCAGCATGACTTGAAGTAATAGAAATACAAAGTGTTGAAGTTTTACAGGGACAATGACCAGAACTAAAGAAGAACAGAAAATTTTCTGAGGACAAAAATGAAGATATTGACATTACCATGATTGAATGGATTCAACAATGAAACAGTCTGAATACGCCACTGATTGGTTTGTTGTTCATAAAACAAGCTACATTATTCCATGAAGGACTGAAGCTTTACAGTGAGTATAGGATATCAGAAGATTGGCTGCAGAAATTTCAGAAGCATTGCAGTACAAAATATCTGTACAACTATGATGAAAAAACTTCTTTTCATGAAATTGATGAAAATTATATTGACAATTTGTTATGGTAATTTTTAATGAAAACCTTAGTCTTGAACAAGTATACACTGCTGACGAAATAGCTGTTCTGTTTTCTTAAAACAAAACAAAACAGTGATTGATGAGCAAACAAGAGATTTTAAGGACTCTAAACACAGGGTGAAAGTTCTGGGATCTGCCAGATAAAGCTAGAAAAAGTCAACATCCATAATGTTTCAAAAGTTATTCAGAGAGTTCCCTAGCAGTCCAGTGGTTAGGACTCTGTACGTTCACTACCATGGACCTGGGTTTGATCTCTGGTCAGGGAACTAGTATCCTGCAAGCTGTGCAGTAAAACCAAAAAAAAGAGTTGTTCACAATTTATTTGTTAGTATGTAAACAAAAAAACCATGAGTAATCAAAGAGATCATTTCTATTAGGCTTAATAATCTGTACCAATGAAGTGAACTCATTGCACTGGAAGCTGGAATGGAAGAAAACTATATACTCGTTCCTAGACCACTATTCCACACACACACCTCATGAACTTCTTGTAACCAAGAAATTTTACTCCCAATGAAGAACAAATATAAATATTTATTTATTTTCATACTATATACTTGAAACAGGTAACTTCCAAGTCTTCCTAAAAGAGTTATTGTAGAAACTTGATCAAGTATACCTTAATTATGCTATTTACACAGTTGCTGATACTTGAAACAATTGATAAATATTTTGCAGAGACTTTCACTTTGAAAGTGCACTTGTATATAAAGATAGTGAAGGGTTTTGTGTCACTAATGTAGTCTCATTACTTACATTAAAAGTTAATAGGCTAAAAGTCTAAATAAGTCAGAACCTTGCTACTCAATGTATGATCAGTGGATAAGCAGCATCAGCATGACCTGGAAACTTGTTAGAAATGCAAATTCTGAATCTGAATCTCTGTGAATATAGCCCAAGAATCTTATGCTTTAACAAATTATTCAGATGATTTTTAACCTACTAAGATTATAGAAGTGTTGAGTTAGAACAAGCTGACATAAAAAAATATATATATTGACTATTTTAAGTTATATACCTATTGTACATTCCTTGCAAGATAGAAGAATTGTTAAAATAGTGTTATCCCAAGTAAGCATGAGGCTAGGAATAATGACAATTATGAGATGTAACAGTTGGAAAAAATATCCATAGACAGCATTGGGAAAATGTATGAGCAGTTAATTGGCCTTGAATAATATGCATTTATCAGTGAAAAAGGATTATACCTGCTTACTTAATTAAAAAAGACCACTTATTTAGAAATCTGTATTAATCAAACACATTACCCTAGAAGTACTCCTTTTTTAAGGTCATCTATTGTAGTTGTTTCATCATTAAAGAATCTCTTTCCAGGCCCATCATTAAATTCCCAATTCTGATCTTTGGTGACAGTGATAGCAATGCAGATGAAGCCTTTTGTCCAAAATCCTCAAGAAACCAGATAGAAGAAGTATTTACTTATGCATATGTTTAGAAGCATTGCTTGGTTTGAGGTTTTATTGAGTATTTTCCTTAGAAGTAAAGAGTCCCAAGTATTTAGTCTATATCACACTATTTCATCCATCAGTTTATTACTGTATCAAAAAAAATACAACACTAACTTTGCTATTTATCCAACCTAGCATGAATATTCATACTTTCACTGAACAAATAATAATGTGTTTAATTATAGGATGCTGCCCCAGGCCCAGTGTGAGTATTATATATAATATATGCACAAATTATCTTTATATAATAAGCTCCAAATGCATTCATAACCTAAGGGTTTTAAAGAAGCAGTTGTGGACCTGTACATCCATAAATGGGATATTATGCAGTCATGTAAAAGAACAAAAATTTCTTTATGTACTGATGTAGAATAATCTCCAAGATACACTAATATATGAGGGGGAAATGACATGCAAATTTGTATATACTATGCTAAAGGAGAGGAAATACAGTGTTTCCTTACTCTGCATAGAATGTCCTGGAAGGTAAAACAAACACTATCAGTTGTGTACAGGGTTAGTGTTGAGTGAATATGGGTCAGAGGTAAGGGGGAGAAAATTCTTTATTATTTATCTTTTGTCTCTTTTCAACTTTGAATCATGTGAATATTTCCAAAATTTTAAATTATGAATGTCAAAAGAAACATGTCAAATTGAAATGCAAAAGTTAAAAAAGAATGGGGGTGGGGGAACCCAGAACAGGATATCTGAGAACCATGAGACAATTACAGAAGATATATAACATATGCACTATATTCTGTAATACCAGAAGGAGAAGAAAGAAAACAGTAGAAGAAATATTGGAAGTAATAATGATTGAAAATTTGCCAAAACTTATGACAGAAACTAGAACATAGATCCTGGAAGCTCAGAGAACACCAAGCAGGATGAATACCAAAAAATTTTCTCCTAGGCATATCCTATTCAAACTGTAGAAAATCAAACACCAGGAGAAAATCTTGAAAAAAGCTAGAGAACAAGACAACCTTACCTATGGAGAAACAAAGATAAGAATTACATCAACTTCACTTCACAAAACATGCAAGCAAGAGGGAGTGAAGTGAAATATTTTAAATGTTGCAAGAAAAAACCACCAACCTAGAATTAGGTATCCAAATAAATTATCCTTTGAAAAAAAGAAATAAAGACTATCTCAGACAAAGACTCAGGGAATTATTGCCAACAAATTGCAAGAAATCTTTCACAGGGAAGAAAAATTATATAGATCTGAAACTTAGATCCATGTGAAGAAAGGAATAGTTGTTAGAGAAGGAATAAAAAAAGTTGGTGTTGGAGCAGCATCTGCACAGCGCTGAAGCGACTTTGAGGAGATATCCCATGTCCAAGGGCAAAGGAGAAGCCCCAGCAAGACAGTAGGAGGGGTGAAATCACGTTTAGAATCAAACCCCATACCCACCAGAGATGCTCAGAGGGCTCAAACAAACTTTGTGCACACCAGGACCCAGAGACTCCATAGAGACTGAGACAGAACTGTGTTTGAGCGTCTCCTGCAGAGGTATGGGTCAGCAGTGGACTGCTGCAGGGACAGGGGCTCTGGGTGCAGCAGATGTAGGTACGGCATAAGTCCTTTTGGAGGAGATCGCCATTAACCCCACCACAGAGCCACCAGAACTTACACAGGACTGGGGAAACAGACTCTTGGAGGGCACAAACAGAACCTTGTGTGCACCAGGACCCAGGAGAAAGGAGCAGTGACCCCACAAGAGACTGACCCAGACTTGCCCGTGAGTGTCCAGGAGTCTCTTGTGGAGACATGGGCCGACAGTGGCCTGCTGCAGGGTTGGGGGCATAGAGTGCAACAGTATGGGCATGGGACCTTTTGAAGGAGGTTGCCATTATCTTCATTACCTCCACCACAGTTTGGCCTCAGGTCAAATAACAGGGAGGAAACACAGCCCCTCCCATCAACAGAAAATTGGATTAAAGATTTACTGAGCTTGCCCCGCCCATCAGAACAAGATCCAGTTTCCCCCTCAGTCAGTCTCTCCCATAAGGAAGCTTCTATAAGCCTCTTATCCTTCTCCATCAGAGGGTAGATAGAATGAAAATCACAATCACAGAAAACTAACCAATCTGATCACATAGATCACAGTCTTATCTAACTCAATGAAACTATGAGCCATGTCCTGTAGGGCCACCCAGGATGGATGGGTCATGGTGGGGAGTTCTGACAAAACGTGGTCCACTGGAGAAGGGGACGGCAAACCATGTCAGCATTCTTGCCTTGAGAACCCTATGAACAATATGAAAAGGCAAAAAGATAGGACACTGAAAGATGAATTCCCCAGGTCGATAGGTGCCCAATATGCTACTGGAGATCAATGGAGAAATAACTCCAGAAAGGATGAAGAGACGGAGCCAAAGCAAAAACAACACCCCGTTGTGGATGTGACTGCTGATGGAAGTAAAGACCAATGCTATAAAGAGCGATATTGCATAGGAACCTGGAATGTTAGGACCATGAATCAAGGCAAATAGGAAGTGGTCAAACAGGAGATGGCAAGAGTGAATATCTACATTTTAGGGATTGGCAAACTAAAATGGACTGGAATGGGTGAATTTAACTCAGATGGCCATTATGTCTACCACTGTGGGCAAGAATCCCTTAGAAGAAATGGAGTAGCCATCATAGTCAACAAAAGAGTCTGAAATGCAGTACTTGGATGCAATCTCAAAAATGACAGAATGATCTCTCTTCGTTTCCAAGGCAAACCATTCAGTATCACAATAATCCACAAGTCTCTGCCCCAACCAATAATGCTGAAGAAGCTGAAGTTGAATGGTTCTTTGAAGACCTACAAGACCTTCTAGAACTAACACCCCAAAAAGATGTCCTTTTCATTATAGGGGACTGGAATGCAAAAGTAGGAAGTCAAGAAATACCTGGAGTAACAGGCAAATTTGGCCTTGGAGTACAGAATGAAGCAGAGCAAAGGCTAACAGAGTTCTGCCAAGAGAATGCACTGGTCATAGCAAACACCTTCTTCCAACAACATAAGAGAAGACTCTACACATGGACATCACCAGATGGTCAATACTGAAATCAGATTGATTATATTCTTTGCAGCCAAAGATGAAGAAGCTCTATACAGTCAGCAAAACAAGACCGGGAACTGACTGTGGCTTAGATATGAAGTCCTTACTGCCAAATTCAGACTAAATTGAAGAAAGTAGGGAAAACCACTAGACCATTCAGATATGACCTAAATCAGATCCCTTACGATTATACAGTGGAAGTGACAAATAGATTCAAGGGATTAGATCTGATAGAGTGCCTGAAGATTTATGGATGGAGGTTCGTGACATTGTACAGGAGGCAGTGATCAAGACCATCCCCAAGAAAAAGAAAGGCAAAATGGTTGTCTGAGGAGGCCTTACAAACAGCTATGAAAAGAAAAGATGCAAAGGAGAAAAGGAAAGATATACCCATTTGAATGCAGAGTTCCAAAGAATTGCAAGGAAAGATAAGAAAGCCTTCCTCAGTGATCAATGCAAAGAAATAGAGGAAAGCAACAGAATGGGAAAGACTAGAGAGCTTTTCAAGAAAATTAGAGATACTAAAGGCACATTTCATGCAAAGATGGGCATAATAAAGGACAGAAATGGTATGGACCTAACAGAAGCAGAAGATATTAAGAAGAGGTGGCAAGAATACACAGAAGAACTATACAAAAAAGATCTTCATGACCTAGATAATCACGATGGTGTGATCATTTACCTAGAGCCAGACATCCTGGAATTCGAGTCAAGTGGGCCTTAGGAAGCATCACTATGAACAAAGCTAGTGAAGGTGATGAAATTCCAGTTGAGCTATTTCAAATCCTAAAAGATGATGCTGTGAAAGTGCTGCACTCAATATGCCAGTAAATTTGGAGAACTCAGCAATGACCACAGGAGGAAAAGGTCAGTTTTCATGACAATCCCAAAGAATGCTCAAACTACAACACAGTTGCACTCATCTCACACGCTAGCAAAGTAATACTCTCCAAGCAAGGCTTCAACAGTATGTGGACCGTGAACGTCAAGATGTTCAAGCTGGATTTAGAAAACGCAGAGGAACCAAAAATCAAATTGCCAACATCCATTGAATCATTGAAAAAGCAAGAGAGTTCCAGAGAAACATCTGCTTCTGCTTTATTGACTATGCCAAAGCCTTTGACTGTGTGGATCACAACAAACTGGAAAATTCTTCAAGAAATGGGAATACCAGACCACCTGACCTGGCTCCTGAAAAATGTGTATGCAGGTCAAGTAGCAACAGTTAGAACTGGTCATGGAACTGGTTCCAAGTAGGGAAAGGAGTACATCGAGGCTGTATATTGTCACCCTGCTTATTTAACTTCTGTGCAGAGTACATCATGAGAAATGCTGGACTGAATGAAGCACAAGCTGGAATCAAGATTGTCAAGAGAAATATCAATAACCTCATATATGCAGATGACACCACACTTACGACAGAAAGCAAAGAAGAACTGAAGAGCCTCTTGATGAAAGTGAAAGAGGAGAGTGAAAAAGTTGGCTTAAAACTCAACATTCTGGAGAAGGAAATGGCAACCCACTCCAGTATTCTTGCCTGGAGAATCCCATGGACGGAGGAGCCTGCTGGGCTACAGTCCACGGGGTCGCAAAGAGTCGAAGTGAGTGACTTCACTTTCACTTTCACCCCTCAGCTGGAAAGACTTTCAGCTCTTGTGTTTGCTATTGATTGTTTTCTTGAGTTCTCAAAGACCTGTAACCATATTTTTTTTTAAGTTACCTGTTTTCTAATTGCATCACTTTACACACTGTTGTCTAATAATATGTGGTATTTAGAATGCCTTCTTAATTATTTTGAGCAATCATTGCCTGTATTTTCTTAGCACCTCCTTGGTTTTCTTACGTGAACTCATCTGACAGGGAAATGCAGCTTTTTTGTTTGCCCTCTCTGCATACTGGACCGTCTGAGTCAGTGTTCTAAACTAATCCCTGATGGTCTCTGAGCTACTGTTCTACCAGACTCAGTAGTTATGTGCTTCAGGAATTTTTCGGTAGAATTGGTCCTATTAGGAGACTCTTGGTGTCACCTTTGTTATCTTAAAAGCTGGTCCCTTCACTGAGGCTCTTAATTTTTTGAAAACTTGATGCTATTTCAGCTGAAAAAAATTGACAAGGCCATTTAAAAAATTGAGGGAAGCCATTTAAGAAATTGAAAAGTAATCGCAAACAACATTGGGTAGTTGTGACTTTCATTTCTGTATCAGTTGAATTTTTGTGCTCTTTTCCCTGTGTACGTGGTGGTTCTATTTTTCTCCAATAAAACTTTTTATTAAAAAAACCAAACTCAACATTCATTAAAAAGAACTGATTTTAAAAACTAATAACTTAAACTGCCACACACTTGAGACCCATTAAAAAAAGTTTAATGAGAAAAAAAAAACAACTCAGCATTCAGAATACTATGATCATGGCATCTGGTCCCATCACTTCATGGCAAATAAATGGGGAAGCAATGGAAACAGTGAAAGACTTTATTTTCTTGCGGTCCAAAATCACTGCAGATGGTGACTGCAGCCATGAAATTAAAAGATGCCTACTCCTTGGAAGAAAAGTTATGACCAGCCTAGACAGCATATTAAAAAAGAGACATTACTTTGCCAACAAAGGTCCATCTAGTCAAAGCTATGGTTTTTCCAGTAGTCATGTATGGATGTGAGAGTTGGACTATAAAGAAAGCTGAGCGCCAAAGAATTCTTTGAACTGTGGTGTTGGAGAAGACTCTTGAGAGTCCCTTGGACAGCAAGGAAATCCAACGTCAATCCTAAAGGAAATCAATCCTGAATATTCATTGGAAGGACTGATTTCAAAGCTGAAACTCCAATACTTTGGCCACCTGATGCGAAGAACTCACTCACTGAAAAGACCCTGATGCTGGGAAAGATTGAAGGTGAGAGAGGGGATGACAGAGGATGAGATGGTTGGATGGCATCACCGATTCAATGGACATGAGTTTGAGTAAGCTCCAGGAGTTGGTTATGGACAAGGAATCCTGGCGTGCTGCAATCCATGGGTCACAAAGAGTTACACATGACTGAGCCACTGAACTGAACTGAACTGATAAAAGGTAAAATAAATCCTTTGGTTTTTGAAAAATTCTTAATTGAACTAATAACTGTTCAAAATAATAATAGAAATGTATTTGGTTACTATAGCTTAAAGATAAATCAATGAAGCAGTGATATTACAGACAGAAGGAAGAATTGAGAATACTAAGGTATGTTATGAAGTGATATAGTTATTTGAAAATGAACTTAGATTAGTTGTAAATGTATACTGCAATTCTTGGGCAAACACTAAAGTAACTTTGAAAAGAAATTGTGAAATTTGAAAAGAATTGTGAGAAGAGAAAATTGAATCATGTAACATGCTCAATTTAAACCAGAGAAGGCAGAAAGGAGGAAAGGTTTTTTAAAAAGAAAGAACTAATTCAACGAATAAAAAAGTTATAAATGTGGTAGATATTAATCCAAGTATATCAATAATCACTTTAAATATGAATGGTCTAAATATACCAATTAAAAGACAGACTGGGGGAAAAAAAGAAAGGAGAAATTCCTTGGCAGTCCAAAGGTGACTTCATGCCTCTGCTGCAGAAAGCCCCAGTTCAGTCTCCAATTAGGGAACTAAGATCCCACAAGCTGCATGGCTTGGCCAAAAAAGAAAAAAAAAAAGGGACAGACTGACAGTGGATTAAAAAAAAACAACACCAATTATATGTTGTCTACAAGAAACCCACTTTAAAGATATATAGTGAAAGTAAAAGGAAGGGATCAATTACTTATATAAGAGCTAAAGCCATAAATTTCATAAGCGAAAACATAGGACCTTGGGTTTGGCAATTCTTAGGTTATGACACCAAAAGCATGAGCAGCAAAAGAAAAGAATAAATTCTGACCTCATCAGAATTAAAAACTTCCATTCATCAAAGGACATTATCAAGAGAGTGAAAAGACAACTTAAAGGATGGAAAAGAAATTTACAAATTTTATATCTGATAAGGGCTTAATATACAAAATATATAAAGAACTACAGTTCAACAATAAAAAAGACGAACAACTGGATTTTTAAATGGGCAACTGATTTGAAGAGACTGTTCTTCAAAGAAGATATATAAATGCTTATAAGCACATGAAGGGAAAACAGCATCATTAGTCGTTAGGGAAATGTGCATCAACACCACAGTAAGATACCACTTCACACCCACTAGGATGGCTTGGCTGTGCTATTGCACAGCTTGTGGTATCTTAGTTCCCCAACCAGGGATTGAATCTGGGCACCTTCAGTGGAAGCATGGAGTCCTATGGTGAGGATATGGAGAAACTGAAATTCTTTTACATTGCTGGTGGGAATGTAAAGTGATTAATAACTGCTGTGGAAAATAGTGTGATGGTGCCTGAAAATTTTAAATAGAATTAACATATCATCCAGCAGTTCCACTCCTATGTATATACCCAAAAGAATAGAAAACAGATTCAAACAGGTACTTTATACACCAGTGTTCACTGCAGCATTATTTGCAACAGCCAAAAATTGGAAACAACCCAAGTATCCATCAGCAAATGAATGGGTAAACAAAATGTGGTATATACAGTGGACTATTGTTATTAAGTCATTAAAAAAGAAACTATGTTCTGATAACATGCTACAACATGGGGGAAACTTGAAGACATTATGCTAAGAGAAATAACTCAGACACACCAAAAGTAATTTTTGTATGATTCCACATACATGTCTAGAATAGGCAAGTTAATAAAGACAAAAAATAGAAGTTTCCCAGGCTAAAGCGAGAGATGATGGTGAATTACTGCTTAATGGGTACAGAGTTTCTATTTAGGATGATAAAAAACTTTTGAAAAATATGGTACTGCTATTTACACAATGAATGATATTCCACAGTGTTGAATGTGATTAACAGTACTCAATTGTATACTTAAAATGGTTAAGATAGAAAGTTTTAGTATACATATTTTTACCACGATTAATAGG
Organism: Muntiacus reevesi; assembly: GCF_963930625.1. Lineage (NCBI taxonomy): Eukaryota > Metazoa > Chordata > Mammalia > Artiodactyla > Cervidae > Muntiacus > Muntiacus reevesi. The sequence continues at coordinate 159,780,329 of NC_089249.1, forward strand.
TAAAGGAATTAATAAACAGGCAGTGTTAAAGCAAGCAAATGACCCTAAGTACAAACATTGAACATTTTTATCCTAGTACCTTTAGGTACATATTTAATTCTTCTGTGACTTGAGCTTCTACGCTTTACCTTTCCATATGAAAATGAAATGAAAGTCACTCAGTTATCTCATATTTTGAACTAAAAACAGAGGCCAGGGCTTAAACAAACCACACATATGAGGTGTTGTCAACAGTCTCATCCCCACTTTCCATACCCTGTAGACTTACTACCAAACTAGCTGCACTGAAGGCAGGAAGAGTCTGGAAAAGATATTCTCCCAGGAAAGCACATGTACCAGTTGAACTAATTTGTTATTTTCATCTTTAAAACTGCTTCTTAACCAGTCTGATTCCTTCAACAACAACATAGTAAAGGATAGAGAAAGGTATACCATGTTAACACATATCAAGAAAAACCTGGAATGTCTGTATTAAACAAAGACTTCAGTAAATGGAAAATTGTCAGGGATAAAGAGGGACATTACACAGTGATAAAGGAGTCAGTTATCCAAGAAGTCATAATAATCTTTAATGTATATGCATCTAACAACAAAGCATCAAAATATGTGAGGGGAAAACCAATAGAACTGCAATGAGAAATGGACAAATCCACTGTTACATTCAGAGAATTCACAGTACCTCTTATCAATAATCAATTCATCGAGTAGGCAGAAAATCAGTAAGTTATACTTGAACAGTACCATTAATTAACTGAATCTAATTAACATTTATAAAATACCTTATCAAACTGCAATAGAATACACATTCTTTTCAAGCTTACATGGAATGTTCACCAAGACAGACCACATTCTAAACCATAAAACACATCTCAGTAAATTTAGAAGAATAGAAATCATACAAAATGTGCTTTCAGATCACAGTGGAATTAAGCTAGAAATTATTAACAGAAGGATAGCTGGAAAATTCCCAAAAATATGGAGTTTAAACACACTTCTAAGTCACACATGGATCAAAGATGAACTCTCAGGAATTTTTTAATATTTTGAACTAAATGAAAGTTTAAAACTAAAAAAACAAAATTCAACTAATCAGAAATGTAGGATGCAATGAAAGCAGTGCTTGGAGGGAAATTTTATGGCATTAAATACATATGTTAGAAAAGAGATAATATTGCAAATATTCCCTCACATCTGTTAAAATGGCTATTATCAAAAAGACAAAAGATGTGGAATACACTGTTGGTGAGAATGTAAATTGGTACAACAACTATGGAAAACAGGATGGATGTTTCTCAAAAAACTTCAAAAATAGAACTACCATGTACAGTATGTACCCCATATGGTATATGGTATAGTAATCAAATGTGTGCTATTGGCAAAAGAATAAGCAAATAGGTCCATGGAACAAAATAGAGAGCTCAGAAATAGCCTCACACAAATACAGTCAACTGGTCTTTGACAAAGGAGCAAAGGATAATATTTTCAGCAAATGATATTGGAAGAACTGTACATTCACATTTTAAAAAATGAATATAGACACACTGACCTTACACCTTTAATGAAAATTAATTCAAAATGTATCATAGACATAAATATAAAACAAAATTATAAAACTTCTAGAAGATAACACAGGAGAAAGACTAGATGACCTTGTGTTTGACAGTAACTTTTTTTGACCACTCTGTATGACTTGTGGAATCTTAGTTCCCTGATCAGGGATCAAACCCGGGCTGCCTGCAGTGGAAACACAGAGTCCTAACCACTGGACCTCCAGAGAATTCCCAGAAATAGCTTTTTAGATACAATACCAGAATTAGATATAGTCGATGAAAAAAACATCAGTAAGTAGGACTTCATTAAAATTTAAAACTTATGTGAAAAACATTGAAAAGACAAGCCACAGCCTGGGAGAAAATATTTGCAAAACAGTATCTAATAAAGAACTTGTATCCCCAATATACAAATAACTCTTAAAACTCAACAATAAAGAAAACAACTGAATCTTAAAATGCACTAAAGACCTGAACTGATGCCTTACCAGATAAGATATATAGATGTCAAACAAGCATGTAAAAAGATACTCACCATGACATGTCATTTGGGAAATACAAATTAAAACAAAAATTAGATACCACTATATACCTATTAGAATGGCTAAAATCCAGACACAGCACCAAACACTAGTGCAGATGTGGAGCAGCAGAGACTCGTTCATTCCTGGTGGGAATGCCAAAGGTTCAGGTACTTTGGAAGACAGTTGGTCAGTTTTTTACAAAGCTACACATAGTCTAACCATATGATCTAGTAATCATGTTCCTAGTTATTTGCCCAAATAAGTTGAAAACTTACATAACTGTCCACATAAAAACCAGCACACATATGTTTATAGCACCTTTATTTGTAATTGCCTAAAAAGGGAAGCAAACAAGATATCCTGCAGTTGGTGAATGGATATACAAACTGAGGTAGGTCCATACAATGGGATATTATTTACCAACATAAAGAAATGAAGTGCCCTTCAATAAGTGGTGCTGGGAAACTGGACAGCTACATATGAAAGAATGAAACTAGAACATTCTCTAACACTATAACACAAAAATAAACTCAAAATGAATTAAAGACCTAAATATAAGACCACAGACCGTAAAACTCAAAACATAGGCAGAACACTCTTTAACACAAATCACAGCAGTGTTTTTTAATCTGCATCCTAAAGCAAAGGAAAATAAAAAATAAATAAGTGGGACCTAGTTAAAAGCTTTTGCACAGCAAAGAAAATCATCGGCAAAAATGAAAAGACAACCTACTGAATGGGAGGAAATACTAGCAAATAGACTGACGAGTAGGAAATTAAATCCAAAATATACATTTCATATGAACTAACATTAAAAAAAACCTTGATTTTAAAAATGGGCAGAAAACATGGATATACATTTTTCCAAAGAAGTACAGATGGTCAACAAGCACATAAAAAGATGCTCAATATCATTAATCATCAGAGAAATGTAAATTAAAAACCACTTTGAAAAAAAAAAAATTAAAAAAAATAAAAACCACTTTGAGATATCATCTCACACCTGTCAGAATGACTATTATCAAAAAGAACACAAATAACAACTGTTGGTGTGGACGTGGAGAAAAGGGAACTCTTGTACACTGTTGGTGGGAATGTAAATTAATGCAGCCACTGTGGAAAATGATATGGAGGTTTCTCAGAAAATTAGAACTATGATATGACTCAGCAGTTCCACTCATTGGTATATATCCAAAAAATGTAAAACACGAATTGAAAAAGATACATGTACCCCAATGTTCATGACAGCATTATTTACAGTAGATAATAAATAGAACCAACCTAAGTGTCCCATCAACAGATGAATGGGTAAAGAAGAGATGGTATAAATATATACTCAAATACTGCTCAGTCATAAAAAAAAAGAAAATTTTGCCATTTACAGCAACATAGATGGAATCGAAGGCTATTCTGCTAAGTAAATTAAGTCAGAGAAAGACAAATATTGTATGATATCACTTATATGTGGAATCTAAAAACTACAACAAACTATTGAATATAACAAAAAAAGAAACAGACTCACAGATTATGAGAGCAAACTTGTTACCAGTGCGGGGGGGTAAGGTGGGGAGGAGGGTCAAGATGGGGGAAGGAGTTTAAGAGGTACCAACTACCATGTATGAAATAAGTAAGCTACAAGGATATATTGTAGGAATATAGCCAGTATGTTATAATAACTATAAACAGAGTATAACCTTTAAAAATTGTGAATCACTATGTTGTATACCTGAAATGTATATAATATTGTACATCAACTAATACTAAATGAAAAAAAAAGAGCTACCAAGCCATAAATAGATATTTAAGGAAACAAATGTATTTTGGTTCCTGAAGGAAGCCAGTCTGTAAAGCTTATATACTATTCCAAATCTGTGACATTCTGGAGAAGTTAACACTATAGAGGCAGTAAAAAGATCAGTAGCTTCAGGAGGAAAGAGAAGAGGGATGAACAGGTAGAGCACAGGAGATTTTTAGAGCAATGAGTCTATTCTACATGACATAGCAATGGCAGATCCATGATACTATGCATTTGTCAAAACCCATAGGATTGTACAACACAGTGGACCCTAATGTTAACTATGGACTTCAGTTAATAATAATGTATCAATGTTTGTTCAATGTAGGACGTTAGTAATAAGGGAAGCTGAAAGGGGAGAGAAAGGGATATGTGAGAACTCTGTCTTATCTGCTCAATTTTCTGTATACCTAAAACCACTTTAAAAACATAAAGTCAGGGATTCCCTGGCTGTCCAGTGGTTAGGACTCTGCTCTCGCTACCGAGGGCCTGGGTTTGATCCCTGGTTGAGGAACTAAGGTCCCACCAAAAAAAAAAAAAAAAGTCTACTAAATGTCTTAATTGTTTTTAAAGAGGATAGAAGGAAAAAAGGTAATCTTTCAATCCTGACACCCAAAGATAACTACTACTGCTAAGACAGTGTTGTAAATATCCCCACATATTTTCTATTCATATATGTGCATGCACACACATATTACCTGTACAAAAATTGTTTCTAATTCCCTCCACAACCTTAAAAGGTTATTGTTTCCATTTTATAGATGAAGTAACTGGTCTGGTACATGGCTGAACTAGGTTCATTTCCCAATGTATTTTACTCCAAAGCCTGTATACTCTTAGTACTGCACCTCTTTGTAAAACATAAGACCTACTTTTTCTTCTATCTTTATTTCACATTTTGCCCCTTCAGAAGATATACCAATCTTTCATATACCCTACTGCCTTCATGTCATATGGTACTCATGGAATGTATTCCCTCAATGTATTCCATAACTCTGTGCACTCATACTTGCCTACTGAATAAGAAGTGGTAGCCCAGCTCCAGGGAACTGTACTGAGAAGCAGACTGTGGGACTGGCATACTTTTTTGGCAATAATGTAGCTTCCTTCTGTATAAGTAGCTCTCAAAATTCAGGTGTTAGAAAAAGTTATTTCTGGGACCTAAAGATCCTGAGGGGAAAAAAGGGTAAGAGGTCGAGGCTGATGAAAAGGTGGAGAGAAGTGAATTTGCATGGGTGCCTGGGGGAGGAAGGAGCCTCCAGTGGGTTCAGTGGAGACAAAGCTTGACCATCCCAACCATTCGGAAGCATTCAGTGCATTGACACCAGCCAGTTCAGCCAGCACCTGTCATGATCAGCTGACTGTTCAGGGACGCTTTAAAAAAGACCTTGTCCCTGCCCCTTCTCTCCGCACCTGTAGGGGACACTCTGAGGCTCCGAACAATCCTGGAAGCAATACAGAAGCACATCCATTCTTCCTCCCTCATCTTCAAACTGGCCCAAGATGCATTCAAGATTGCTACTCCCACGGACAGTAGTACAGATGGCACCCTGCTCAACGTGGCCTTGGAGCTGGGGCTACAGGTATGGAGGAGGAGTGAGCCATCCCCACTTTAGACTTCTGGTCTAGTGACAGGTAGTTAAGATCCCATGAGGACTGGAGTGGGCATGGGCCAGGTCTGATTCTTTCTGTGTCCCCAGAACATAACTTCTAGGCTAGTCACAAAGTCAGGACTCAATTTTGGGCTCTGTTTTGAGGTTAAGGCCAGTTAAGCAGTATAGCCTTAGGCTCCACAGGGTCCCCATCTTCCCCCTACCCACTCCCATTCCTCCAAGTCAAGGTGTGGTATAATAAGGGCTTTATTCATTACAGGTCATCAGAGAAACCTTCTATCTGATTGGTGGCAGGATGGGGCAGAAATTAAACAAACCCATCTGTACTTCTCAGGGGAGACATGGTTGTTTAAGGCACAAATAAATGCATGTACATAAATGAATGACAAGGAGGAGGGAGAGGTTATAGCAGTTATGCTTAGTCTGCTGGGAATGCCACTTTTTTTCGCCCAGGTGATGAGGATGACCTTATCAACCCTCAACTGGAGGCGCCGGGAGATGGTGCGATGGTTGGTAACCTGTGCTACAGAAGTGGGTGAGTCTCCCAGCTCCCTGTGCCCCCAGTGGAAAGGATTCCTAGGTCCTTACTCTTGGGACAGGACAGCGAATCCTTAGCGCTATCATATTCCTATTGTTGATGGCCTAGGGAAGGATGAGGCTGCTGGGAGGAGAAGATGGCCTTGTTCAGCCTGACCAAGCTCTGCCCTCACTGCTTGGACCATACTCTGAGGGCAAGCAGCACTCTGATCCTCTGATAGAAACATTCTGAAAGAATGAATTTTCAGCCACTAAGACTCAAGTGCAGCCTTGGGAGGTAGTTGGCCCAGTTCTTTAGTCCCAGTCCCTGTCCATGCTTCAGAGAAATCCCAAACAACTTGGAGGCTCGAGATCCCATCTAGTGCCCAAAGCCCCAGCACAAAACTCTGCCCTGAGAGGCTTCACTTCAGCTAGAAAACCCAGGAGCTGATCTGAGACTCCTGCCTTGGAGCAGGCAAACCAGAGGCTCTGTTGCTCCATCCTTGTGAGGGGCTAAGAGCACCTGCAGAAACTTTCAAACCTCTGACCTGGGGGAAGGAAGGGATGGAAAGAGACCTCAGATGGGCTCTGGCCATCGGGGTTGCCCCTGTAGCCCTAGTTACTACAGATCATCTCAGGGCTGCTGAGAAGGAGGGAGAGCTTGTCCCTGCAGGCCAAGTTCTCACCCCAAATGGTAATCTGGGCAGACCTGGATCAGGACCCGGAGGCCCGTGGCTGAGCACAGGCTCTCCTTGACAGGTGTGCGGGCCCTGGTGAGCATCTTGCAGAGCTGGTACACACTCTTCACCCCCACCGAGGCTACCAGCATTGTGGCTGCCACAGCTGTCTCCCACACCACCATCCTGCGCCTCAGTCTTGACTATCCACAGCGGGAGGAGCTGGCCAGTTGTGCTCGCACCCTGGCTCTGCAGTGCGCTATGAAGGATCCGCAGAGCTGTGCCCTGTCGGCCCTTACCCTCTGTGAGAAGGACCACATCGCCTTCGAAGCAGCCTATCAGATCGCCATCGATGCTGCGGCTGGCGGCATGACTCACTCACAGCTGTTCACCATCGCCCGCTACATGGAGCTCCGTGGCTACCCGCTACGTGCCTTCAAGCTGGCCTCACTGGCCATGAGCCATCTCAACCTGGCCTACAACCAGGACACCCACCCGGCCATCAACGACGTGCTCTGGGCCTGCGCCCTCAGCCACTCCCTGGGCAAGAATGAGCTGGCGGCCCTCATCCCCCTGGTGGTGAAGAGCGTGCACTGCGCCACAGTGCTTTCAGACATCCTTCGTCGCTGCACCGTGACTGCTCCTGGACTGGCCGGCATCCCAGGCCGCCGCAGCTCAGGAAAGCTCATGTCCACTGACAAGGCTCCCCTGCGCCAGCTGCTGGATGCCACCATCAATGCCTACATCAACACCACACACTCTCGCCTGACGCATATCAGCCCTCGCCACTACGGAGAGTTCATTGAGTTTCTGAGCAAGGCCCGGGAGACCTTCCTGCTGCCGCAGGATGGCCACCTGCAGTTTGCCCAGTTCATCGACAACCTCAAACAGATCTACAAAGGCAAGAAGAAGCTGATGTTGCTGGTGCGAGAGCGCTTCGGCTGAGAAAGCAGACGGCTCGCTGCCAGGGCAGCCTGGGCTCCCAGGTAGCATCAGGTCAGGCCACGGACACAAGCATTTGTCCACCCTGAGAGGACTCTGAGCACCTGTGGCTGAAGCCAGAGGACCACAGGGCTAAGCATGGGAGAGTCCAGCTCTAGCCAACATGCCTGCCTGGGCAGGGTTCTCACAACAGCCCACTGTTCCTGGAGGAGCAGGGCCCTGCAGACCGATCAGCACCCACAACATGCCACCTCAGGCCCTTGTATCCTGCGTGTCCCGGGCATTGCCCCTCTCTTCCTTGGCAAACACAGAACACTGTTCCGTCTCAGGGATTGTGTAACCAGAGAAACAGATGTGTTTATGGTACTGTAAATACTATAGTCTGTGTGTTGCCAATTATGTTGTAAAGTTGTAACTATTTATAATTCTGGTTCTAATTTGATGGGTACTTGAAGTAGCTGTGGGTGGGAAGATAGGCTTGTTTTCTGAGGAGATTCACAACCATTTCTCAGGTTTCCCTTGCAGAGTATATTCTGTTGGCAGTGGAAGATTGGGGGTGGCAGGGAGAAAAATGGCCAGTTAAGAGGAAATCTCAAGTCTAGTCTATGCAGAAACCCCAGCCTGCAGAAGGGCATTCATAGCCCAGTAATGGGTGAGGAGGCCCAGTCTGGACTTAGACTTTGACCTCACGAAGCCATGAGGCTACAGAAGCTGTTGTTCCTGCCTCACACAGCCTCTCTAGGAGCCTGACGAGTTCCTGAGAAACAGGTGAAGGTGAATAGGCCGCCACTGAACTCATAATGTTCATCTGCTCTGGACACCGTTGTTGTTAGAGTATCTGGTTTCATCTCTAAGTGTGCGTAGAGACCTGAATGACTAAATACGTGTGTCTGTGTGCATAGGTATATCTGTGCGTGCCTATATTCATGTGTATGTGTCAGGTCTGTGTGCTGGACGGTGGGTTTCTGTGTGAGGGTAAACACCTATGTGAGCATAGTGTGGTACATATCTGTGTGTCTGTTGCTGTTTGCTGATGCATGTTTAGTCTGTGTGTATCAGGCCACACATGAATGCACATGTATAAATCTGTTTGGTCTATATCTGTCTCTGTATGTGTAACTGTGGTATTTCCACATGTAGGTTTGTCTGTGAATTCATGTTCTAGGATCTGCATGAATGTGTCCCTTCTCTTTTTGCCAGATCTCTCATCCCCAATCCTCTCTCGCGCCAGCTAAACATGTTCCCCATCTCTGTGGCTCCTATACTTACCACTGTCACCCAACAAGCTTCTAAGCACTAAGCTCCCTCTGCCCTGAGTGGCTCCTTCAGCGCCACATTTCTCTGCTTCCCCTGCACCTGCTTTCTTCCCCTGGCTTTCTACCTCAAGCTTCCTCTGCCCTCTTCTGCTACAGTCCCATGGGTCACTGATTTGGAGGCTGCGGCTGGAATGCACTTGGCCTTTCCCTGTCTGACTAGTTTCTAGGCCAGGTGGACAACCCTTCTCTTAGCTCTGGCTGACCTCCACAGTGCGTCATGTTCCTGCTACCTTCCTGCCCCCTCTCCTCAGCCTGGAATTGTTGTAGGAGATAGCACGGGCGTTCAGAAGAGTCATTTAGATGCCAGTGTCTTGGTGTTCACTGTTTCCTGTCTTAGTTCCCGAGTAGGGGGTGGGGTGTGATAGGGAAGGGGTGGTCTAGCTAGAGTGTGAACTAAGAACCTGTCTGCTTTAGTTTCCTTTCTCTGACAAACTATATCACTTTTTTTTTTTCCTCCACACTGACCGATAAGTTGTATTTGCTGTTTGTGGCTACTCAAGTCTTACTGTTCCATCATGGGCCGTACAACCTCTCAGTCTGACAGGCTGGTTAAAAAAAGAAGATACCACTCCAATTTCTGTATCACAATTGCCATTTTTTAGCAAGTATGTGAACTCACAGCTTTTCTATGAATAAATCACGGATCACAGAAAAGATCATTTTTCTAAAATCAGGAATTGTGTTCTTTCAATAAAGGGGGCCCTTCTCTGTATTCTCCATCGACCTGGCTGGGACAGGGAACTGGTTAGGCCTATAGCACAGAGGGTTCCTAGCACTCTAATAAGATGTGGAATGACAAATGAAGGTCTCCTACCACACCAGACCCCTCTCCAGAGTTCACAGGCATGTCAGAGCCAGACCCCAGTAAGTAGGTACCATTATGATGAGCAGAAACATCAAGATACTGAGAAAATTAGAGGGTATGCACAGACACACTATCTGCCCTCTTAGTGCAGTAGGCAGCGCATCAGTCTCATAGAGGGTATGCACAGAAAAGAAGTCTATTGGTGTTAGAAGCCTTCTCAGCTCAGTGATGCATGTCTGAGCAACTCAGCCAATCTTTATGCCCTCTTCCCAACTTTTCGGGTTAAAGCTGAAGGCCTCTCAGCTTCTTCCTGCTGACCTAGACTCCATCTTCCTCAACAGGCCTTTCTGAATATTCTAACCATTGCTGTGTCCCTGTCTGATCTCTACGCCCTTCCTCCCCAGACACAAAGCCCTGGCTTCACATGCTGTAAAGTGAAAGTGAAGTCGCTCAGTCGTGTCCGACTCTTTGCGACCCCATGGACTGTAGCCCACCAGGCTCTTCCATCCATGGAGTTTTCTAGGCAAGAGTACTGGAGTGGGTTGCCATTTCCTTCTCTATCACATGCTGTAGGGACCCCATTTCCCTGCACATGTCACAGCTCCCACTCCTAGGAAGATCTATGCAACCCCATGTGGCTCTGGGGCTTGGAGATCTTAGAGCACGATGGTGTCAGGGCCCTGACATGAAGTCCGACAGTGCCTAGGCACTGATATCTGAGCTCTAATGACTTGTGGGAGAGGATGCAAGAAGCAGCCCAGGGAAGGAAGACGCTAAGAAGGAACAGAGGGTAAGGGCACAGATCTTTCACAAACAAAACCACATGCAAGACTTCAACTCTGGAACTTTTATTCTCCTGGAAACAATCATCTGTGTCAGTGGTACTTTAGGGAAAAGGGGCACGCTCAATTCTGTCGAAGCAGGCGAGAGTGTTTGTGCACAGCATCCACAAAGGCTCCCACATGTTCCGGGTCCATGTCAGGGTAAAGTCCATGGCCCAGGTTGGCAATGTAGCGCTGTGGCCCAAAGTCATTCAGCATCTGCTGCACCAGCTTCCCAATCTCCTCCTGGGGGGACCAACAGGGCACTGGGTGCCGGGGGGCCAGCACGCCTCTGCCCTCCATATACATAATAGTGACATATACCCGGAGGCACTCAGTATTACTCAGTCATTCAGAAAAAACTATCGGATGCCTAGTATGGACCAGGCACTAAGAAAAGCCAAATGAACAAAATCAATGAAAAGAAACTCCTGCCTTACTAGAGTCCATGTTGTGAATGGAGTAGAGGGAGGGATAAACCGATGATGAAAACACACACATAGTAATAAACACAACCATGTCCAGAACCATGAGAGTGCAGAGACAAAGTCACCGACACACACACAAGAGCCTGGTTGTTACCTCAGATGCATACAGGGCACAGGGGTCCAGGTTGCCCTGCAGGGTCACCGTCTTTCCCACGAGTTCCCTGGAAGCAGAGTCAGTGCCCTGTTCTGGTGACTGCACATATGGCAGCTGTTCCCTGCTCCACCTCACCTTCCATCACTCACCGGGCTTTCTCGGGGGCCACTGTCCAGTCAAGCCCAACCACCTCATAGCCAGCCTGGGCCAGCTCCTCCAGGGCAAAATGTCCATCCTTAGCAAAGATGATCTGGGGGAAAGGGCAAATCTCAGGCTGCAGAGAGCTTTGCTCTGCTGGCTATTAATAATATACCTTAGTCACACTTCTGCTGCCCTCTAGTGGTCACTTAGTTCCATGCAGGACTTAACCTGATAGGTCCATGAGCCCACCTTCACTCAGCTCATCCCCATCCTTACCATGGGCACCGGTGCCAGGCCTGCCTCCTGCAGCCCGGCCTTCACTCGCTTGGACACGTCACGGATGTAGGGCAGTGCAAACTTACTGAAGAGTTGCGGGCCAAGATGCCCTGCATGGGACTCAAAGAGCTGCAATGCCTACAATTACGGGGTGGGGACAATAAATGAAATACATAACATACAAAGAGGAATTATCTGGCCCCACATGTAGAATGTGCCTCAATTTTCCCCAAGTGACTTCATCCCTGAGATTGCCGAAACCTATAAATCCAGTTCCAGTCAAAGAGTTTTGCCTTCTCCAGATCCCAGTGCTAGCTTTCATCTTTGAACAGAGTACTAACCCCCCTGCCAGTGTCTGGGCTTAGCTGCTCCAGCCAGATTATTGCAGGTCAAGCCTCTTTTGTGCCTGGCATTAAGATACCTAGCTTCTCAGGTATAAGGAACTGTATTGTTTCTGGTCCTTAAAAATTAAGCCCAGGCTATTTGTCTCTCCCTCAGGTCTTACCTGGGCACCAGCAGCCACTTGTCCTACCAGATAAGGGACAAGAGCATCAGTGAGGATGCGAAGCAGCTGGTGACTGGCTTGTGGTCTCTGGTAAAGCCAGCGCTTGGCCTGAGACATGGTGCTTGAGCCGCCACCCTCAACCATGTATGTCATCAGAGTCCACTGCAAAAGGCAAAAGCCAGACTGACACTTCTTCCCTTGTCTTCACCCAGACCTGCCAAAGTAATTTCTCCTAGCCCAAGTCCCTGCCCTGGGCCATATTACCGGGGCACCAGCAAAGCCAATCAGTGGCACACGCCCAGCCAGCTGCTGTCGAGTGAGAGTGATGGCCTGGAACACATAGCCCAGCTCAGAGGCCACTGCTGCTGGATCCCGGAGGCGCTCTAAGTCCCGCTCTTCTCTTAATGGTTCTGGGAAGCTGGGCCCTTTGCCAGGTACCATGGTCACCTCCATGCCCAGTGCCTGGCAGGGGAGAAAACATCTGGGTTCCCAACCTGTAACTCCTGGAGAACGAGATCTGTTCAACCCATGCCAGGAAGGAGGAAAAGGAGAATGAAACTCGGCCAAGCTCCGTCTCCTCCAGCCTGTTTTTCCCTCTGTCCCATAAGGATAAGTGCTTTTCTTGAGTCTTGACTGTCCTTTCTGTTTTACACGTTTGTGAGTCAGATCTGAGCAGGTACCTGGGGTACAACAAGGATGTCGGAGAAGATGATGGCAGCATCCAGAGGGAATCGACGCAGTGGCTATAGGGAACAGAAGACAGATTGCTAGGTGGCCTGCGGAGGGCCTAAATCCCTCCTCTTTTGTTTGACCCCTCACCTGCAGGGTAAGTTCACAGCAGGCTTCTGGGGAGCGACAGGTGCTGAAAAAGTCCTGGGCAGCCCGAGTTTCCCTAAACTCTGCAGACAGAAAAGGTAAGGCAGGGCTCAGCCTTGAGGAACCTCCAAGAGCCCTTCTCTGCCCCTCAAAAACTTTTCCCTCTCCAGAATTTTACCTAGACTCCGAGGCCCTGACCCTGACCTGGTAAGTAGCGTCCTGCCTGCCGCATGCACCAAACAGGAGTGTAGTCTGTTTCTTCTCCCCAGGCTGCTCGAAGGAAGGTGTCATTCTTAAGCTCCGGGAAACCCTGAGGTCTGGGGATCAGGAGGAGGGAAGGGTAGATCTCAGTGAACTAGGCTGGGGGTTGGGCAGGGCTCGGGTTCTAAAGGCGGATACGGTCCATCCAGCACGGCTATCTGCCTTCTCCAGACCAGCTACCAAGCTGCGCCTCCCCGCCGATTTCGCCCTCTGCCTATCAGGTGGTGTACAGGACTAGAAAGGCCGGTGCTGGGGCCTTTACCCTACGCATAGTCCCAGTTTCCCCAGGCTCAAAGCCACTGGAAGGACTGGGAGAGTGGGGTTGAGGGAACGAAAAGTCACTTAGGAGAATTGGGGGGGGGGGGGGGGAAGGGGTGTCTCTGGAACAAGGGTACCAGTGAGCTAGTTCCGGGGCTGGAAGGTTTTGGGGCTGAAAAATCTCCAGGCGGGGGGATAGTCATGGGGGAATCAGAGATGAAAGTCCGAAATACGGATCTTAGTTGAGGATTAGAAAGTCCAGGGGGCGTCTCCTAAATTAAGGTCTGGGGTACGCAGTCCAGCTAGGTAGTCCCTGGGATGAATATTTTAGGAATCCATGGTTGGAGGATTTGGAATCCCAGCGACTTGGGTTCTCCGGGTTGGGGAAGAAGCAGATTCCTAGGCTGAAAGATTCAGGTCAGAAGCCCCTATGGCCACACTGCGTGGTGGCCCAGAGAACTCACCTAGACTCTTTCGCCTCCATGATAAGCTGTCCGTAAACGCGAGCACAGTCCCGGTTATAGACTGAATCTGAGCCTGCCCTTTGCCCAGGCTCCGCCCCTTCCAGCGATAAGCCAGGGCAGTCGCCATGTTGAAGGTCACATGATCAGACTCCCGCTACCGCTCCTGGGCTGCCCCAGCTGCTGCCGGTAGGACCCCACCCCTAGTCTCTTCACCGTAAAGTCCGCTGTAGCGACGCAGCAACAAACACACATTCACCGCCCCCCCACCCCCACCCCCGCCCCAACTTCCCCAAAGAACTTTGTTGTAAATACACTTCGGATGGTGTGAAAAGTTTGCTCTTCTCTGCCTTTCTGGGAACCCCAGAAAACTCGGCCCAAGGCTCACTTTTCACTCCCATTCTCCACGATTCTAATAATTTTATGCTGGGCCCAACCAGCCACAACTGTGGTAGCACAAAGTTGTACAGGAAACTGAAATAATATTTATATTACCTAGAAAGAGGCGGGCACTATAGTAGGTGCAGAGGTTACAGTGGTGAACGAGGCATTTTCTTTCTTTACAGAGCTACAGACTGATGAGGAAACACAGAAATCAGCTATCACAATGGTAAATGTTTTAAAGGGGAAAAGCTAGACGCAAACAGCAAGGACTCCATTTAATTGGGGAAAGCAATGGGGTACTCCAAGCAAAGGGAACAACATATGCAAAGAGAAAATGCCAAAGAGCAATTGGCTTAATGGAAAATGGAATATCAAGCTAGTGGATTTAAATAGTCTGGAACTATCCACAGAGTTCAGCTCATGCAGGCCTTTGTTAAGTGCACATATTCACTTTATCTTGTAGTAGTGTGACAGCATACAAAGCGCTTGGAGAGACCAGCACAGAGGCACTGTGTTCCAAATTTACTAAGGAGAAAAAAATGGAAAACTCTCAAAATTACATGGGATTATTTATTTATTGATACCTTTATTTGATAACTATATCAAAACAAAGTTTCCACCCAAGTGTCCATCAACAAATGAATGGATAAACAAAATGTAGTGTCTTTATACAATGGAACATTATTCAGCCATAAAAATAAAGTTCTGATACATGCAACAACATTGCTGTAACATTAGGCTGAGTGAAATAAGACAGACACAAAATGACAAATACTGTATTGTTCCACTTATGAAATAATCTAGAATAGGCCAATTCTTAGAGGCAGAAAGTAGATTAGAGCTTTAGTAGATTAGTCCCCAGGAACTAGGGAGTGGGGACAATGAGGAGTTATTGCTTAAGATTAGAGTTTCCTGTTTGGGGTGATGAAAAAGTTTTGGAAATAGATAACTGTACACTTAAAAAAACGGTCAAGATTGCAAATTTTGTTATATGTGTTTTTTACTATTAAAAATTAATGTTATATATTAAAAACTGATTTGTACACTTGAAATTTGTACACTTCATATGGTATGAGTTACATCTCAGTAAACTTTTCAATAAACAAGGGTGGGGGAGGGACTAAGTTTCCTTTTCCTCCGTGATTGTACATCACTAACAACTTCTGTACATGGTTGGTTTGTTTGTTGTTTGTTTGTTTTTGCCTCCTCTCTTCCCACGTTGGCCTTTCCTATCATTTGGTTTAGAATTACTGGGAGAAACTGGATAATGATCACCAGTGTCCTGCGGTTAGGAGTAACCACCAGGAACAAGTCTAAATGGCTCAATAGTTCCGTCAGCAACCAGGCTGGGGAGGGATTATTTTCCCAAACATTTTAGTCACACTGCTTCTAGGATGGGAAGCCTGACAAGATAGCTAATAGATTCTTAAAGATTCAGCTGGTTGTAGTGAGACTCACTGGGAGCAAGGAAGTTCCAGAAGGTCGAAGGAGTAGCGTTTTGGGCTCGATAGGATGGATGGTGGCTTAAAGGAGAGTAGTAGCAATGGGGGAAAGTGGTAGTAGCAATGGGAATGGAGTGGGGAGATTGATCAGAAACTTCGGAACTTGGGTCTGGCTGACTGAGTGGAAGACACAGAACTAGATAACAGAATTAAATATCCAAGTACACAGGCCAATACGGCGGCAATATGAGGTGCGCGTAGTCCAGAACTTACGGCGAAGGCTGGTCGAGGGCGGGGCTGAAGGTGGTGGGAAGCTCTTTCTGCTGGTTCGGCCGAAGCTCCTCTGCCCGGATCGCCCGCCGGCTTCCCTGGGCCACATCGCCATGGCTGGCCCGGGCCCGGGCGCGGCGCTAGAGTCCCCGCGGCAGCTGCTGGGCCGTGTGCGCTTTCTGGCGGAGGCAGCGAAGAGCCTCCGTGCCGGGCGGCCGCTGCCGGCGGCGCTAGCCTTCGTGCCACGCGAGGTGCTCTACAAGCTTTACAAGGACCCGGCGGGACCGTCGCGCGTGCTGCTGCCAGTGTGGGAGGCGGAAGGCCTGGGGCTGCGTGTGGGAGCCACGGGCCCGGCCCCCGGTACCGGCTCCGGGCCCCTCCGCGCCGCCCGCGACAGCATTGAGCTGCGGCGCGGTGCCTGCGTGCGCACCACAGGCGAAGAGCTGTGCAACGGCCACGGGCTCTGGGTGAAGTTGACCAAGGTGCAAAAGACCTCGGGAGCAGGGAAGCCCCTGGGTGGTCCCCTTCCCTCGCCCATATCGAGCTGATTTAGCGTCCGGTGCCCTTCGCCCTGGGCTGGGCAGGGCGGGCCGCTGACAGTTCCCTGACGGCTGTCCTCGTCTGGCGCGTCCCGGCAGGAGCAGCTGACGGAACACCTGGGCGACTGCGGGCTGGACGAAGGCTGGCTCCTGGTGTGCCGCCCGGCCGAGGGCGGGGCCCGCCTGGTACCCATCGACACTCCAGACCACCTCCAGCGGCAGCAGCAGCTCTTCGGAGTGGACTACCGCCCGGTGCTCAGGTCCTGCGCTGGGAGGAGTGGGGCTTGCTGGCCGATTGCCAGGCCCTAGACTGGCACAGCCCGGGCGGTGTGATCTGATAGGATTGACAACAAAGGGGGCGGGACCTAAAGGGAGCTGGGGTGCGGCTTCTGGAGGCACGGTTTAGAGGAGCCAGAGCGCTGGAGAAGGCTCCAGGGTCTTCTGCCGCCTGCTGAGGTCTCCATATCCCGTGCCCCATTCTGTGCGCACAGATGGGAACAGGTGGTGGACTTGACATACTCGCATCGCCTGGGATCAAGGCCTCAGCCGGCCGAGGCATACGCTGAAGCTGTACAAAGGCTACTGTGAGTTACCTGGGATGGGCTGGGGAGGAAGGAGCTCCAGGTCTGGGCCCGACCTAATTAGGGACTTGGGGTCGCTTAGCTATGTGCCCCCGACGTGGACCTACGAGTGCGACGAGGACCTGATCCACTTCTTGTACGACCACCTGGGCAAGGAGGATGAGAACCTGGGTAGCGTGAAGCAGTATGTGGAGAGCATAGACGTTTCCTCCTACACGGTGGGTGCTGGGACTCCTCCCACCCCAAGCAAGATGTAGTAACATCCTGCTAGATTCAGAACTCTTACCTCTAAGCCACAGCCAAACCTGAATCCCCACAGGCCAGACTCAGTCCACCCCCTCCATCTTGGAAGTCCTATTGGAATCCCTCCACACCTCCACCCTTACCTGATGGACTTCCAGCTCAGCTCCACTGTGCTGTCTCTCGTGCTCCCTGGCCTATCCACCTCTCTACCCTCCCCAGGAGGAGTTCAATGTGTCCTGCCTGACAGACAGCAACGCAGACACCTACTGGGAGAGCGATGGGTCCCAGTGCCAGCACTGGGTACGGCTGACCATGAAAAAGGGCACCATTGTCAAGTGAGTGGGCTCTGAGCACAGCAGGGTGGGTGAGCCATGTACCTGTGAGCATAAAGACACATGTGCACCCTCTTAACCCTCAGGAAGCTACTACTCACGGTGGATACCACGGATGACAACTTTATGCCTAAGCGGGTGGTGGTCTATGGGGGTGAAGGGGACAACCTGAAGAAGCTGAGTGATGTGAGCATTGACGAGTGAGTGAACTGACCTGGGGTGGGAGGTGGGACATGATCCTAGCAGCGGGATCTGGCCCAGCTTGGAGGCATAAGGTGGACTGTGACCCCAGCAACCCCTGAAGACAAGGGGTTTCCAAAGTTCCTCATGTTCATCCCCTCAGGACCCTGATCGGGGACGTCTGTGTCCTGGAGGACATGACTGTCCACCTTCCAATCATCGAGATCCGCATCGTCGAGTGCCGAGGTAGGGCTTAAGGCCATAAGGAGGGAGAGTGAGCCCCAGCATGTAGATGGGGGTTAGCTGGCAGTGAGTGTGGAGTGAAGGAGATGGATTTGGAGTTGGGATAAAGGTGACAGCTGAGCTGATACCAAGATCTGAAGCTTTGGGGCCCAAGCCAAGGGGACGGTGCCGGGTATAGGCCTGCCTTTAAAGCCATAGAAGTGCTTGGGCTCACCTGGAAGAGGAATGGCGTTGGGACCTTCAGGCATCCCCATATTATAGTGGTGGATGGAGGAACTGGCACAGAATATAATCATCAGAATCAGATGATAGAAGGGGATCACAAAGGTCCCAAGTTTCTAGGGGCTAAGGGTGACACAAGGCTGAGCATTAAGGAGCCATTCTCAGGTCTCGGGGCCAAAGAAGTAGCAGGCGTTGTAAGTGATCTCACTCTGACTTCTTCCCCCAGATGACGGGATTGATGTGCGTCTTCGAGGGGTCAAGATCAAGTCTTCTAGACAGCGGGAATTAGGGCTAAATGCAGACCTGTTCCAGCCCACCAATCTTGTGCGATACCCACGCCTAGAAGGCACTGACCCGGAAGTGCTGTACCGCAGAGCTGTTCTCCTGCAAAGGTGGCTGTGGTCCTGGGCCAGTCAGTCTCTTCCCTCTCCCCGCACCCCACATCCTGAGCCTTTTGTTTGTGTGGAAGAGGCCTTATATCATACGCTCTTCCACTTCAAGAGGCAGAGAGCCCCTGGGCCCCGCTTTCTCCTGTCCCTGTGTATTGGGAGTGGTGAGAGCGTCTTGCATCTATGACTTCAGCCGCAATTATCTTTACCCAACATTCCCAGATTCATAAAGATCTTAGACAGCGTCCTGCACCACCTGGTACCGGCCTGGGACCACACGCTGGGCACCTTCAGTGAGATTAAGGTGAGCCTGACTCACGCAGTGCTGGTCTTGGCAGTGGGCACCCCTTTGTGCTCATGCAATTGTTCACGCTTCATCAGAAAGGTCTTAGAGCTACTCTAGGCCTGAACTTTTACTAGGCTCTGGGAACACAGAAAGAAAGCCAGACACAAATAATCAAAATTTAGTGTTTAGGGTCCTATTTCCCAGAGAGTATGTGAAATACACAGAGCTTGGGGAGAGGAGGCAACAGAATGGACAGGGCAGGTCGTATGAAAGGTGCGCAAGGGGAGTTCCCAGCTGCTCGGGATGACTTGAGAGAAGCATGGCCATAGGCGTGAGTGTGACATGGGATGAGGCAGGCGGAGGTGGGCAGGAAGCTGCCCTGGTAGCCAAGGGCACCAGGGCCAGACCTTGTTCCTGGACAGTGGCGCCATTGGGAAATTTTTATGTAAGGTAGTGACAAAGTTGAGTTTTCTGTTTTAGAAAGCTTCCCCTGGTGGCTGGACTAAGGGAGAGACTGAAAACAAGGACCAGGGATAGAGTAGACTTGAACTGGCCCCGTGGGGTTGGAACAGAGAAATGTTCCAGGGCCTGGACAGAGGCTGACTGCCTGCCGGCCCCGCTCTGGTCACCTCTCCCTGCCCAGCAAGTAAAGCAGTTCCTGCTGCTGTCACGCCAGCGGCCGGGCCTGGTGGCCCAGTGCCTGCGTGACTCGGAGAGCAG
The DNA here is from genome assembly GCF_963930625.1 of Muntiacus reevesi. Taxonomy (NCBI): domain Eukaryota; kingdom Metazoa; phylum Chordata; class Mammalia; order Artiodactyla; family Cervidae; genus Muntiacus; species Muntiacus reevesi. The sequence continues at coordinate 159,800,019 of NC_089249.1, forward strand.
CAAGCCCAGCTTCATGCCACGTCTGTACATCAACCGGCGCCTCGCCATGGAACACCGTGCCTGCCCCTTACGGGATCCCGCCTGCAAGAACGCTGTCTTCACCCAGGTCTGGACCACCTGGGGTCAGAGCAAGGGCGGGTCAGCAAGGGGACTTGGGGGCACTGGGCCAGGAGGGACCCGAGCAAGGTGTTTGGGCAGGAATGGGGCCTGGTCTCAGATGTTCCCACAACTCCCTCCCCTTCCCCTTGGCCCCAGGTTTATGAAGGCCTCAAGCCCTCTGACAAGTATGAAAAGCCTCTGGACTACAGGTATGGCTTGGGGGCAGGAGACCTGCTCAGGGCACACATGGACCCGTGTCCACCCACACACTGCCTCTGGACCCCTCGGCGTTACCCCTCTGTAGCCCCTACTCCTGGGTGGACCCTGGGCTGGTGGGTCATCCTGAGCCCTAGCCCACTGTAATGATAGAGACTTACCCCTCCTTACAGGTGGCCCATGCGCTATGACCAGTGGTGGGAGTGTAAATTCATTGCAGAAGGCATCATTGACCAAGGTGAGGCCTTGAGGGCCAGTAGCAAGAGTCCTGCCGTATTGAGAGTGGTTGGGGTATCCGGGGTGACCAGCTAACCCAGATAGGGGACTTGCTTCTTACCCCATCATGGGGGCTGGGGCTCTTGGGTGCCTCAACTGAGAGCATCTGTCTGTCCTTTCAGGAGGTGGTTTCCGGGACAGCCTGGCAGACATGTCAGAAGAACTGTGCCCTAGCTCGGCGGACACCCCTGTGCCTCTGCCCTTCTTTGTACGAACAGCCAACCAGGTAAGCTCCCGCCCCTACTTCCCAAGTTGTTTATGCTGTCCTGTCTCTGTAAACCTCCCAGGTGCCAGACTAAGCCAGAGAAGGGGCACGGGAGAGACTGAACTGCCCGGGGCAGCTTCTGGGCGGACAGAGAAGGAGCCATTGTATGTTCAGAGGGCTCCTCAGGGCCCCTCCGTGGAGGGTGTTCAGAGAAGTTGTTGAGGCACCTGGAGTAACAGGAGGGTCCCTCACCGGCCATGCTGACAGCTCTGTCTCGGGGGCAGGGCAATGGCACAGGCGAGGCCCGGGACATGTATGTGCCCAACCCCTCCTGCCGGGACTTTGCCAAGTATGAGTGGATCGGACAGCTGATGGGGGCTGCCCTTCGGGGTAAGGAGTTCCTGGTGAGTAGCCTAATCTGCACCCCACCAGCTTAATCCTGGCTCTTGGAAAGAAGAGCCAGCCAAACCTGGGCAGTTGAGGGCGCGAAGACAGCAGTGTTTGTCCCGCAGGTCCTGGCTCTGCCGGGTTTCGTGTGGAAACAGCTCTCTGGTGAAGAGGTGAGCTGGAGTAAGGACTTCCCCGCTGTGGACTCTGTGCTGGTGAGTTAGGGCCTGGACCTGGTTTCTCTGCCCAGCTCTCAAGCTTGTTGCACCCCTAGGCTGTCCTGAACCTTCTCTTACCACACACGTTCCCCCTTTCCCACCCCACATACTCCCATAGCTCCAATTCCTGTCACTGTTCTGGTGACCCTGTATTTACCTGCTGGACTTTTTTCCCAAGATGGCACCTTGGGCTCAGCACACTCTTCATCCTCTCCTTCTAGGGCTCCTGTCTCACAGTGGCACCACCACCCACCCCTCCCCTTGCAAAGCCCCTCAGGGTCATTCTTCACTCTTCTTTCTCCTTCACCTCCCACATTCTGTCACATCTGCCTTTGGAGTCTGCCCACTTCTCCCATCTCACTTTTATCCCTTGGGTTTAGTCACCTTCCTTCCTGATCCAGCCCCTGATTGCAATTCTGGTAACCATGTCTCCCTTCTTACCCATCTGATCTCCAGCAGCTAGAGTAGTTCGTTTCACGCTCCCTTTTTAACCCCTTCAGTGGTCCACCCTGGGCTTAGGATAAAATGCAGAGTCTGAAAAGGCCTTACATGACCCCTGTATCTCTGGACACTTGCCCAGTTAGGTTCCTCAGGCCTTTCGCTCTTTCCACCTTTTTTTAAGATGTTCTCTTTCCTGACTTGCTGGTGGCCTAGCCAATTCCCAGCCAATCATTTAGGTCTCAGCTTAGATGCCACTTCCCCCAGGACACCTTCCCTGATCTCCATGACTGGTTAGGCATCATCTTGATGCTGGGCTTCACAGTCCGTCTACTAACCTCCTCACTGCCCTCATTGCCTGCATAATAACTGCCTTGCCTGGCTGCCTCCCCTGCTTTCCTGTGAGCTTCTTGAGGAAAAACAAGACTGTCTCCACAATGAAAAGCTGATCTTCCTCTCTATAACCCCCAGGTGAAGCTCTTGGAAGTGATGGAAGGAATGGACAAGGAGACATTTGAGTTCAAATTTGGGAAGGAGCTAACATTCACCACGGTGCTGAGTGACCAGCAGGTGGTGGAGCTGATCCCTGGGGGTTCAGGCATCGTGGTGGGATATGAGGACCGTTCCCGTTTCATCCAGCTGGTGCAGAAGGCACGGCTAGAAGAGAGCAAGGAGCAGGTACTAGCCAGAGGCCAGTGGAACAGAGAGCTGTGGACAGCTCCCAGGAGCCAGAGCCCAGCCCGAGGGGCCACCAGAACTCAGCCCCAAGAACTCTGGCCCCCACCACCCCTCTGCCCCACATTCCTGCTGATCTGTGGGGCACAGAGGTACTTTATCTCCATGAGTTGAGGCCAGGTGTCCCCACCACACCCCGAGCTGGGAGTTGTGCCGTCTTTGCCAGCCAGACCTCTCTTCTCCCCAGGTGGCAGCCATGCAGGCAGGTCTGCTGAAGGTGGTGCCACAGGCTGTGCTGGACTTGCTGACATGGCAAGAATTGGAGAAGAAGGTGTGCGGGGACCCAGAGGTCACTGTGGATGCCCTGCGCAAGCTCAGTGAGTGTGGGGCCGGGCAGCACAGTCCCTGGGTGGGGCTTAAGGACCTAAGAATGAATTCAGTATGGCTTTGTCCCACCAGCCCGGTTTGAGGACTTCGAGCCATCTGACACCCGGGTGCAGTATTTCTGGGAGGCACTGAACAACTTCACCAACGGTCAGTGGAGAGGGCAGAGGACTTCCTGGGTTCAGACTCCACTCCTGGGATACGGAGATGGGGGAGGCAGTAGAGGTTCCTCCACCGCACATGGGCACTGATTTCCTTCTCCTCCATCAGAGGACCGGAGCCGCTTCCTGCGCTTTGTCACCGGCCGCAGCCGTCTGCCGGCACGGATATACATCTACCCAGACAAGCTGGGGTGAGAGCCGATGGGGAGGGGAGGTCTAGTCGGAAACGCCTGTGGCTGGTCTTTGCCTTCCGCCACACACGCATTCACCTGTCAGACCGCTTCCCGTTGCCTCTGCAATTCTTCCTCATCTCTGGTCCCTCCATACCCCCAGCTATGAGACCACAGACGCGCTGCCTGAGTCGTCCACCTGCTCCAGCACCCTCTTCCTGCCGCACTATGCCAGGTGGGTTCCCTAAGTTGCAGCCTGGGGAGTGGGGCATCGGGGAAATGTGACATCCTAGGGTGGCGGAGGGCTTCAGGGTACAAATTGGAGCCCCTGGTCACGATGGAAGAGCCTCTACACCTGGTGCTGAACAACTCTCTGCCCCCTGCAGCGCCAAGGTGTGTGAGGAGAAGCTCCGATACGCTGCCTACAACTGTGTGGCCATTGACACCGACATGAGCCCTTGGGAGGAGTGAGTTGGCGCCAGGGGGCAGTCGCGGGCCTGCAAGACTGTGCCTGCACTGGTCCCATGGGATCTCCCCCTGAGCACCCAGGGCAGAGACACCTTCCCTGGACCAGCGCAGTCTGAGCAGAAAACGCCAGTGCACTGCACCCCTGGGTGCAGTTGAAGTGGGAGCAGTGGGTTGACACTGGTGGCCCAGCCCCACAGACCCTCAAGCCCTACACGTGCTCGGGTTTGCTCCCAGAGTTATTTCACCTCTTGTGAGAGGAATCTTCCACAAGCCCAGCACCAGCTGCCAGGCCTGAGCTACTTGAAGGGGGCCTTCTGCTAGCTCCCCACCTCATGGACTTTGTTTCAGTTTTCGACTCCTTTTTTTTTTCCCTCCATGTTTTTCTCTGGTTTCAGCCTGAACTAAAAATTTGTGGGGGTGGGGTGGAGCTCTTCCCCCACCAAGTCTCCAGGGATGGATAGGGAATGATGGCCATCCTCCTTGGTCACCTGAACCAAGAATAAAGCAACAACTGAATATCCTCTCCGTCACATATTGGTCTTTCCCTCCTTTCCCTCCATCCCCAAGGTGTGAGCTCCGGCTTTCTTTCTCCAACTCAGTTCCAGCTAACAAAGTGCCACCACTGTCCCTGACTCAGAACATATAGCTACTCAACATTAAACCTTTACCACTGCTTCCACCCCCTATTCATCACTTCTGCAACACCTGGCTTCCTCTCTGCTGTCTTGCCCTCCAAGATCTTGCCCAGGTTAAGGCCAGTTATGTCCTCTCTGAAATCTTCAGTAGCTCCTCTTTACTCAACTCTAAAACAAAACCTAGGCTTTAACCCTCCTCCTAGGTTTTATGCATGTCCCGCCCCAGCCTTTTCTCCCTTAAGAGCTTCCATGACACTCCATCCAAGAAGCTCTTACACATGGAAAAGTTGAATAAATTGATGAATTCATTCCTTCAGAGTATGTTTATTGGGCTCCTGAGGGATGTTAAAGAAGACTGTTCCAGGACTTAAGGGTCCTGCCAGGAGCCAGGGAGACATGTGTCAAGTGGGAGCGGTAGGGCTTCTCAGTGGCAAACATGAAATCTGGAGCTGAGAGGGGAAATAAGGAGTCCTCTGCCCAGAAGCGGGAATAAAGCTGGCCTGGTGTCTTCTGGGATGGATGTGGTGATGTGGAGGGTGGGAGTCCGCCTTCAGGAACCTAGTGGGCAGAAGAATCTGACATCCTAGAGGACAGAGCTTGCGATGGCTGATAAAACACCCACGTCAGGAAGTGACAGGAGGAGGCAGCAGCATGGCTGCCCACCCCCAAACCGCCTCCAGGAACCACACAGCTAAGGTGCAGTCTCAGAACAAGTACCCCCACCCACACACACTCCGAGATCCCGCCATATGGATGCAGTCCCCACAGGAGGCCGTCCTCCTCAAGCGCGGTCCCCAAAGAAATCGCGCTCTCCCATCGCTTCCCCACGACGTCCTCTAGGGAGCGCCCGGACGCCGCCCTGCGGGAAAACTCCACTTTGGCTTTGAGATCCGCCCCCCTCCGCATCCCAGGGTGTGTGCATCCTCAAGACCACCACTCCGTAATTTGGAATCTGATGCTCCAGATGAGCCTTCCTGGCCCTGCGGCTTCCCGACCCCTACGCCTTGGGTGGTCCACAGGAGACTGCCCCCCCCCACCCCCACCTCCTGCAGTCTCTTTGTGCCGGAGGCGCTGGAGCAGGAGAGGCAGCTACTCCCGCCCAGCTCCGCTCTCCCCGGCAAGCTCCCGCCGTCTCGTCTCTCCACCCGGGGATTCTCTCCTCCTTCCCCTTCTCTGCTCTTCAGGGAAAGGCCTGACCAGCACGGGCCTGCCGGAGTTAGTCTGTTTCTGGTACTGGCCACAGGAAGGGCTTTCCAGGTAGTTCAGTGGTCAAGAATCCAAACGGCTTTCGGTGACTCAGCGGTAAAGGATCCGCCAATGCAGGAGATGCAGGTGACCCGGCTTCCATGCCTGGGTTGACAGGATGCCCTGAAGGAGGAAATGGCAACCCACTCCAGTATTCTTGCCTGGAAAATCCTATGGACAGGAGAGCCTGGAGGGCTACAGACATGGGATCTAAGAGAATCAGACACGACTGAGCAATCACCTACCACACAAGTCTTTGTCTTTTACCAAATTGGACCCACATTGTGTATTTTGTGACTTGTTTTTCATTCATTCATTTATTCATTCAGTGAATGCTTGGAGCAGCTATGTCAGGAGCTACAGTGGCTACAATGAGTGAAATGGTTAAACATCATTTTTGTCATCTTGGGATTTTACTGTTAAGGGTGTGGCCAGTGCTCACTCAGTCATGTCCTACTTTTTTTGCGATCCCATGGACTGTAACCTGGTAGACCCCTCTGTCCATGGGATTTTTCAGACAAGAATACTGGAGTGGGTTGCCATGTTTTCCTCCAGGGGATCTTTCCCACTCAGGGATCGAACCCGCCTCACCTGTGTCTCCTGGCTAGCACCACCTGACAAGTCCAAAGAAATATTAAACAGATAATAGCATAAATAACGGGCTTCCCAGGTGGCTAGTGGTAAAGAATTCACCTGCCCTTGAAGGAGACTCGTGGGTGGGGAAGATCCCCTGGAGGAGGAAATAGCAACCCTCTCCAGGATTCTTGCCTGGGAAATTCCATGGACAGAGGAGTCTGGCGGGTTACAGTCCATGGAGCAGCAAGGAGTTGGACACGACTGAGCACGCACACATAAACAGCATTTAATAACATTCATGTAAGAGCTCCAGAGGAGAAGTGAAGGATTTCATTAGAAGACAGAATCAGATGATTCTAACCAAAATGGCTCATTGGGGACTTCCCTGGTGGTCCAGTGGTTAAGAATCTGCCTGCCAATTCAGGAGACAGGAGTCCAGGATCCTGGTCCGGGAATGAGGATCCCACATGCCCCGAAGCACCTAAGCCAAAGCAGCAACTAGAGAAGGGCCACACAGCAAAGAGGAGGCCATGCGCTGCAGCCAAGACCGAGTACTGCCAAAAATAATAAATAGGTTTGTTTTTTTTTTTAAAGAATAGGAAATGGGAATACCGAAGAATTTTTTTAAAAAAAGTGGCTCTGAGAAATACTAAATCATTAGAATACCGGTACAAAAACCAATTGAGAAGCATGTTGAGTCCTGTGTTACTGGAGTGTGAAGGGAAGAAAGAGATGAGACTAGCCTCAGAGGCTTTTTGAGGGTTTTACGTTGAGTAGCCATGAGAGGGTTCAGCAAAGGAGTGACATGATTAGATTGCCTTTGGCAGCCCCGTAGAGAATGAGTTGAGAGGGAGAGACTACAGGCAAGGAGGAATCCAAGCAGGAAATAATGGTCACTGGAACAAGGGTGGTACTCATTTTCACCATTATTTTTATTGGCTGCATTGCATTACATTATAAGGCATTTCATAACTTTTATTCATTTCAAACCCTCAACAGATGGACATTAAGGTTGTTTACAAATTTCCTGTATTGAAAACTATAAATGTTGTAATAAACATCCTCATGCATATATCCTTGCATACCTATTTATTTTCTTAGAATAACTTCCTAAAATTGCTTCATCAAACTACTGAATTGCCCTCTAGAAGGATGTATCCATTTTCACTCCCATTAGTGTCTGTTTCCTAAACTCTTACCAACTCTGGGCATTGAATTTAACACACAGAAAAATTGTACGATTGTTATTTTAATTTGCACTGCTTTGGTTATTTACGGTATTGAGTAATTCTTTTTCTTCTTTAGGAACTGCTCTTTATTTTCACCCATTTTTCTATTGGATTCATTATTCTTTTCTTATTGATTTATAACAATCTTTGTGTAGTACTAAAATAATAAGCACAGCAAGGCAATGTGCTAAGTGTTGTACATGCGTTATCTTCTTTTATCTTCTCAACCACTCTATGAAGTAAGTACTATTATTATACTCATCTCCAGATGAGAAATCTAGCATGCGTGCTCAGTTGTGTCTGACTCTTCTGCAAGCCCATGGACTGTGGCCCACCAGGCTTCTCTGTCCATGGGACTTTTCAGGCAAGAATATTGGAATGGGTTGTCATTTCTTCCTCCAGGGGATCTCTCTGACCTAGGGATCAAACCCACATCTCCTGCATCGTTAGGCGGACTCTTTACCGCTGAGCCATCTGGAAAACTCAAGCAAAGATTAATTAACTCGCCCAGGGTAGGTAGTAAGTAATGAAGTTAGGATTTGGGTGGCGGTCTGCCAGTTCCAAAGCCTGCTGACATGGTAACTAAGGCACTGTGTCCTGAATATTAACCGCTTTGTTGTGTCAGGTATTATAAATATGTCTTCTCAGCCTGTACTTTGCCATTTAATTTCATATATGTTCTTTTCTAATATACAAACTTTAAAATTTTTATGAATTAAGTACTTCCCTGGTGGTCCAAACCTTGTCAGATGGAGCACTGGGTAAAGAAGTTGCGAGCAATGCATGAGACTCAGGAGATGTGGGTTCAATCCCTGGGTGGGCAAGATCTCCTGGAAAAGGAAAAGGCAACCCACTGCAATATTCTTGCCCAGAAAATTCTGTGGACGGGGAGCCTAATGGGCTACAGTACATAGCATCACAAAGAGTTGGATATGACTGAGCGACTAAGTGTACACACACACTGGTGGTCCGGTGCCTAAGACTCCGTGCTCCCAATGCAAGAGGCCTGGGTTCAATCCCTGGTCAGGGAACTACATCAATGCCACATGCTACAACTAAGAGTTCATGTACCGCAACTAAAGACAGTTTGAATTTCACTTCTGCCATGCCATTATCACTTCTCATTTACTAGCTACACTTTCATTTTGTCGGCCAATTCTCAGTTATCCTTTTTTTTAATGTCACATGGGTTTATCACTGAGAGACTAGAAATTAACACAATTACAGTCTTTGCTGTCTGTGAATGAACTGAATAAGAGATATGCAGTGACTAATCACCAGCAGATTTTAAAAAGTGACATGAGGACTTCCCTGGTGGTCCAGTGGCTAAGACTCCATGCTCCTGATGCAGGAGCCCAGGTTTGGTCTCTGGTCAGGGAACTAGATCCCACAAGCTGCAACTAAAGTTTCACATGATGCGCCTGAAGATCCCATGTGCTGCCATTAAAACCCAATGTAGCCACATAAATACATATTTTGTTTTAAAATTTTAATTGAAAATACATTGTCTACCTATCTTTAAAAAAAATTTTTAAGTGACATGATTGTTCTCTCATGATGCACATCCATCATATCCATGTTGATTCTGACAATTTTTTATGTTATTCTCCTCTCCTTTTATTGAGGGGAGGATTCTTGGAGGAATTTATTCCACCATTTCTACTGATGTTGCCTGTTCCTTTTGTATTTATTTCTAAATTTATTAGATAGAAAGTTGTGGACAGATTTAAATAAGACACAGTTTCCAAATTTCAGTAGCTTCTGTAAAACGCTAAAACTTTATGCTGTCAATATGGTGTTCTCCCTCTCCCTGTCCCTCCTCCCTGCCTAACTTTTTTCATTTTCCCAAAGTACTTATCACTTTTTAATATATGGCACTGTTTACTGATTTAGTATTTAAACTTCTTTATTATTTATGCTGCCTCTCCTGGCTAGGATGAAGGCTGGATACTTTTTTGTTCACTAATAGATCCTAAGAGCCTAAAACTATTCTTGGCACGTAGTAGTCATTCAACAAATAGCTGTTAAATAAATTAATTGTGGCCCATAAACTGTACTTTGAAATTTAAAAACAAGGAAAATCAGATATCTGAAGGTTTTTCCAATAAAGGAAGAAAATTAAAAATTCGTTAAATCACTTATTTTCAAAGTGATCAGTTTAGAGCATAAAAATCCAGATTCTGACCTTGAAAACCACCAACAATGAAAATTCTATGTGCTTGAAAGGAAATATTGAATTCCTAATTAATGAAGGTTCTTTCCAAGCTCTATATAAACACTGTAGCATCATTTGCTCTCTAACTTATCATGAATCTCTTAGGAAACTGTTGGGCTTATGTACAAAAATAAAGCACAAATATTTTAGGACCTGAAATTTGTTGCCAAAGTAGAGTTTTTCTTTCCATTTTTATCCTTCACTAAGCACTCTAAAAATAATTATTCCTTGTCCCAGTGACATGTCCTCAGCCAGATGGAGTAGATGAATATTGTGATGTGGCCAGTAAATTCCCAAAGAGAGATTTCTTGCAGACTGTGGGAAGACTATTTCTGAGCCAAGGCCCAACTTTTGAAAAGTTTCTTTTGTCTCCCACAGTTCAAAGAGAACTTAGAGCTTGACCTTCTTAAATTATTTCCCTACCACATACAGACACACGCACATAAACGTCCTTTGGGGAAGAAATGGGAATAGGAAAGAAAGAAACCTTATAGGGAATAGCTTGTGTTCAGTAATCATTTATTAAATACTTACCACGTGATCAATAATTAAAAGTAAATAATAACAGTGAGGCTAGGCATGAGGGCTAATAATGGAGATTAACTTAGTGAAAAGAAATGTTTAGAAGAAGTGTTGTCAGTGATGCAGGCCCTCAGCCCAGTTTTCCTACTACCAAATGGGATGACAAGGGAAAATTTATGAGGAATTTCTAATTCGCCCAATTATTATTTACTTAGCATGTCCCAGATTCTGTCTAAGATCTGCAGATACCTCTCTCTGCAGATATAAAGTCTTTTTAGCAAATAATATACAGTCTTTGTCCTCAGGGGGTTCCCAGTGTGATACAGGAAACATGAAAAAGGAGAATGACAGTCCTTTGTGGTGAGTGCCATAATGTAAGAACTAGAAGCAGTGGGAGCCAGCAAGAAGTCCACAAGGCAGCAGTTCTTAAAATATGCTCCATGGACCTCAGCAATTCCCCAGGAAACCTTTTAGGGGATCTATCAAGTTAACATTACTTTCATAATAATACTGAAACACTGCCTCTTTCACTGTATTGATATTTGCACTGATCATGCAAAAGCAGTGCTGGATAAATCTGCTGGTGCTTTAGCCTCAATCAGAGCAGTGATGCCAAACTGTATTAATAGTCAGTGTATTCTTCACTGCCACAGGCTTATCATTAAAAAATTAAAAAAAAAAAAAAAGTAAGTTCCACTTAAGAATGTCTTTGATGAGGCAATAAAATAATTTTATTAAATCTTTGTCCTTGAGCACACATCTTTTTGATATTCTATGTGATGAAATGGGAAGTACATGTGTAACACTTCTGTGCATACGAAATAAATATGATGACTGTTTCCAGAAAACTTGTACCATTGTTTCATTTGTGAACTACTCCTTTTTTCACAAAACACTATATTTTCTTGAAAGAACAACTGACAAACTGGACAGAATTTATTTTTTTTTCATTTATTTTTATTAGTTGGAGGCTAATTGCTTTACAATATTGTAGTGGTTTTTGCCATACATTGACATGAATCAGCCAGGGACAGAATTTATCAAGATGAGTGAAGTAAGCCTGTCATTTCAAGGAAAACCACTAACGACGATGATATCTGAGCTTTTAAGAGAAAATAAGTTTGGGAAACTTGTCCCAAGCTTGCCAGCATTCTTAAGGACTTTATCTGTCTGTCTATTTATTTATTGGCTGTTCTGGGTCTTCATTGCTGCACACAGGCTTTCTCTAGTTGCAGAAACTGAGGGCTATTCTTCACTTACACGGGCTTCTTATTGTGGTGGCTTCCCTTGTTGCAGAGCACAGGCTCTAGAGGCACAGGCTTCAGTAGCTTGGGCCTTAGTTGCTCCATGGCATGTGGAAGCTTCCTGGACCAGGGATCAAACCCTGCCCTCTGCACTAGCAGGCAGATTCTTATCCACTGTACTGCCACAGAAGTCTCCATTAAGGACTTTTCTAATGATTGGTGGTGACATTAACAAGTGTGATTTTAAAAATATTGTACAATGAGTCAACATTAGGAAGATCTGCATAATTTAGTGAATCAATATTTCACAAATGAGCAATGCATCAAGTTGCAAAATCATCATGGGTAAAATGCCTATTCAAAATACAAGTATAATAACAAGAGTACAAAATGTTCATTGATACAAATGATTCTATATCATGACTAATCGTTACCAAACTACCATTTCTTGAGTTTAGTGTGTAGTACTGAAGAATATTCACAAGTATTTGACAAAGACTATTAAAATCTCTTTCTTTTTTCCGACTATGTATCTGTGTGAGGTCAGGTTTTCATCACCCCAAACCATATATCACAACTGATGGGAAAATTCAGCTGTTCTCTATTAAGCCAGACATTAATGAGATTTGCAAAAGAAAGGTGAAACCATTGCATTCTTCTCACTAAATTTTTTCTTTTGAAAACATAGTTGTTTTCAATAAAGTGTTACTGTTACCATGTAATGGTTTTGTTTCTATTTTTTTATGAATTAATATTTAAAAAATTTCTCAGTTTGAATTTTTAATATGGTTGGTATCAACAGATTCAACCTATACAAACAAAAGCTCTTTGAAGCTTCCTATAATTTTTAAGACTGTTAAAGAGTCCAGAGACCAAAACATGCTGCCCCAAGGAAATAATTTAAAGTGAGTTTAAATTGAAGTCATTCTTCAACTACTTTCCTCAACTAGAGGAGAAAGTCCTCCAGTTCCCTGAAAACATTTGCTAATTTAAACATGAGCATTTAAAATGGATGCCAGATATGAGGTTGAATGCTGTTCTTACTTCATAACTAGTTCTGACCTCAAAACCATGCTGTAATTCCCAAGGCTTCTGCTTGCTTGAGCTAATATCAAAGAGAGGAAGGATCCTGCTGCAGAAGGAAATGGTAATCAAGTTTCAGGCCTCTTGTGGCCAAAACAATCACTCCATGGCTCCCTTACCAACTCAGTGTTTAGAGCTAAATAATTTTCCAGTAACTCGTCACCAGCATTCTAAAGTGAAAGAGATGCAGGGCACAGATAGGTTAGTTTTATGGATGTGGCCGCAGGACTTTTTTTTTTTTTTTTTTTTTTTAAGTACGTTCTAGGCTGAGCTCCTACTCTTCTGGTTGAAAGTCAGGGGAAAATTACAAGTCCTGTCTTTCTCGTTGATTGTTATAGTCCCGCTATCTAGGATCTCAGACACTGGTTGGCACATATTAGGCATGCAATAAATATTGTTGAATGAAGTCAAATTCCTTTCTTTTTGTTGCAGAAGTTAGACTCTGCTTCCTAACTGGCAGGGAGCTAAAGTTTTAACAGATGGATAGAGGACTTCCCTGGTGGTCCGGTGGTTAAGAATCTGCCTGCCAATGCAGGGAACATGGGTTTGATCCCTGGCTGGGGAAGATTCCATGTGGCACTGAGCAACTAAGCCTGTGTGCCACAACTGCTAAAGCCCTCATGCCCCAGAGCCTGTGCTCTGCAACAGGAGAAGCCACCGCATCGAGAAGCCTGTGCACCACGAGGACGAGTAGCCCCAACTCACCCAAACAGAGCACAGCAAAGGAGATCCAATGCAGCCAAAAATAAAACAAATACACTTTTTAAAATTAAAGAAATATTAAAAAGAGATGGATAGAAAAAGAGGAAGCTTCCAAAAGAGAGAACGACCATTGTTCTGTTATTCAATGTAGTTTATGGAATCCCCTGGTGGTCCAGTGGTTAGGACTCCATGCTTTCACTGCCAAGGCTTCGGTTCAATTCCTGGTTGAGGAACTAAGATCGCTTGAGCCCTGCAGCGTGGGGCTCAAACCAGAAACCACACAACCCCTGCCCAAAACCAGATAATGCAGCTTAACAATCTGCCTTAAAAATGTACTGCTTAAAACAAACAAAAAAGAATTATTTTACTGTTATCTCGCAATTGTTGGAGTCTAGACTCAGCTGTTTGGGTTCTCTCATCCAGTTGCAGCTTCTTTTTTTTTTTTTTTTTTTTTAATTGCATCTTCTTAACTGGTCTCTGGAAGCAGAGATTCTATTATCAAAACAGCAGCCACAGTGATCCTTTAAAAGTCTGTTATATCGCTTCTCCTCTGCATAAGTCAAGGTCCTCACAATGCCTACAAGACCAACAGGATCTGAATTCTCCACCTTCTCCCCCATTGCCACTCTGGCCTCCTCTGCCGTCATCCACTCTCCCCCAGCTCACTTTTCTTCAGCTCTATTGGCTTTGTTGTTTTTCTCTGAAGTTGCCTTCTCTCTCCAAAGCCTTTGCACATGCTGGCTAGTCTTCTTGGAAGGCTCTTACCCAAAATATTCATTTGACTTACTCTCTCCAAGCCACTGTTCAGTATCACCATCACAGGACGTGCTAAGTCGCTTCAGTCGTGTCTTACTCTGGGCAACCGTATGCACTGTAGACTGCCAGGCTCTTCTGTCCATGGGAATTTCCAGACAAGGATGCTGGAGTGGGTTACTATGCCCTCCTCCAGGGGATTTTCCCCACAATTACAATGAGATCTTCCCGAATCCCACACTCCCGACCAACTTTTGATGGCTAAAGGTGGATGTTTTCCATACCATAATAATCTGGTTCAGAAAGCCAACGTTGAGTGGCCACATTAGACCTCACTGGACACAGAAAACCTTGGCAATCCTTGGTGAAATCACTGGTCAGCCCTCAACCGCAGCTCCCAATGAGCTGTCCTTCCGCAGAGTGGCAGTTGGGACCAGGCCCTAGAGGAGAATTGCCTGAAGGAAGAGACTGTGACTAGTTCCCCTGCAGCGTGAGGGACGCTCAGTGGGCGTTTGTAATTTGTGAATGAATGAAAAGGCTCCGGCGACCCCGCCTCCCCTACTCCTCCCTTCCTCCCCGCCTTGCCCTTCTCCGCCGTCATCTATTATTCGGTGCTCGTTTTCTTCTCTGCGGGCCTGCCAAGCGCGTCCCATCGATCTGCCCGGCCATCGTGCGCCTGCGCCTTTTGGCTGTCAGTCGGCGGCGGCGTGAGGAGCGCGGGGAGCGCTGGGAACCGTGGCGGCGCGCGGGGACTTGAGGTAAAGCTGCGGCTTCTGCGCTGCCAGGCCGCGCACGAGCGGGCTGGCGGGGGGAGCCGCGCGGTGGAGGCCGCCGAGCCTCACTTCACCGGAGGGAGGCGGGCTCCTCAAACCTGGCAGAGGAGGGGCCCGAGGGGGTTGCAGGGGTGCAGAGCCGGAGTCGCCAGCTCGAGTGCCTGCCGGACCTGGCCGCGGAGCCAAGTGGCCCGAGCCAGCCACCTTGTGCAAAAGTTGAGGAAATTGAGTTTCAGGGAGGGGAGGATCTGCTGGAAGTCATAGCGAGTGAGCACCAGACGCCCTGAGCACAGTGCCTGATCCTTTCCATTTAAAAGTCCCTCGTTCTTTTATTCTGTTTTTGGTTGTTTTAGGTGCAAGATACAAATACAAAGAGCAGTACAATCAAGTCTGGCTGAGAGATCAGTTGTGATTCGGGGTTTTTATCGGTTTACAAAGGGAAAAGGCAGGGAGGACTGTATCGGAGGCAGGTTGAAGATGCCATGAACACCCTCTCTAAAGCCTGAGTGGCTAGCGAGTTCTTGCCTTGATTCCCATCACTCAGAGTCGCGGCAGTGACATTGAGACATTTGTCAGGCTGCCTGGTATCAGTTATGTTCATGATTATCACCCAGAGCCTCACTGAGAGCAGGAACGTCAGATCCTAGTGACTTGGGTTCTGAAGTCCCTTCTGCACATGTTTGAGCTTGACGCTTACTCTGGGTTGTGAGGTTCTCAGATACTCATGTCACAACTGCTGACTGAGTGCCTGGCGTCTGACAGGAATTATGTCAGGTACTGGGGATACAACGATGACAGTCAAGGAACTCCCAGGAAACAGGCATTTAAATAAACAGGCAGATGGACTTCTCTGGCAGTACAGTAGTTGAGACTCCACATTTCCAACGCAGGGGCAGCGGGTTCCATCCCGTGGGGGGCGGGGGGTTGGGGAGTAAGAGCCCACATGCCACACTTGCGGCAGCCAAGAAATAATAAAAATTAAAATAAATGGGCAGTGAAGCCTGAAAGGTAGAGATGATCTGTACATAGTAGAATGGAAGCCTTTAAGGAGAAAAGAGTTACTTCTCTGGGAGGGTGGGAAGGGATACGAATGTCTTTATACACAAGGTGATTCTTCAACTGAGTCTTTAATGTTTAATTGGTGATTACATACTGGACACAGGAGAAAGGCAACTAAGGAAGCAAGAATAGAGATACAGGGACTAGAATTATGCAACAGCATGGTTCAGCTGGCACAGAAAGTTTCCATGGCCTATTATCAAAAACTTATATAATACTTTTGTTTTGTGTGTCATTGTTTTGTGTGCTTTACATGGGTTAACTTATTTAGTATTTATAACAACTCTGTGAAGTAGAAACTAATTATCTTCACCTTAGAAAATTAAGAAAATGGAGGCTTGGGAAAGGTATGTAGCTTGCCCTGGATCATACAGCTAATTCATGGTAGAGCTAGAATTAAAATCCAGGCAGTCTGGTTAAAGGGCCTGTGAACTTAACCACCAGGCTCTTTTCTAGAAACTGAGGACTCTGAGTTTTAAATGTCAGGCCCCTGGTTACCTCACCTGTAAGTGACAGAACCAGAACTCAAGCTCAGGTCTTTTAACTCTTAAGGATCCAGTGTTAATACTTTTCATAATAACATTAGATGTTATGAGGTTTATATAATGCCAGATTGAAGTTAAATTCCAATCTGAGGCAGTGCCTGGTGGAATTGAAAGTACCATATCTTTACGTTGTGGCCGTTGTGTAAGAGCCTTTACTTTGTGCTTGGGTGTGTGGGGTGTGTGTGTGTTGCAGTTTAGATACTGATGTGAGGAGCCCAGGACTGATCAAAATTATGATAAAGGAGCAACATGATTTACCCATTTGGTGTTAAATACATTTTTGTTTCCAGAGCATTGAATTTCACTTTATTTTTAAAACGTTATATCATTTGTTGTAAGTAAAAGAGTACTTTTATTTTAAATCAATAAGGATTTGTGAGCTTTTAATGTGCCTGTCTTCTGTGGTAGCAGCTGTAAAGAGATTTTTTTGAATGTCAAACAGTTTCATTTATCACCTTGAATCTGAAAAAAAGAAATTAACTTGGTTTTTTCTGTAATTGGGCTCTGTAAACCTAGGTTAAGATACAAGCCTACATTTGGGTTTATAGTGTTATATTTCAAGTTGGGGGTATTGAAAAAATGGGAGCCCGTGGTTGAATTAATAGAAGCATCTTAAGTCATTTCATACTTTTCAGAGATCTAGTGTGCTTGTATTTGTGCTGTTAATTCTAGTCAGAAGTTTAAATTTTTTTTCAGGGAATACAAACTCATATATCAGAAGCCAACTTGGTAAATTCTTACTCCCTTAAGAGTCAGCTCAAGCATTACTTTCCTATAAAACCTTCCCTGTCTTTTCTAGGAAGACTTAGGTGTTACTGTCACTATATATGCTTACTGCACCTTAGCTATATCCCTGTCATGGCATTAATGATGTTGTATTGTAATTTACTGCATTTGTCTTCACTTAATTGTCAACAACTCAAGAGCAAGAGCCAGATTTTTGTTTTATTCATTTCCCCCCTCTAGACCATAACCCCAGGCTGGAAATGAGAGTATGTATCAGTAAGAGAATAGGATAAATGTGATGTTTATACTGTGGCTAAGGAGTCTTTCTTATTCTGGCTATTGGAGTTGGAAGTGACATGTTTGTCATAAGTGAATATCAATAACCTAAATAAAAATAAGATTAATACTGTGTGTGCAATGATTTTATTACATTTTTCTCTTGGTTTTCTCTGTGATTACAGTTTTTAAAAATGGAATTTCAAGCAGTTGTGATGGCAGTTGGAGGGGGATCGCGAATGACAGACCTGACTTCCAGTATTCCCAAACCTCTGCTTCCAGTGGGCAACAGACCTTTAGTGTGGTACCCACTGAACCTGCTTGAGCGTGTTGGATTTGAAGGTGAGTTATGGCAATGAGATATACTCACAAAACTTTTAGGGTTCTTTATCCCAGTAATTTGTCAGCTTTATGAGGATGAGAGGAGTGAATGAAAGAAGACTAGGACTCAGCGTTGGCTGGAGACTGGCCTCGTTAAATTAGAAACTTTGAAGTGCTCTGTTGCTGTGTGAAAAAGGTTGAGAAGATAGTGCTAAGTGTTTCTGTTTTAGAGCTGGTCTCCACAGTGATCCAAGATAACCCTGGAAGGAAGGATATCAGAACGTAATATGAGAATGACCACATGCCTCATAATATTTCCTGAGAACCTGTATGTGCTAGGTAGTATATTAAACACTGGAGTATGGAATTGAGAAGGTTAACTCAGGCCCTGATTTCTAGAACCTTAAAGTCTAGTGAAGAGACACACATGTAAACAAATTATCATTGTGCAGTGTGATAAATTTTATAACAGAGGCACATTATAAGTGCTTGTTATTAATATAAGGAAGTTACTGTTTGAACCTGAGATATTCAGAGAAGACTTTACAGAGTAGCTGACCCTCGAATTGACTCTTGAAAAATAGAGTGACATTCTGGCCAGTGTGGAGGAAGTATTCCATACAGAAGTAGTAAATTTTGCAGAGATAGAGTCATGATCAGCACATATTCTCGCAACTACTTTTTTTTTTTAATAACTACTTTTCATTTTATGTGGCTGTAATATCAGTGTGTATTCCCTGGTGGCTCAGTGGTAAAGAATCCGCTTGGCAATGCAGGAGATGCAGGTTTGATCCCTTAGTCGGGAAGATCCCTTGGAGAAGGAAATGGCAACCTACTCCAGTATTCTTGCCTGGGAAATCCCATGGACAGAGGAGCCTGGTGGGCTCTAGTCCATGGGGTTGACAAAGAGTCGGACATGACTTAGTGACTAAACAACAACAGCAACATCAAGCGTAAGAGGGAATAAATGTAATGAGAGAAATAACAGGCATTATTCTATGAAGGGCCTTGTATTCCATGTTGAGGAATTTAGATTTTTTTTTTCCTTGAAAGCAGTGGGAAATCAGTGAAGAGCCTATTTTTTTGGCTGTGCCACAAGGCATGTAGGATCCTAGTTCCCTAATCAGGGATCAAACCCATGCCCTCTGCAGTGGAAGCACAAGGAAGTCCTGAAAGGCTTACTAAACTGAAGTTTAAGATGGTTAAATTCATGTTTTCGCTACTGTAAGTCCTTTGTATCTTTATATAAATTTCAGAATCAGCTTATCAATTTCTACAAAAATAGTTGCTAGAATTTTGATTAAGACTGAATTGAATCCGTAGATCAGTAGGAAGAGAATTCACATCTTAACAGTATTGAGTCTTCTGATTGAGGAGCATGGTATATCTCTCCTTTTATTTAAGCCTTTTGTAATTTCTCTCAACTTACACAACTACTTTATAGTTTTCAGTATATAGGACTTACACATATTATATTTATTTGTAGGTAGTTGATATTTTTGTGTTATCATAAATTGTAGCTATTCCAATTTCCAGAAAATTTGTTGCTGGTACATGAAAACATAGCTTTTTTATGCTGCCCTGTATCCTACAACTTTGCTAAATACACTTATTATTAATTCTGGCAGCCTTTTGTGGATTCCTTAGGATTTTTTACAATTTTACCTAATTGACATTTATAGAACATGTCACCTAGTAAAGCAGAATGCACAATTCTTTTCAAATGCTAAGAACTTTTACCAAGATAGACCATATTTTTTTAAATAAAACAGGTCTCAATAAATCTTTGAAGATTAAAATAATACAAAATATATTCTCTAACCACTGTAGAGTTACTTTAGAAGTCAATAACATAGAGGTATCAAGAGAATCCCTAAGTATTTGAAAATCAAGCCACATATTTGTACATAACCCAAAGAAACCACAAAGGAAATTTAAAAAACAATTTTATTAGAGTATAGTTGATTTACAGTATTGTATTAGTTTCAGGTGTACAGGAAAGTGAATCAGTTATACATACACATATATCCACTCTTTCTTTAGACTCTTTTCCCATATAGGCCATTACAGAGTATTGAGTAGAGTTCCCTGTGCTATACAGTAGGTGCTTATTAGTTACCTATTTTATATAGTAGTGTTTCTACGTCAGTCCCAAACTCCCAATTTATCCCTTCTCCCCCTTGTTCCCTGGTAGCCATAAGTTTGTTTTCTACATTTGTGGCTTTGCTTCTATACAAACTTCATTTGGACCCTTTTTTTTTAGATTCCACATATAAGCAATATCATATGATGTTTATCTTTCTGTGTCTGACTTACATGACTCAGTATGACAGTCTCTAGGTCCATCCATGTTGCTACAGATGGCATTATTTTGTTCTTTTTTATGAGTGAGTAATATTCCACCAAGTATGTATACGACCTCTTCTTTATCCATTCTTCTGTTGATGGACATTTAGGTTGCTTCCATGTCCTGGCTATTGTAAATAGTGCTGCAGTGAACATCAGGGTGCGTGTATTTTTTTTTTTTTTTGGTATCTTTTTAAATTATGGTTTTCTCTGGGTATATGCCTAGGAGTGGGATTGCTGGGTCATGTGGTAGTTTCAATTTTGAGTTTTTTAAGGAACCTCCATACTGTTCTCCATGGTGGCTGTACCAGTTTACATTCCCACCAACAGTGTAGGAGGGTTTTCTTTCCTCCACACGCTCTCTAGCATTTATTGTTTTTAGATTTTTTTGGGTGATGACCATTCTGACCAGTGCAAGGTGATAGCTTATTGTAGTTTTCATTTGCATTTCTCTAATAATTAGTGATGTCGAGCATCTTTTCTTGTGCTTTTTGGCCACCTGACCACAAGGGGAATTAGAAAATGTTTTTAACTTACTGAAAATGAAAATTCGATGTTTTCAAATTTGAGGGATGTAGCTAAAATACAATGTTTAGAGAAAATTTTATAACATTAAGTTCTCTATTAGAAAAGAAATGTCTCAAATTATCATTCAAGGTTCTACTTTGACAAACTGGAAAAAGAGAAGCAAATGAAACTCAAATAAGTAGAAAGGAGATAAAAATGATAAGAGTAGAAGTAAGTGAAATAGAACCCAAAAACATTAGAGAAAATTAGTAAAACCAAGAGATGATTCTTTAAAAAAAAAATCAATAAAATTGTTAAATCTTTAGTTAGACTGATCAAAAAAAGGGGAGAAGATACAAATTACTAATAATAGGAATGAAAGAGGGAACATCACCACAAATCCTACAGACATTAAAAGTTAATAAGCAAGAGAGTTCCTTGGTGGCCTAGTGGTTATGATTCTGCGCTTTCACTGCCGTGGCCCAGGTTCAGTCCCTGGTGGGGAATTGAGATCCTGTAGCCATGCACCGCAGCCAAAACAGGCAAACAAACAAAAAAAGATAATAAGCAAATGTGAACAACTTTATGGTAATAAATTTGAAATACAGATTTTTTAAAAAATTGCTTTGAGCGCTGTATGAAGAATTAGTGTGAGAGGGTCAAGACTGTAAGCAAGGAGATGAGTTAAGAGATTGATATAAAAGTTCATGCTAACAACAAAGAGGGCCTGAACTAAGGCATTAGTGCTAAGGATGGAGAAGAAGGATGATTTGGGAAAGTTGTTGATTCATGGGGAGGGATAGTAGAAAGAAAGGGACGAGTTCCCTCTACTTTCTACTTAGGTAAGTAACTAAGTGGATGGTGATGTCAGTGATAGGAGAGGAAATGTAAGACAATAAACAGATTTGAGCGAAGACAGTGAGTTTGGCTTTGGCCACGATGAGTTTGAGGTGTCCTTTAGTTAGATATAGCAGATTAGAATACCAAATGAAGGTGGTGCAGATCCTGGGCCTTAGGCTTATGATCCAGTGTTTATTCCAGTCATACTTTCTTGAGACAGATCCATGAACAGTTCTTTACAGTGGTCTGTATGATACTGACATTGAGATGTGTTTTAGAAAAGATTTTATTTTTAGAACTCAATATCACAGGTGAATGACACATCTTAATACACTTTTAAATATACTACTTTCCTTTAATAAGTTCTTATGGCTTTGTTATCTATCACTTTTTTCCCCCTCTTGCTATGTATCTTTAGTTATATTTGGGGATAGTCTTTTGAGGTATATTAAATGCCTATTATATAGAAAATTCCTTCTGAATGAGGCTAACTCAGAATTTGGAGAATGACTCCTAAACATGATATTCTGGAGTTGATCTATAAACTGTTTGTTCATTCTGTTCACATTGTTCATTATTTTAGGAAGTTCATAGCCCTGCTTAGCATTAGTCTCTCCATAATGAATAGCAAGGAGATAAGAAAGCCTTTCTAAGTGATCAATGCAAATAAATAGAGGAAAGAATAGAATGGGAAAGACTAGAGATCTCTTCAAGAAAATGAAGAGATACCAAGGGAAAATTTTGTGCAAAGATGGGCACAATTAAGGACAGAAATGGTATGGACCTAAAAGAAGCAGAAGATACTAAGGAGAAGTAGCAAAAATACACAGAACTATACAAAAAAAGATCTTAATGACCCAGATAACCATATGATGTAATCAGTCACCTAGAGACAAATATCCTAGAGTGTGAAGTCAAGTGGGCCGTAGGAAACATCACGACAAACAAAGCTAGTGGAGATGATGGAATTCCAGGTGAGCTATTTCAAATCCTAAAAGATGATGCTGTGAAAGTGCTGCACTCAATATGCCAGCAAATTTGAAAAACTCAGCAGTAGCCACAGGACTGGAAAAGGTCAGTTTTCATTCCAATCCCAAAGAAAGGCAATGCCAAAGAATGCTTAAACTACCGCACAGTTGCGCTCATTTCACATGGTAGCAAGGTAATACTCAAAATTCTCCAAGCTAGGCTTCAACAGTACATGAACCATGAACTTCCAGATGTTCAAACTGGATTCAGAAAAGGCAGAAGCACCAGAGATCAAATTGCCGACATCCGCTGGATCATCGAAAAAGCAAGAGAGTTCCAGAAAGACATCTACTTCTGCTTCATTGACTATGCTAAACCCTTTGACAGTATGGATCACAACAAACTGGAAAATTCTTAAAGAGATGGGAATATCAGACCACCTTACCTGCCTCCAAGAAATCTGTATTCAGGTCAAGAAGCAACAGTTAGAACTGGACGTGGAACAATGGACTGGTTCAAAATTGGGGAAGGAGTATGTCAAGGCTGTATATTGTCGTCCTGCTTATTTAACTTCTATACAGAGTACATCATGCGAAATGCAGGGCTGGATGAAGCACAAGCTGGAATCAAGATTGCTGGGAAAAGTAGCAATAACCTCAGATATGCGGGTGACACCACCCTTATGGCAGAAAGTGAAGAGAAACTAAAGAGCCTCTTAATGAAAGTGAAAGAGGAGAGTGAAAAAGCTGGCTTAAAACTCAGCATTCAAAAACGAAGATCTTGGCATCTGGTCACTTCATGGCAAGTAGATGGGGAAACAATGGAAACAGTGACAGACTTTATTTTCTTGGGCTCCAAAACCACTGTAGATAGTGACTGCAGCCATGAAATCCAAAGACTCTTGCTCCTTGGAAGAAAAGCTGTGACAAACCTAGACAGCATATTAAAAAGCAGAGACATTACTTTACTGACAAAGGCTGTCTGGTCAAAGGTATGGTTTTCCCAGTAGTCATGTATGGATGTGAGAGTTGGACTGTAAAGAAGGCTGAGTGCAGAAGAATTGATGCTTTTGAACTGTGGTGTTGGTGAAGACTCTTGAGAGTCCCTTGGACTGCAAAGAGATCAAACCAGTCAATCCTAAAGGAAATCAGTCCTGAATATTCATTGGAAGGACTGATGCTGAAGCTGAAGCTCCAACACTTTGGCCTCCTGATGTGAAGAACTGACTCATTGGAAAAGACCCTGATGCTGGGGAAGATTGACGGCAGGAAGAAAAGGGGACGACAGAGGATGAGATGGCTGAATGGCATCACCGACTCGATGGACATGAGTTTGAGCAAGCTCCATGAGATGGTGATGGACAGGGAAGCCTGGTGTGCTGCAGTCCATGGAGTAAAAAGAGTCAGACATGACTGAGTGCCTGAACTGAACTGACTGGTCCAATTATGAGACTGACTGACCTATGTTTATAGTTCACTCCCTTCACTCGACCTAAAATCTCTCCACCCTATGGAAATGTCACCTTCTTGAAATCCCAAACAGTGTCAGTCACCCTGTCCTCTGTGTTTTTATCAAACTTCGTTTTTCTATCCCAGTACCTTTTAAGGTCTGCTTTATGCTGTAGTTAGTGGCATGTTAGACTAATCCTCCTGAGAGCAGGTACTGTGTCTAATTCACCTCTGTAACATCAGCATTTTATATATGGTATATACCACACTGGACTTGAGTTCATCATGGCCTGCCTCAAAAGCCATCCTTTCCATGAAGCCTTCCTTAACCATTTTCATGTCTAAAAGTTCATGTTATGTTTCTTAAAAATAGGAGCCATGTTTAGTTCATTTCTGAATTCTCAGTGCCTGTTTGGCCTTTAGGTATTAAATACAATTGTATTTGTTGGTTGACTGAGTGAGTTAATGACTAAAAGAAAGCTAAGTGGGAAAAGGAAGAAGGAAGGAGGGAAAGTTAAATGATATGAAAAAGAAAGGAAGAAAGAAAAGAAAGTGAAAAAGAATGATTATAGTGAAAGGGAGAGGTAATTGAGCACTATCAAGAAACACATATAGAAATTGTTACTCTTTAGAGATGCTAAAATCTAATCTTCAGATATCTGCAACACATGTTATATTGCAGTGGATTACATTACCCTGCCAAAGATCCATGACAGAACCCCAAGTTTTTGTTAATTGATGACTGTATGGATAAGGTGAAGGCATCGATTACGTGGAAATTGTCTGTTACTGGATTCATTATGATCATCAGTGAAACACTAATAGCCGTCTGATGGGAAGTGGTGATAGCTCTTTCTTTGTAGTGAATGAAGTTTTAAAATGTGATCCCAGGATTTCCCTGGTGGTCCAGTAGTTAAGACTCCATGCCTCCGATGCAGGGGGCACAGGTTCAATCCCTGGTCAGGGGAACTAAGATCCCACATGCAGCTTGGTGCGACCAAAAGTTAAAACTAGAATAGAATAGAATAGAATCTCATTGGTATATGGTTTAATAAGTGCTCTTTTGCATTCTTTATGTCAGGAAGAAGTGGTGTGTAATATATTAACATGTTTTATCTTAGATCTCTTGCTTACTGGTTTTATGTACCCTGAACAAAGTCACTTCATATCTGTTAGTCCAAGTTTCCTCATTTGTAAAATTGAGGAGTTTTTACAAATTTTTAATAATTTGTTGTAAGAATTAATTGAGAAGATGCATGTAAAGTGTGTTGCAAAATCTCAATAATATTAGCTGTCATTGCTAAATCTAGAAACAAACCAAATCTAACTGAAGTAGTGTAACTATTGTCTAAATGAATGAGAGTTTTTGCACTTTTCCTTCCTTTTTTTTTATGCTATAGAAGTCATTGTAATTACAACCAAGGATGTCCAAAAGGCTTTGTGTGCAGACTTCAACAAGATGAAAATGAAGCTAGATATTGTGTGTATTCCCGATGAAGCTGACATGGGAACTGCAGATTCTCTTCGCCACATATATCAGAAACTTAAGGTGAAAAGCTGTTTATTGATTTTTTTTATTTGTTGAAAATGAATATCATCTTATATTTTCCCAATGCATTGCAGTTTATAATGTGTTTTAAAAAATATATTCTAGTACCCCATACTTTGCTGCCCATGTTTCATCTGCTGCTTAGTTTGGTTACTAGTAAAGATTTAGACACTCAGTTGTCACAGTCACTAATTGCCAGTATTTTTCAGTCATAATACATCTTTATAAAAAAGGTACATTTCTAATGTACTTCAAAAGATTCCATTTATATAAAGTTCATGAATAAACAAAACTTATGTATAGTAGGGGCTTCCCTGGTGTCTCAGCTGGTAAAGAATCCGCCTGCAGTGTGGGAGACCTGGGTTTGATCCTTGGTTTGGGAAGATCCCCTGGAGAAGGGAAAGGCTACCCACTCCAGTATTCTGGTCTGGAAATTTCACGGACTGTATAGTCCATGGGGTGGCAAAGAGCTGGACATGACTGAGCGACTTTCACTTTCATTTTCATGTATAGTAATAGAAGTCAGACCACCAGCTGTCTCTGCAGATGAGAGATTGAGTGGAAAGAAATAAGAAGAAACTTTCAAAAATTTCAGCTCCCTCACGTGATAGTATTTGAAAGTTTAGTCTCCTTTGATTAAGCAACTAACATGAGTGGGCTTCCCTGGTGGCTCAGTGGTAAAGAATCCGCCTTCCAATGCAGGAAACACAGGTTTGATCTCTGATCTGGGAAGATCCCACATGCCTCAGGGTAACTAAGCCCAGGTGCCACACCTGTTGAGCCTGTGCTTTAGAGTCTGGGAACCAGAGCTCCCGAGCCCACATGTCGCAGCTACTGAAGCCCCCACGCACTAGAGCCCGTGCTCCACAGCAAGAGAAGTCACCACAGTGAGAAGCCTGTGTACCTCAACTAGAGAGTAGCCCCAGCTTGCTGCAACTAGAGAAAACACCGTGTAGCAATGAAGACCCAGCACAGCCAAAAATAAATAAGTAATAAAATTATTTTAAAAATTATATAGCAAGTAAATAAAAACTAAAAAAAAAAATTATATAGCAAGCCTATGGATGTGAGGATGCAATCTCCCGCATGGTCTGTGGCACATAAACTGAGAAAGATCCACTGTTGACTATTCTAAAATTGATGTCCTTTGGAAAAAATTCATTCTGATAATGTTGCCATCTTATTTGAGTTGGGGAGCAAAATTTCTACTATTTCTGGTTATTGCAAACAGATATATTAATATTTTCTGCCTATCTATGCACCAAATAGCAAGAAATTAATGCAGATATTTACATGGCCTTTCCCTTCCTTTGCGTGCATGCTCAGTTGAGTCCAACTCTTTGCAACCCTGTGGATTATAGCGTTTTTTATTCTTGTCCAGACAAGAATGCAGGAGAGGGTTGCCATTTCCTACTCCAGGGGATCTTCCCGACCCAGGAATCAAACCCTCATCTCTTGAATCTCCTGCATTGGCAGGCAGATTCTTTTACCACTGAGCCACCAGGATAGCTGTATACACAGTGCCCATTTACTGTGTATAAATGTATTTTACATTTATACACAGTAAAATACACAGATACTAAGTATATGGTTTGATGAGTTTTGACAATTATATACACTCAGATTGTGCTGTGCTCAGTCGCTCAATGTGTACAAATCTTTGTGATCCCGTGGGACTGTAGTCCGCCAGGCTCCTCTGTCCATGGGGATTCGCCAGGCAGGAATACTGGAGTGGGTTGCCATGCCCTCCTCCAGGGGATCTTCCCAACCTAGGGATCAAACCCAGGTCTCCCACATTGCAGGTGGATTCTTTATCATCTGAGCCACTAGGTTATCATTATCCAAATCTAGAACATTTCCATCACCTCTCACAGTTCCTTTGTGCTTCATTTTAGTTAATCCCCCACCTTTAAAGTCAGCTGCTATTCTGATTTCTGTCACCATATGTTAATTTTGCTTGTTCATGAACTACATAGAAATGAAATCATATAATTTTATTTTGGTTTCTTTTGTTCAACATACTATTTTTCAAATTCATATTATTGCTGGTATAACTAGCTTGTTCTTATTTATTGCTGAGTAGTATTCCATTGAATAAGAATACCACTATTTACCCATTTTTCTGTTGATGGTCATTTGCATTGTTTCAAAATTTTAGATATTATGAATGAAGCTGTTATGAACATTGTTCTGCAGATCTTTTTGTAAAAATATTATAGTTTGAAAAAAATACATTATAGTTTGTAGGATTTACTGTATTGAGAAATGCCAGATAGTTATCTAAATGGTTGTACATTTTATACTTCTGTCAGCAATGTATAAGAATTGCATTTGCTTCACATCTTCATCAACACTTGGTACTGTCAATCTTTTTAACTTTAACCATTCTAGTGGGTGTTATGTAACACTATCTCATTGTGGTTTTAATTTGCATGTCCCTGATAATAGTGATGCTGATCACATTTTCATGTGATTATTGACCATTAGTGTATCTTCATGGAATGTCTATTCAAGACATTTGCCTTTTTTTCAGTTGTTTGCCTTTTTATTATAGATTATATAAATTCTTTGTATATTATAGATAGAAGTCTTTTGTCAGATATGTGTTGTGAATATTTTCTGCCAGTCTCTGGCTTGCCTTTTTATATTCTTAATGGTGACTTGGATGGCCAAAAGTCTTAAATGTTGATGAAATCCAAATTACCAATTTTTTCTTTCATGGTTAGTACTTTTTTTTTTTTTTTTTTTTGCCATACCACGAGGCATGCTGGATCTTAGTTCCCCAAACAGGAATTGAATCTGTGCCCCCTGCAGTGGAAGCATGGAGTCTTAGCCACTGAACTGCCAGCCAAGTCCCCTGTGGTTGGTGTTTTTTGTGTCCTAAGAAATCTTAGCTTACCCTAAGCTTAAAAAGATATTCTTTTATGTTTACATCTAAAAATGTTATAGGAATAAAGGTTTACTTTTTTCTGTATGAATATTCAGTTGTTCCTGCATCATTTGTTAAAAAGACTTTCCTTTCCCCATTGAATTGCACTGGTGCCTTATTTGAAAATCAGCTGACTAATTTTCAGCTGTGTGCTATTTCTGTTCTCTCTTCTTTGTTCCATTGGTCTGTTTGTCTTGTGTCTGCTTCTGTACTACATTTAATAAAGTCTTGATTATCTTAACTTTATAAAGTTGGTCTTGAAATCAGATACTATAAATCTGCCTGCTTTGTTCCTTTTCCTTAAGATTGCCTTGATTATTCTAAGTCCTTTGCATTTCCACATAAATTTTAGAAATAGTTTGCCAGTTTTTAGCCAGAAAAATGCTTTCTGGTATTTTGATTGGCATTGCAGTGAATCTTTTGGTCATTTTGGAGAGAATTGACATCTTAATATTTAATCTTCCAATCCTTGGACATCTACTTATTAGATTGCCTATAATTTCTCTCTGTAGTGTTTTTTTAAATAATTTTCAGTATAGAGGTTTTGAGCATCTTTCAGTAATTTTATTCCTGTTTCATCAGTTTGATAATATTGTAACTAGTACTTTTCATTCTGTTTTCTAATTGTTTATTACTTGTATATAGCCATACAGCTGGTTTTTATGTATTAGCTTTGTACCCCATGACTTTCTTAAATTGTAGATTCTTTAGGATTGTCTATATACAGCATGTTGCTTGCAGATAAAAACAGTATTACATCTTCCTTTTTAATCTTAATGCCTTTCATTTCTTTTTATTGTCTTATTTCCCTGGCCAGAGCTTCCAGAAGTTCAATGTATATAGACATTTCTTTTTACTTTTTGGCCTTCCTTTGTCTTTCCGTGCTTTCATACAAGTAGATTTTGGTGCTTCTGATCAGAGAGGAGATCTCTAATACTATTGCGTTGGGTGTGTGGCTTTCTTGAGTACAGTTTCTTATTTAGGGAAGAAATGGAGGATTTCACTAGGGTAATGAGAAGAGAACTGTGTTCTTTCACAGGATTATATGCCAGGTTTACCAAGAAGCTTAGGGTGTTTGGTGGTCTTCCCAGGAGCTCTTTTAGTTACTGTCTATAAGTTTAGTATGGAGGTATAAACTAGACTCTCTACTCCCTAATCTATAAATCTTAGAAATGTTATTTTTGCCCTAGCCTGGAACTGGAGATCCTGGGAGTTCCATGCAAATGAGTTTCTATAACCCTTAGAGGCTTGAGAAATAATAGGGGCAACTATTAATAAATAGGAGAGGGCATGAGGTAAAGAGTAAAGTAACTGCCAAAAGGACATTTTATTCCCAAGCCACTACCTCTTCTTATGGTTTTGAGCACTTCTTATTTTAGGGCTCCTCCTTATCCCTGAGAGCAGAATCCTCTTTAACTCATTCCACACGGTCTCATTTCTTTTCCTTCCTTACTCCTGTTTCCACATCATTTACACAGCTTCCTTTACCTATAATCCTACCTCTGAGCTTTCTTAAGCTGTGACTTTGACTAGCAGGTCTTTGCTCTCTTTGCTGTCTCTGCTTAGTTTCTCTTGTACCAGTGACTCCTGAAATCCTGGCTTCGTCACGTCAGCTTGCATTCTGACCTGGAGTAGAAGGCAACAAAACTGACCTGTGGAGGAACATAAGTAGCCTCCCGAATAACCATTAAGAACAGAGTCAAACCTGAGCCAAAATTCAGAACTGTCTGATTGGGATCAATGTGAACTTGTAGGAAGCGCAATGGAAATACATATAAACAGTTGAAGAGTTGAGACAGCCTGAGGAGGCAGTTGTTTGCTAAGGGAGGACAAGTAACCCCTTAAGGGAGAAAGTAACACCTCCAGCTGTGCTGTGGTTTAAAAACAGTGCTTCTTTGAGCTGATTTATTTCTCTTCCCTTTTGCCCACAAGAAAGAAGTGAGAAAGTGAAGTCGCTCAGTCGTTTCTGACTCTTTGCAAACAACCCCATGGCCTGTAGCCTACCAGGCTCCTACGTCCATGGAGTTTTCCAGGCAAGAGTACTGGAGTTGGTTGTCATTTCCTTCTCCAGGGGATCTTTCTGACCCAGGGATCTAACCTGGGTCTCCCGCATTCCAGGCAGACGCTTTACCATCTGAGCCACCAGGGAAGCCTAAAAGGCGACTTCTTAAACATTGATTCTTTTTCAATAAGATTTTAGGTAAGATAAGAACATTACCTTTGAGTTTTGAGTTTATTAGCTTTTGGTTCTTTTATTTTTACCCACTTCCTACAGATTGAGTTCCTCAAATTTTACTGTGAGGTTATCCCAGTGGTTTCTGCTTTTCTCAAAGAAAGACCACAATAGTATATTAGCTTATTTGGCTTCTTTGGTTAAAATGTATTTTACCATTTTAATTTACCATCTTTTTCATTTGCATTGCATTTGCTAAATGTATATGCTTTGTCTTCCCTGGTGGCTCAGAGGTTAAAGCGTCTGCCTGCAATGCGGGAGACCTGGGTTCGATCCCTGGGTGGGGAAGATCCTCTGGAGGAGGAAATGGCAATCCACTCCAGTATTCTTGCCTGGAGAATCCCATGGATAGAGGAGCTTGGTGGGCTACAGTCCACGGGGTCGCAAAGAGTCAGACACAACTGAGAAACTCCACTTTCACTTTCACTATTGGAGGTGGACATCATATCTGCTCTGTTATATTTTTTGAAGATATTTCATTTGGTTTTATCCTTCTGGCATTCTTTTCTATTTCATTTTGCCTTATTTCATCATACAATTTCACTGATTTATTGGCTTATCACTTTTTATTTCAGCTGCTCAAACCTCTTTCTCTGACTTAGCAAAAGAGATTATTGGCTCATTCATTCTCCCAGGCCCTGGGTGAGTGAGCTCCATTTTTATAACTGGTGCAGATAATATAAAAGTACTTGGATTTTATATTTTCTTCATAGTACTGTTTCATATTTATCAGACTGACGAAGGATTCAGTCTTACCTATGTCTGAACAAACTTTGTCCTACTATTTCTGATGACTGCAAACAGATGTATTAATATTTTCAACCTCCCTATACACTAAAGAAGAAAAAATTCAGATACGTACATGTCCTTTCCCTTCCTTTGTGGGTGTGCTCAGTTGTATCTGACTTTTTGCACTCCTATGGACCATAGCCCTCCAGGCTCCTCTGTCCACGGAATTCTCCAGGCAAGAATACTGGAGTGGGTTGCCATGCCCTCTTCCAAGGGCTCTTCCTGACCCAGGGATTGAAACCGCATCTCTTATGTCTCGTGCTTTGTCAGGCAGGTTCTTTACCACTAGCGCCACCTGGGACAGTACAGTATCATTAATTATAGTCACCAAGTTGTACATTGCATCTCCGTGACTAACTTATTTTATAACTAGAAGTTTGTACCTTTTGGCTCCCTTTGCCTATTTTGCTTACCTCTCACTGCTGACCTCTGGCAACTACTAGTCTCTCATTTGTAACTATGAACTTGGCTTTGTTGTTTATTTGTTTTTAGATTCCATGTATAGGTGAGATTATATGGTGTTTGTCTTTCTCTGTTTGACTTATTTCAGTTAGCATATGCCTTTAAGTTCCATCCATGTTGTTGCAAATGCCAAGATTTCACCATTTTTAATGGCTGAATAATATTCCATTGTATGCATATACCACATTTTCTTTATCCATTCATTTGTCTGTGGACACAGGTTGTTTACATATCTTGGCAGTTGTATATATGCTGCAGTGAACATTGACTAACTTCCTTTTCTTTTTCAGTATTTTCTTGTAAACTGGAGTTTGGGTCTAAATTTTAATTAGATTCAGTGTCAACTTTTTTTGACAATAATACTTCATGTGTTTACTTCATATTGTTTTATATTCAGAAATGAAATCAGATATTTCTTTTAAAACCCTTGATTTTGATTATGATGTCAGTCTTAATAAAGGGGTTAAAAAAACAGCCCAGATGGTTTCTTTTTGTGGAACATGCTACGGACTACAATCTGGGCTCTAGGAGAAATAGAAGCTTTTAAATTTTATTGAAATTGATTTTACAGTTTTACTTTTATGGTTTGTGATTTCTAGTTTTTGCTTTAGAAATTATTCCCTATTTTAACATCTTAAAAGAGATTTTTAAAAATTTTCATATAAAAGTTTAATCTTGCTTCTTACATTTCAGGCTCTAATTCACTTAGAATTTCTCCATTTATTTTAATCTTTTAAAATATATCCCAATATCTTTATTGGGATAATTTTCTTCATAAAAATCTTATTTATCTTTTTTTAGGTTTGTTCCTAGATTGTGTTTTCATGCTCTCTTTTTATTAGTATGTATATTGTATAAGCAAATAATATACATATATATATAATGTAAAGAGTCAGATAGTTACAAGACTTAAGGTAAAGAAGAAGGGTCTCCTGCACTGTCCTTCCTTATTTGTTATTCTTACTCTTCAGAAGCAACTGTTTTCAGCTCTTCTTTTTTTCCTTCTGATAATGCCCTCAATATTTCTAAGTACCATATTTATACTACTGTTTTCTTTAAGTTTTAGATGTTATCTATTGTAATTCCACTATGGAAAGTAAGGATTTGACTCATTTAGTACCTTGTCTGCCCTTCTCCATGTACATAAGCTCCCCCTTTCCTAATCTCCCTCTATAGTAGCATCAAATTTACAGTTGTGGAGAAGAAAGTGGCAACCTGCTCCAGTGTTCTTGCCTGGAGAATCCCAGGGACGGGGGAGCCTGGTGGTCTGCCGTCTATGGGGTCGCACAGGGTCGGACACGACTGAAGCGACTTAGTTATTTACAGCTGAGTCATATAGTGGGCTAGTGTTGCATTTCCCTTTTTTTTTTTTTTTTTTTTTAAATATTTATTTATATGGCTGCTTTGGGTCTTAGTTGCAGCATACAGGACATTTAGTTGTAGCATGTGGGATCTAGTTCCCTGACCAGGGATCAAACTCAGGTCCCCTACACTGGGATCACCAACTCTTAGCCACTAAACCGCCAGGGAAGTCCCTATATTTCCCTTTTTAAAAAATCAACTTTATTGAGTTATAATTTGTATACAATAAAATACACCCATTTTAAAAGTACAGTTTTATTTTTTTTTTTAAATCAGGTTTATGGAAGTATAAATTACATACATAAAATTACCTTTTTTGATATACCAAGTTTTTTTTTTTTAATTTTGTTAGAGTATAGTTGATCCACAATGTTGTGTTAGCTTCAGGCATACAAATAAGTGACCCAATTACACACATACATATATCCATTCCCCTTCAGACTCCCCCCTGCCCCATATAGGTTATCATAGAATATTGAGTAGAGTTCCCCGTGCTACACCATAGGTCCATGTTGGTTATCTATCTTATATATAGTAGTGTGTGTGTTGTATACTGAGATTTGATAAAGATATAGATATGGAAGATATAGATATATATTGAAATATATATCAAGATAAAGAAGAAAAGTTCTATCAACTCTTCCAAAAGTTCTGTCAACTGTTCCAAGTTCCTTTTTTTAATACAATGATTTGTTTTTCTTAGAGTTATTAATTGCCTTCCTTTTAAAAGTTGCTTAGTTTTTTGTTTCTATCACTAATTCCCTCAGATCCTTTAAAAGGAATGAAAAGATGTCAATATGTTTAAACACTTTAGGTATTCTGCCCATCGTTTTCTTTTTTCTTTTGAGACTGTCCTCCTGAAGCCATCTATTCTCTCTTCTCTCTTGAAATTTCTACTCATTGCTCTAGCCCGCTGCAGATCTGTCATCCTGGGACTTCTTTTCACTCTCATTCTGTGAATTCCCTTTTCTCTCCTGTGTTGGATACTCTGGTTCCTAGATCTCACATTTTATTCTTTCTTGGTTTACTCTCCCATTTCAGAGGAACCTAGTCCTTAATTGGCTTTTTATAGAGAGCATGGAAGGTAAATATTTTGAGAAGTGCATGTTTAAAAATGTTTATTCCATCCTTACTCTTGAATGGTAACTTATCTTTACATAGAATTCTAGGTTAGAAATAATATTCTCTCAGAATTTTTGGTCCCAGGACCAAACAGACAAATGTCCTTGATGTCTCCCTGTGCTATAGGTAGATTTTCTCTCTCCCAAATTTACCCTTTCACTGAGGTCCCATTTATGCAGAATCTCAGTTCAGACTTCCAGCTTTCATGCTTTCATACCAACTTCAAGCTACATCTTTTGGCCCAGTATAACTGGTGGCTCAGTGGTAAAGAACCTGCCTGCCATTGCAGGAGACGCGGGTTTGATCCCTGGATCAGGAACATCCCTGGTGAAGGGAATGGCAGCCCACTTCAGTATTCTTGCCTAGGAAATCCCATGGACAGTGGAGCCTGGCAGGCCACAGTCCCTGGGGTCTCAAAAGAGTTGGACACAACTTAGCAACTCGGCAATAGCAGCAGAATTTTCAGCGTAGTTTCATTTCCTTCTTCAGTTGTGGCACTTGGTATTTTCCTATTCTTAAAAGTTTGAATACATTTGGAGCAATTTTTTGTTAGTGCCTTATCCATAATTTTTAGGTATTTGTAACAGTTTTTGGGTTCCTAGTCCATGAGATTTCCAACACCAGAAGCCTCCATGCTATACACTTAATATGCATTATTTAATTTAATCCTCCAGCTGCACTCTGAAGTATATTGTCTTTATCTCCATTTTTTCTTTTGTTATTTTTTTGCAAAGATATCCCATATTTATGAATTAGAAAAATTAATATTGTTAAAGTGTCCACACTAACCAAAGCAGCCTACAGATTCAATGCCATCACTGTCAAAGATCCAGTAACATTGTTTACAGAAATTGAAAAAAAATCCTAAAATTCATATGGAATCACAAAAGACCCCTTATAGCTAAATGTACTTTTCCTGAATCATATTTTTTGTTTTTACATTTTTTTCAAGATCTTGTAATAACCTGTAATGGAAAAGAATCTTAAGAATATGTGTGTGTGTGTGTGTGTGTGTGTGTGTGTATGAACTGAATTTATATATAAATACATCTTAAGAATATCATTTATATATAAATCTTAAGAATATTTTATATATATGTGTGTATATATACATGTATATATAAGCTGAATCTTTGTTCCCATTTTAAAGGTGAGGAAAGTAGGGCTCATAGAGGTTTAATAACTTTCCTCACTTCAGGTGGAAAGAAAGACTGTATATTAGGTGCCAAAGTCTAGGTAAGTAAGTACATTGAGTAATTGAGGGATTAATAGGATCATGTCTGCTGGGTACAGTCAAATGGCACTTATCTCCTTGGACGTTGAATTTTTATTTGAGAGTGCAGTAGTGGAGTGGGTTAGGAACATGGTGGGATTCCCAGGTGGCTCAGTGGTAAAGAATTCTGCCTGCCAGTGCAGGAGATGCAGGAGACAAGTTTGATCCCTTGGCCTGGAAGACCCCCTGGAGGAGGACAGCAACTCAGTCCAGTGTTCCTTCCAAGGAGATCCTGTGGACAGAGAAGCCTGACAGGCTACAGTCCCTGGGTTCCCAAACAATCAGACACAACTGGGCAACTGAGCACAGAGTTAGAGTACTATGCGCCCTCTAGAGGAAACTACTTAGCTCTGCTTATTGACGCTTTCTAATTGATTCTTGTAGGAAGAATAGGAATATGTGATGTTGTGGAGATGAGGAAAGGTAGATGTTACTAGTATGAAGGAGCTAGAATAGCTCCAGAAAAAAACATGAAAATGTTGGTAGATTTTCTTGAAGAATTTCTACAAAGCCGAGATATGAGGGGATATTTTTACCTTCAGGTTGTGTGATCCGAAGGCCTTACCCAGTGTTGAGCATACATACCTTTAAAACTTATACTCAAGTGTATGTTTTTTGGGGATGTACTAAAAAAATAAAATATATCAACTAAATAACTTAATTGATATTCTTTTTTCTTTCTGGGTTGTTGTTCAGTCACTAAGTCATGTCTGATTCTTGTGACCCATCAACTACAGCACCAGACTTCCCTGTCCTTCACTATATCTCAGAGTTTGCTCATACTCATGTCCATTGAGTCAGTCATGCTATACAATCATCTCATCCTCTGTCTCCCCCTTCTCCTCCTGCCTTCAATCTTTCCCAGCATCATGGTCTTTTCCATCTGACGCTCTTTGCATCAGATGGCCAAAGTATTGGAGCTTCAGCTTCAGTATCAGTCTTTACAATGAATATTCAGGGTTGATTTCCTTTGGGATTGACTGGTTTGATCTTGCAGTTCAAGGGACTGCACCACAATTCAGAAGCATCAATTCTTTGGTGTTCTTGTCCCTTGTTGATGGTCCAACTGTCACATCTGTACATGACTACTGGAAAAACCATAGCTTTGACAATACAGACCTTTGTTGACAAGGTGATGTCTCTGCTTTTTAAATATGCTGTCTAGATTTGTCATAGCTTTTCTTCCAAGGATCAAAATTTCATGGCTGCAGTTACTGTCCATATTAATTTTGGAGCCCAAAAAGATAAAATGTCACTGTTTCCAGTTTTCCCCCTTCTGTTTGCCATGAAGTGATGGGATTGAATGTCATGATCTTATTTTTTTGAATGTTGAGTTTTAAGCCAGTTTTTTCACTCTTTCTGTATGGCAGCCTGAATTATATCCATTTAAGGTTAATTTGATCATTTTTTTTAAGTTGAACAATTTGGAAGAGAACAGAAAAGCAGATGAAAGTGAGAAGCAACAGCAACCTGCTTTGTATTAATAGCTGATTATTCATACAAGATCTCTCTGCAGCCAGTTGAGCACTTTTAGGGATAATTAAATTGGCTAAAGCTTTATAAATGAGTACAGTTTGAGAAATTAATTAATTTACTTCTGTTCTTAAAGACTACTCTAAAGTAGGGAGTTACTTTATTGGCTAAATATCAGGCCAATATTTAAGTTTCATTTTCTGTGGAGTTACCTAGAACATTTTCTCTGAAGATTGCAAGGGAAATCTTTCATATTTACTGTGTGTCTCTGGCCTGTGTTTCTGATCCCTACAGCCACCTTGATAGGTAGATGGTATTACTCTGTTCTGCAGTTGAGAAACCTCATACTCAGAGAGCTTAAATAACCTGCTCCAAATCCCATACCTGCTTAGGTGCTGAGCCAGAGCTAGAATCCAGTCCTGGATTTTGAGATGCATTTGTGCATTTCAGATGCCCATGCTTTTTTTACTTTATCATGTAGTCCAAAAGTCTGCTTTAGAACAAGTTCAGTGGTCTGGTATTTTTCAGAATTCTGTTTTCCTCTTCTTTTTGTGTGGTTGGTAGTTATTTTTATATGTAGAACTCTTTTAAAGTATGCAATTTACTGTAGAGCTCTTAAATATTTTTATGTAAAACATTAAAAATTAGCAGAT
Organism: Muntiacus reevesi; assembly: GCF_963930625.1. Lineage (NCBI taxonomy): Eukaryota > Metazoa > Chordata > Mammalia > Artiodactyla > Cervidae > Muntiacus > Muntiacus reevesi. Next base: position 159,837,575 of record NC_089249.1, read on the forward strand.
CTCCTACCAGGACTCAAGGAACTATGTTGTCTTCCAAGAGTGCTGCTTTTGCTCCTTGATATCTTTCTAAAGTGGAGGGAGACCCAGTGTTGTAGGGAAGTTTTCTATCCTGTGTAGAGCCATATGAGCAAGAAGCCTGGCTGTTCTTCGCAGGAGGAGCACTGTCTCTTGTGCGGGAAGTCAGGATGCAGTCTCATCAGCACATAAAGCGCAGCTGGCTGAGTCCTTGGACCTGAGCCCAGCTTACATTAGCTGCTCCTCTGACTGTCTGAAGCAGTTAGGCCTTGGTGCCATTTTTGTGCTTTAGATACAGTGCTACCATCCCTTAGGTACGTGTTTTGAGAATAGGTTAGTGAAGTATATTTGAGAGGCCTTAGCAGACTAAATCCACAGTGGAGTTCTGTAACCTGTGGTTAAAGCACTTACACTGCAGGTCTCATGGCTTCCTTTAATTTAGAAATTGTGGAGCTGATAATTTTCTATTTAATCTAGACAGGAATCTTTCTGTGGCCTCAGGCAAGCCTCATTTACCCTCTGCCTCAGTTTCACAACCAAGAAAATAGGGATAATAATACCAACACTCTAGTTAGAGGTTTAGTTATTTAAGTCCTTTGATGTCGAAAAAGAACTATTGTTATATGTCTTATGAAACACCTAGCATGCTACAACAAAGAACAAACTGTGCTGATGAAATCCCCATTGGAGAGACAGCTTATTAGAAAGATTGAGCGTATGTACTATTTTTAGATGTTCAAAAAGCTAAGTGCAAGTTGTTTTCAGTTGAGTGTTTGATGTCTTTATCAAATTATAAATCTCTGTCATTCTTTCCTGGAACCATTCATTTTGCCCAGGGATTTGTTTTTGGCAGATTTTTATCTTCTTGAAAAGAATGAGTACAATTTGGTCAGGGTAACATCTGAGAACTTGGCCCCAACTTGCCTGAAGACTTTTAAGTGGCAACTTGCCTTCTTATGACTGCTTTGGTGGGCTGAGGTTGCCTGGGAGGGCCTCAGTATATTCCCGAATATGCCTTTGCTGAACCTGCTGGTAGCATAGTGAAAAGCCCAGGAGTTATGACAGAAATAAGTTAAAAAGTTAATTGAGAGAATTTTTGAACATTTTTTCCCATTCCCCACCCCTCCTCTGGGAAATCTCAATGGAGTTTTTCTTTTGACTGTAGTGATCTAGTATATGTATTCACAAGCTTGAAATGTTTTCATCTTATCCTTGTTGGAACTCTGGTCTATAAGATAGCATTTTGCAGCTTTGTACCACATTCAGAAGCTAGAAAAAACTTGCAAGTTCTGTGTGAGCTTGATTCCTTTGAGTTGCTTTCCTTCTACTGGAAAACTTTCATGGGATGAGGGCTATAGGGTAGGTGGGAACTGTGATAATTAGGATTATGGTAGAAAGCCCAGGCTGTCATCATAAGCTCTCATTACCTTGGGTGACAAGTAGCCCACATGGCTTAGGTTTTTGGAAACTCTTGGTAGAACCACCTATCCTGCTCTGAATCATAAGGTAACCATAGCCTGACGAGTGAAATGGACCCATGTGTACAATCTGTGGGAAGTCAGTAAGCATTCTGTCATCATGACCAGAGTTCATTTGAAGTAGCCTGTAGCTACCCAACCTTTTTTCATCTCTTACCTTAGGTATCATCCTCTCCAACAAGCTTTCCCTAGCTTTCTGTTTCTAAGACTGGATTAGCTGCCATTTTTCTGTAATCATAGAGAGAATTTAAACTATCTGTTATAGCATCATCTCCCTTCACTAGATTGTGGAATAAGAATGATATCTGGACCTCTCAGAGAGGCCCAGAGAAGATCTTCAATATTTGTTAATGAATAACAGACAAAGGTAAGCTCTTCATAAACATTTGTAACAAGCTTCTTACTCCTTTAATATAGACACACATGTTTATATGAGCCTAGGTGTGAGTGGATGAGATTCAGTGATTGTAGACCAGAGGGATCATAACATTGGCTGCTTGGCGTTCACTTTATTTACATCTGTAAGTTCCCACCAAGCCTTAAGTTTACTGACATTGCTAGGCCTCTATCCCAAGCAAGTTATCCCAGAGGAAGGGTTATTTTATTTTATTGGAGGGTTACGGTGGCATAGTGAAAAGAATACAGACTTTCAAAGGAAATCCAAAAAAGAGGATATATGTATATATATAGCTGATTCACTTTGCTATATAGCAGAAATTATATAACATTGTAAAACTACTGCACTCCAATAAAAATTAATTTGAAAAAAGAATGAGGACTATTAACTTCAAAAGAAATTTTATGAAAACTTTGCTGTAAAAAAAAATACTTAAGAGCATATTAAATTTTCACATTGCATAATACATGTGGGCACCATGTGGAATCCAGAACCTTTGCTACCTCTCATTACCTGACTTTAGTAGTTTTCATGTTTGACTTCTTTCTGTAGTAAAACAAGGTCTAACCCAGAACACTGTAGGTACCCACATTACAGTACTTACCATACAGTACTTCAATTTTGGTTACATGACTCCCTTCCCCACTGGATTGTGAGCTCCTGGTGGGTAGGGTTGGCATCTTGCTCACCTCTCTTCTTTCAGAGAAAGGTATCTAATGAAAGTAGGAAAGCAATACACCTGGTCACATTAGGAATTCAATATGTGTATGTTTTTTGAATTAATAGTATATTTTAAAATGAGACGTTAGAGATAGTGCAATTATTGGTATTGCCAAGGAATAGAGTATGACAAAATGGTTGAGTGAAGTGGAGAAAAAAATAATCAGAACTGAGGTCAAGGAACCCTAACAATGAGGATGTTGACATTTTACTGAGGTGATAAAAGAAGGAATGAAAGGAAGATAGTTTTAAAGTCTTTCAAAAAAATACTTTGTATTTCTAGCTCAGAGTTTGTTCCTAAAAATATTAGTGCCCTGCCCCCCTCTTCTCATGGGCTTTTCCATAAAGGTAATCACATCCTCTTCATTTCGCTACTTATTTTGGTATTCACCCTTGTATCTCTAAATAACATGCTTAAATTGTTGCTTTCGATTATAGACACTACTTATTGATTCCCTATTATGAAACATGAGGATTTTGCTCCTTCTAATATAATTATAGGCTTCCCTAGTGGCTCAGCAATAAAGAAACCGCCTGCCAACACAGGAGGCGTGGGTTCAATCCCTGGGTCAGAAAGATCCTTGCAGAAGGAAATGGCAACCCACTCCAGTATTCTTGCCTGGGAAATCCCATGGACAGAGGAACCCAGCAGGCTACAGTCCATGGGGTCACAAAAGATTCAGACGTGACTTAGAGACTAAACAACAGCAGCAATGTAGTTATATTGTAATTTTAGAAGATAAATATTTAGTGTTTATTTGACTGTGTAGTTTGACCATGTATACTGTTGAGCCTTGTAGTCCTCTACAGTTTTTTCCCTTTACCACACCATTTTTTTTGCCTGCAGGGTAATTATCATAGCTTGTCCTTTGCCAAGCTTCATTTTCTATGACCTTTCTTTTGCCACACCATGGGGCATGCCAGATGTTCCCTGACCAGGGATCAGACTCATTCCCCCTGCTTTGGGAGTGCAGTCTTTAACTGCTGGACCACCAAGGAAGTCCTTCTGTGCACTTACTGATTAACCCCAACTTTTTTACTAATTGTCTAAGCACCTAAGATATTTAGGCTCCTTCGCTCTTCTATCAATTTCATCTTCCTAAAGAAGTCTCTCCCAGAGTAGTAGTGATTGCCTTCCATGCCTGGTGCTCAGCTGTCATTCTGTCATCTCCCTTCATCATCATGTGGATTTACTTTTCCTCTTTTCTTCAGTTTCCTGGAATCCTTATTTTCCTTTTTTTTGGTGTACTCCCCTTGTTTTCTGAAAAACTTACTAGCGCTTCCTGACAAAATTTGTTTTGGAGCTAATTTTTTTGAGACTTTGCCTGCCTGAAAAATCTCTTTTATTCTACCTTCATACTTGATTGATAATTTGACAAGGTATAGAATTCTCAGTTGAAGAGCTGATCCTTAAGAATTTTGAAGACTTTGATCCATTGTCTTTACCTTCCAGTGTTGTTAAGTCCTAAAGTTTTATAATTACTGACCTTTTAAATCTGATCACCTTTTTCTCTGGAAATTTGTATCATCTTCTCTTTATCCTGAATGTTCTGAAATTTCATGATGATATACTTTCATGTGAATCTTTTTTATCCAGGTGAGCCCTCTTCTCAGTGAAACTATTCAACTTGGATTTTCATGTCCTTCAGTTTAGGGGACGTTTAAAAAATCATTTTATTGATGATTCTTATCTGTTTTTTTTTCCTATTCTTTTTTTCTGGAAACCTCCTATTCTGATAATGGATCCCTTATACTGATACTCTAATTTTCTTACCTATTCTCTTATATCTTCCATTTCTTTATCTTTTTGTTCAAGTTTTATGTGTGGATGGGGCATATTGACTGTGAGCTTCATCTTATATTTGTATCTTTAGGTTTTTTCCTCTTAGACTAGTCAAATTTCCCAGAGAGAACTGTTAAATTCTGCTGCCTGAAAGGTGAAGACGTGAGGGTCAGGACTGGGATTGGGGCAGGGAGGGGAGCTGGGTGTCTGAGAATCCTGTATGCATTCTTTTTTAAATCCTTCCTTTTCTCTAAGGTACATCCCCTCTCCCTACTGCCAGTTGTGATTATGCTACCCCAGTCCAGATATCCTCTATTTTATTCTCTCCAGCTATCTGCCACAGTGAGACCCATGCAGTAGTTGGGTTGCAGAACAGAAAAGAGGGATCTTTCAAAGGACCTGTTTAATTTTAACATCTCCCTTCCTAGCTATATGCTCATATCAGTTTCTGAGCCCTTTGGGGAGTCTGATATAAACGGAGTTGCTTCTCAGTTTTCCTACAACTGACTTGAGTCATTTTTTTCAGTGTTGTCTCCTCTCCCATTTTCCTGTTTTTGTGTTTGTGCCCGTTTAAAAAATCTTATTACTACTATTTCACTGATATTTTGAGAAAGGGAGTTATAGTTGTGCCTTTCAATCTATCATCTTTACTTTAAAACTTTCACAATATCTAAAGAAGAAGCGGTGACAGGGGAGTCGCATAGCCGCAGCATGGAGGAACACATGATTCTGTCTGTTGTCGTTTGCTTCATGTCATGACTGGGGTGATGAAGTGAGAGAAACAGCCTGGAAATGGTAATGTGTAAGTTTACCTCCTCCGCTCTGGGCCCTTTGGTTGGAGGACCATATGAAGAACAGAGAAAACATCCTAAAAATTCCTTTGGTGCTTTTATAATTATGAGTGATAGACTCTTAGGACCTTAGAATTAGAAAAGGTTTATAAAGACATCTAATCTAATCTTTCATCCTTCACAAGAATCGTTTCATGACTCTTTCCCATGGAGATTATGCTAGGCTTTGTTTGAAAACCTCCAATGGGTATTTCTCATGAGGTTCTAGATATTAGAACGTTTTTGGTAATGTTGAACTCATCAGTGCTTCTCTTGTTGTGTTTTGTTTTATTTGACCCCAACATGCGGCATGTGGGATCCCTAAGTTCTCTTCTCCTGTTTAAGGATTGCTAAGTCTCATGATTTTCAGACCCATCAGCATCCCTATAACTTCCTTTGGTGCCTCTGATTTATAAGTCTCTTTCAAAATGTTATGTTCAGAAATGTGGCCTGAACAGTGACAGTGGTATTATTTACATCCTATGATTTGGAGGTCATTATTATGAGAAGTTTATTAATTTTTAATTTAAGTATCATTAATTGACTTACAGTATTATATTAGTTTCGTGTTGTATGACATAATGATTTGATATTTTTATACATTACAAAATGATCACAGATTCTTAACTTCAATAAAAGCAAAGTCTTACAATCATACAGTACTTTACAGTTTTCAAGTATCTTGTAATTTAACCTATCTTCTAGTTTTTTTTATAAACTGTGATTTAGTGTTAAGTAGTAAGATGCCTGACCAAATTTAAATGTAACATAGGTATTTATAAAGAAGTAGATTCATTTAGCACCACATCTATTTTTGGTGTGTTTATTTTGGAAGGCAATATGATGGCAAAGGGGCAGATCAATTTTTGGTGTGTTTATTTTGGAAGGCAATATGATGGCAAAGGGGCAGATCACATAGTATTTCTGAGCCTACTTTTTGTCTATAAAATGAATTTAACTATGTTGATATTTTAGAATTATGAATTTATAATTAAATAAAATATATGTAAAAGCTTTGTAAATGGTAAAATGCTGTCCAATTTTAAGTTACTTGTTTTTGCCATCAACTTAGAGATAACATAGCCTTAGAGAACCAACTGAACTGATGATGGTAGCAGGTAGACTGTAATTAGTTTCCAAACTGGAATCTTTATGGATCAGAATTCTATAAGAATGTGATTCATTAGGCTGTTGCTAAAGAGGGAATGACTTATTCAAAGTCACATGTGTAAAAAAAAAAAAGTCACATGTGTAATTAATAGGAAAAGTAAACATGTCTAATCTTAGAAGTTACTTTTGGGGGATGATAAAATTCTGATTTTAGTTTCTTTTTTTTCGTTTGTTTAAACTTGATAGTTGTTTGTTTCTCATATTGTTATAAATGCCCCTCTTTCACAACCTTCTGCAGATCTTCTTCCAAACTTTTAGGTTTCTAAGTAAACTGGACACTGTTTCTATGTCATATACTTCAGGGTAAAATTAATCAAGTTACGAGCAGAAAACATGTAATGTAATTGTAAGAGCATACTCTGTGGTCTTGAAATGGGGCAGTGATACATTTATCCTGTGGCATATGTGTGTCTGACACAAAGAAAAAGAATGAAGTTATTTATTATAAATTAAGAATAATAAATTATTTCAAAGTGAAAGTTTGATTTGAGAGAATAAAAAGCCTTTGTTATTTCTCTATTAATATCAGTACATTTGGAGATTAAAATTAAATTATAGATATCTAAATCCTGGAAGAGAAGTAATCAACATTTTTATGTAGAACTCATTTAACAGAAATTAACACATTCTCAGTTTTTATTTTCACATAGGAAAGATGAGTAGAATTCTTCTATTTGTTCTTAACTTGAAGAGGAAAACTTATTGTAGAAAGGTGAATGAGCTAAAAATATTATAACTGTAAATGTTGAACCTGCATTTTAAAGTTATAAATCTGGCATATCACCCTCTAGCCATGCTGTCCAGGACAACGGCATCTGATTTCTTTCCTTTCAGACATCTCTGCCTTTTCTTTGGAGGCAGCAGATTCGTCCCCTACCTCATTGCTTCAGGAAGCTGCCAAGTTACCTCTGTGATCCCTGCCCTAACTCCAAATAGTCACAAGTTCTACAGAGGACACTCAGCTCTGTCAGAAAGTATGCTGTTTCTAAATATCTAAAATCGGATGTTCTAATCTTTGAGTCAGTTTAAACAAGGAGAAGGAGGTAACAAGAAGATTGCCAGTATTTACTGATGCTTTTGTTTGCTAGTAGCAGGTTGAATTCTGAGGATACAAAGATATAAGAGCTCCTTGTGAAGTTCAAAGTCTAGACGGGAAAAAAACAGCTTAGTGATTTAAGGTCAGTAATGGATCAGAAAAGACTTCATTTCTAGATGAGACAATATATTGACTCTGTTTTCCAGTAGCTATGATAAGACCTGAATCTTGATGGGGTGGAAAGAGAGAACTGGGAATGCATTCTTGGCAGTTTACTCTAGCAAATTTACATTAACTATGTGGGGAGGGGATTGTGGGAGAGAGGCTGGCTAATTACATAGGTGGAGTCACATTTTGAAGACCCTTAATGTCATGCTAAGGAATTTGAACTTAATCCTGTAGAGCGATGATCTCCAAAATGGAGTGTTCTCAGAGCCAGAGGGTGTGCAGGATGGAGTCCCAGAGGAAAATATTAGAATCTCTAATTCTTATTTTCTTGGGCTCTAAAGTCACTGCAGGTGGTGACTGTAGCCATGAAATTAGAAGATGCTTGCTCTTTGGAAGAAAAGCGATAACAAACCTAAACAGCATATTGAAAAGCAGAGACATCACTTTGCTGACAAAGGCCTATATAGTCAAAGCCATGGTTTTTCTAATTAGTCATGTACAGATGTGAGAGTTGCACCATAAAGAGACTGAGTGCCGAAGAATGGATGCTTTTGAACAGTGGTGCTGGAGGAAACTGGAGAGTCCTTTGGACAGCAAGGATATCAAACCAGACAATCCTAAAGGAAATCAACCCTGAATATTCATTAAAGGACTGATGCTGAACTTGAAGCTCTAATACTCTGGCCACCTGATGTGAAGGGCCAGCTCATTGGAAAAGACCCTGATGCTGGGAAAGATTGAAGGCAGGAGGAGAAGGGGACGGTAGAGGATGAGATGGTTGGATGGCATCACTGACACAATGGACATGAGTTTGAGCAAACTCCTGGAGATTGTGAAGAACAAGGAAGACTGGTGTGCTGCAGTCCATAGGGTTGCAAAGAGTTGGACATGACTTAAAGACTGAACAACGACAACTAATTCTTTCAATTTTATTTCTTCTTTTAAAAGTATCTGTATTTTTATATGTTATAGAAAGAGTATATTCTATCATTTGTAGTGATTTGTGTGTTTTAAAATAAATTTAAGTGACAATAAATGGATAAGTATTTATCTTTTTGTTTGGAGAACACTATTGTAGGGCAACAATACAGAGAAGAACTGTACAAAAAAGATCTTCATGACCCAGATAATCACAATGATGTGATCACTCACCTAGAGCCAGACATCCTGGAATGTGAAGTCAAGTGGGCCTTAGGAAGCATCACTACAAACAAAACTCATGGAGGTGGTGGAATTCCAGTTGAGCTATTTCAAATCCTAAAAGATGATGTTGTGAAAGTGCTGCACTCAATATGCCAGCAAATTTGGAAAACTCAGCAGTGGCCACGGGACTGGAAAAGGTCAATTTTCATTCCAATCCCAAAGAAAGGCAATGCCAAAGAATGCTCAAACTACCATACAATTGCACTCATCTCACATGCTAGCAAAGTAACGCTCAAAATTCTCCAAGCCAGGCTTCAACAGTACGTGAACTGTGAACTTCCAGATGTTCCAGCTGGTTTTAGAAAACGCAGAGGAACTAGAGATCAAATTGCCAACATCCGCTGGATCATCAGAAAAGCAAGAGAGTTCCAGAAAAACATCTATTTCTGCTTTATTGACTATGCCAAGGCCTCTGACTGTGTGGATCACAATAAACTGTGGAAAATTGTGAAAGAGATGGGAATGCCAGACCACTTGACCTGCCTCTTGAGAAATCTGTATGCAGGTCAGGAAGCAACAATTAGAACTGTACATGGAATAACAGGCTGGTTCCAAGTAGGGAAAGGAGTACGTCAAGACTGTATATTGTCACCCTGCTTATTTAACTTATATGCAGAGTACATCATGAGAAACGTTGGGCTGGAAGAAGCACAAGCTGGAATCAAGATTGCTGGGAGAAATATTAATAACCTCAGATATGCAGATGACACCACCCTTATGGCAGAAAGTGAAGAAGAACTAAAGAGCCTCTTGATGAAAGTGAAAGAAGAGAGTGAAAAAGTTGACTTAAAGCTCAACATTCAGAAAGCTAAGATCATGACATGCAATCCCATCACTTCATGGGAAATAGATGGAAACACTGGCTGACTTTATTTTTGGGGGTTCCAAAAGCACTGCCGATGGTGACTAGAGCCATTAATTTAAGCCTTACTCTTTGGAAGGAAAGTTGTGACCAACCTAGACAGCATATTAAAAAGCAGAGACATTACTCTGCCAACAAAGGTCTGTCTAGTCAAGGCTATGGTTTTTCCAGTAGTCATGTGTGGATGTGAGAGTTGGACTGTAAAGAAAGCTGAGCACAGAAGAATTGATGCTTTTGAGCTGTGGTGTTGGAGAACACTCTTGAGAGTCCCTTAGACTGCAAGGAGATCCAGCCAGTTCATCCTAAAGGAGATCAGTCCTGGGTGTTCATTGGAAGGACTGATGTAGAAGCTGAAACTCCAATACTTTGGCCACCAGATGCAAAGAGCTGACTCATTTGAAAAGAACCTGATACTGGGAAGGACTAAGGGCATGAGGAGAAGGGGACAACAGAGAATGAGATGGTTACATGGCATCACCAACTCAATGGACACGAGTATGGGTAGACTCCAGGAGTTGGTGATGGACAGGGAGGCCTGGCGTGCTGCAGTCCTTGGGGTCGCAAAGAGTTGGACACGACTGAGCGACTAAACTGAAAACTGAAACTGAAGCAGTGGAAGTTGAAGTATGGATTAGAATATGGGAAAATTGCAGTGAGAGAGACCAATTAAGATACTGGAAAAATATTTTGAGGCCTGAACTAAGACAATGGAAATAAAAGACGAGGACTTGGGACCAGTGAAATATGGGGATGGGGAAGGGGATCTTGGCCAGAGAGAGAGGACTTCAGTCCTAGGCTATGGCCAGCTTTCTGAGTTTAGATCCTGGATGGTGGTGACACTGTGATTAAGTTAAGGAACAGAGGAAGGATATTTAGTTCAAAGCCTAAGGATTGTCACATTTCTTATTTACATACTAACTTGGTCATTCCTTCTTGCACCTGCTCATCCAACCATAGTAAAAAATAAAATGGCAGCTGGCCCTTTGGTGAGCACTTTGGGGACTGAAGATTGTGAATCTTTTCCAGGCATTTTCAACCAAAATTGAGCATAGTGAGGTCTCCATTGCAGTTAGCCATGGGTAATTATTAAAGACTGAAGGCAGGAGGAGAAGGGGACGACAGAAGATGAGATGGTTGGATCGTACCACTGGACTCAATGGACATGAGTTTGAGTAAGCTCCAGAAGTAGGTAATGGACAGGGAAGTCTGGCGTGCTGCAGTCCATGGGGTTGCAAAGAGTCGGACATAACTGAGTGACTGAACTGAACTGAACTGAATTATTAAAGCACCAAACTACTCTTGGAGATTGGATTGAGATTGGACCACATAGAAAAATGTAAATTGTGACAATTCACAGTCTCATTAAATAGCTGAATTTATTAGTTCCTTATTGGCACTGGTGGGTATTGGGTGGTGATTTGGATCATAGCCATTGTTTGTGGAAGTGCTGAGTGGGTAAAAGCATGGTAGTTACCTTACCCTGACAGTTTTTTTCCAGGGGAGTAACTGTGTTTTTCTTTCTCCTTGCTGTAGGAAATTGTTTGCCAGATTATGTTACTTATAACAATCTGTCATGGAACAGCTGCCAGGAAAAGAAAAGAGGCTATTCCCAGTAGCTCTTCCCACCTCCTGCCCTACCATTACCACCACACACGCATACATCCGGTTTTGTTTTTTTCTTCTAGTTTTACTCAGTGGTTTTGGCTTGATTGAAAATGTTCTCATAATGACAGATTTCTGGACTTTGCTTTGGCTTGGTAATTGGGTTTTCTAAGCTCTATTTGTTTGCTTTAGCCAAGACTAATTGGCAGCAGTTCAAGTTTTGAATTCTGGGGTATCTTGAATACTAAAGTGCTATCTTCTAACTTCCCTTGAAGACCTTGTATGTTTCCTCTTGGTCAAAAATGCACGCATTTACTGTCCTTTAGAGCTATGCTTTTCACTCTTGACGTTGCTCTCATTCCTTTACAGGAGCAGCCTTGGGTAAAGTTTACTGAGGACTGTTAAGATAGTGAATAGGGAGGTCTGTGGAGATGCCAGTTGGTCTCTGCAGAAGATGAGGCATAGTCTGATGTTAGAAAAGAACTGGTCAACCAGAACACAAGGCAGCTGAGGGTTGATGTCTCCCAGGAACTTTCAAGTTAATTGCATTTCAGATATACAGTTGCTTCACAGTCCAAACAGTCTATGTTTATTCATGGTTTGTGGTCACACGTGATCAGAAATACTTCTGGCTCTTTTAAGAGTTTTTCCACTTTCTCTCTGTGGGCTCCAGTTAGTAGAAGAACATTTGCATTTCTAGACTGGCCTTTACATTTTTAGGATAAAAATTAAACAAAACAATAGTCATTTATTTTCTTACAATTATAACTTTTATTAAACAAAAATAAATAGTATTAAAAAGATACAAGGATGATTTCATTTTACTTTTAAATTTTAGTTTCTTCTTCCAGGATTTCTAGCATTGGAAACAAAGTACGTTGGTCAGTCAGCAAAGACTTTCTTTGGAAATGCGGTTGCAAAGAGGGCAGGAATGTGTTTGGTCTCAGTGAGAATGGTGCATTCTTTGGGAACAGAGGCAGGAAGAGGGCCTGACGGAATAGCACCTCCATCTGTATCCCAGGCTCTGCCCTTTCAGACTGATTCCTTTCTTTTCACACTGAGAACAGATGGCAACCAGACACTAGGAGGAGGGCTCTGTTTCTTGTGCTCCTTGGGGATTTCGCATTCAGCTCAGCAAAAAGTCATCTAAAACCAGAGAGAAAAACGAGGCTGCAGACTGTTCACAATTATGCAGGACTTGTTTGGCATTCATTATGCTGACAGATTTATTTTCTGCAGATATTGAATGACAACAGCATTTATTTTTCCAAGGCAGCATTGTCACCACTTCAGAAGCATCTGCATTGGGGTCGTTTTCTTCACTTTGGAGTACAGTTAATAATTTATTGTGGAACAGTCAGCTTGCAGAAATCAGTCATCTTATTAGAGAAACTTAGAAAAATAGAAAGGTTTTTTTTCTTCAACAAACTGTCATTTTCATTATAATGAAATGGGGTAACTTCTGTGCGGCTCTAGTGACATGTCTTTAGTAATGGCCCATGCTTCCTGCCTTTCTAAGCACTGTTAACAAGAAGTGGGATTCTGCAGTCTATTTCTTCCTTAGCTTGCATGTATGTGGGCTGATTTGTTAACGTTTCATGATTCCTGGATGGTGAGTTGCAGGCTTAGGAATTTTTTTTCCTAAAAAGAAGATGTTTATAGGAACTTTTTTTTTAAAGCTCAGTTAAGATCCAGAAAGAACTAAGAGAGCCTTAATAAGTAGAAGAGTAGAAAAAAAAAAAATCCAAATTTGAACTTCTTAAACCTGAGACCTTCAAAAGGAATTGTTTAGGTTATAAATAATGAGTTTTATGTAGGAAAAGAAATGATGGTCCTAGTACAGATTCTGTATTTGGAATAAGAAATTTCAGGCAGTAAGATAAGGCATTCTGATGGTTGAGTCTAACTTTCTGAGCAAGTGTGATTCTTTTTCCTAGAATGTAAGTTGAAATTGTCTATTTTCCCCCAAAGCAAGAATCTTGATTTTAAATAAAAATCTTAGAAAAGTTGGAGCCACTTAAAAAATTTCTCTAGATATTCACTTTATTCTTCAACCTAAATAATGTAGTCCAGTGTTTTTCAGACTTTTTAAAATAGCAGAACTTGTATTGTTATGAGGATTAAATGAGTGCTTTTATACATACCCAACGTTGTAGTATAATGGTTTATTAGCTTGACTGTTTTCCCAAAGAGGGGCACATTATAATATATTCATCCTGTTATTTATTTCCTAGTTTTATAGCAAAGTGACTGCTTTAAAATAAAGCATTTCACAACCTTATTGGATCATCAGACTGTGTGAAAGCACCTTTTAAACTGTAAAGAGACATATAAATTTTAAGATCATTAACTCCATAGTCACAGAAATAGACAATGTGATGGTTTTCATACTCTCTTCCTTAGAGCCCAGGATTCCAGAGGTGCCTCAGGGACAGCAGCAGTAAGGCACACACAAAGGGGAGGTAGGATTTCCAGACCCTCCCCCAACACAGTTCAACTAGAACAACCCTATTTATTTTATCTATTCCACCACTGTGAAAAAGTTTTGAGGACAAGTGTCCGGTTTGTGTGTGCTTCTGAGACATTGTGAGTTTATCCTGTGATGATTTGTGTGATCCTTTGTCCCTTGTGATACTGACTTTTCCTCTTCTCCTTTGACAGACAGATGTACTGGTCCTGAGCTGTGATCTGATAACAGATGTTGCCTTACATGAGGTTGTGGACCTGTTCAGAGCTCATGATGCATCGCTTGCCATGTTAATGAGAAAAGGTCAAGAAAGCTTAGAACCAGTTCCAGGTCAAAAGGGGAAAAAAAAAGCAGGTAAGGAGGGTGGAGTTTGATTTATTTGTTTGTCAAATTCTTATAATTATCATTCATGCATTCACTTAAAAAGAAATATTTATTGAGAACTGACTATCCTGCAGGCACTGTCCTAGGGGTGGATGACATAAAGTCAAATAAGACACAGTTCCTGATTTAAAGAAGCTTATAACTATTGATTGGATTCTGTATTATCCAAGAGGCTTTTGTCTACAGAGAGGAGCACTCAGAACTGTTTGCATTGTGTAACTGAATATATATACCTAAGAAACAAAAAAATCTAATTTAAAATCACTTTAAAAAAAATAATTAAAATCTGATGACAAGTTAGATATCTTTAAGCAATTAAGATTACTATTGCAAATTTAGAGTGGTTGATTCTTTTGACTACTTCAATGACCCTGAAAGTTGCTCAGTCATGTCTGACTCGTTGCAACCCCATGGACTATACAGTTCATGGAATTCTCCAGGCCAGAATACTGGAGTGGGTAGCCTTTCCCTTCTCAAGGGGATCTTTCAACTCAGGGATTGAACCATCTCCCACATTGCAGACAGGTTCTTTACCCAGCTGAGCCACCACGAACCCTAAGTAGCCAGTAAACAAAATAGTCATTAACCATGTTTTATCTTTGGATTACAACATATCTTGATATTTCCCCAGATTCCAGTAGTGGGTTATTTTTTTAATTTTCAGAGAGTTATAGTAATCTTACCAGATCCAAAAGAAAAGGGATAATACTCTACTTCTGCCAGGGTTATAGAATTTGGGTTTTTGGCTTATTGTTGATTTTTAGTTAGGCATAGTTCATGACTGCTTTTCCCAGAGTATTTCAGCTGAGTCATTGATTCTATGACTGGGCTACTTTTAATAACTGAACTTATGACCAGAAAACTTTGTTAGATCATACTTTTTATACAGGTTTTAGTTTTTCCTATAATGTGTTTTTTCCCCTGGAATGGTGTGTCCTTTAGATTTTTCTTAGCCAGCATTCCTGTCATTACATATTGACTTGGTCTGTTACAATTATTAGAAGCTATGTATGGTTTATTAGTATCTGATTATTATTGATAGATCCATCTAGAATGTTCATTCCTAGGATTTTAGTAATGTAGTTTATACTTTTAGCTCTATTTTTCAGAACATTTGGTTAATTTATAATTCTGAACTATAGCATTGAAACTTCTTTCTAGGTGCTTTTTGTATTAAAGCAATCACTGATACAGATTAATCATTGAATCCTCTTTCTACCTTGTTATTATGTATACTTCCACATGGATCAGTCCTTTGATTCTTGATATAATTTCTACTTTTGTGAGCTCTGGTTTGCTTACTCACAATTCCTTGTATTCATCCTTTTCTACCTACTAGATAGAAGCAAGTGTATTGTCACTTTATAAACATATGTATATTTTACAAATAGTTTTTTTTATATATATAATCCTCTACTTATAACAATGTAAAAAAATCAAATACCTTCCTATAGTTACTCTTCTTGGTATTATAACTTTTTTGTACATTGTATGTTAGCTTTTATATCTTAATTATCATTATAGATGAGTAGCTTTTCATAATTTTATTTTAAATTAACTGTTATCTGTCCATTTTAAAATTGATGGTTTAAATGGTAACAACATGGTTATTGGAAGTTTCTTTAAGGTGGTTGTTCTGTTTTTGAAAAAGTGTGATGTTCACTGGTAAATTGCTGTATGGTTAGATTCTGAGTATGGAGGGCAGGGAATCTGGAAATGGTACTGGAGAGAATACAGGGATTAGACTAACGAGTTTGAACTTTATCATGGAATCAGTTGGGATATATTTGAGGAATTTTAAATAAGATGATGTCATAATCAGATTTGTATTTTAGATTTTTTCATTCTTTACATAAAATTTTGAACTCCTCAATATCTATATTTTGTTGTATTTGAGGACCAAGTTTTAAATTCTTACCATGGAATGCTATGATTTCAATGATAAGCATTTTTTTTTAAGAATCATAAATTTCTCAGATTATATGTTTGGTCTGTCTCTTGACTGCTCTTATGTGGCAGAACAGCCAGTGGTCCTCTCTTTCTCAGATATTGTTTAATAGTCTGGATCCGTTAGGTCCAAGTGTCCCCAAGAACGTTCTTACTGACTTATTGGAGAATGGCTAATGGCTAGATGTTTCAGGAGCCATCTTTTTTCCTGTTGCCACTTCCTTCTCAGATTTTTAGGAACTAAAGATACTGAGGAGGGCAGGATCAAATTAATTTATGTTTGGATTTTTGGAGCTTTTTTCCCCCCTGCTGCAAGCCTTTACATGTGATGTTCTCTGCCAGAAATGCTCTTCCCTTACTCGAAACACATGCACTCTAAATCCAACGTAACTTTCAAATTATCTGCTGAGAGAGGCCTTCCTTGACCCTCTAATTCAACCCCTATTTGCCTATATGTGGCAGCCCTACTGTTGTACTTACTGTCTCCTCTATTGAACTATACGCTCCATGAGAATAGGAGTCATGTCTGTTTTGTTTAGTTTATCCCCATATCTGGCTCAGTTATGGCCCATGGTGACCAATCAGTAGATATTACTGAATGGTTGAGGGGCCTGCCTATAAAGGTATCTCTTATTGCCCTCAAGGTAAGAGAAAGTATATTCAAGCCCTAGATGTTTAAGTCCTAAAAATTTGAGTCTAAGGTGTAATTGGATTCATGAATAGGTATTATAAGAGTCTGAGTTTCAGCAGTATACAATATTACTGACACTACATTGCCTTTTTCTTTTTTTTTTTTTTTTAAATTTAATCTTAGTTCCCTGACCAGGGATCAAACTTCAGCCCCTGCAGTGAAAGCATATAGTCCTAAATACTTGATCACCAGGGAATTCCCATTGCCTATTAATTTGTGTTTAGAAATGTTTCCAAGATTTTTAAATTAAACAGCTACTGCTATAGCATGGTTGTTAAAGGCACAGATTCTGGAATTCAGACTGAGTGGGCTTCAATGCTCAAAAAATGTGCAGTCTTGGACAA
The DNA here is from genome assembly GCF_963930625.1 of Muntiacus reevesi. Taxonomy (NCBI): domain Eukaryota; kingdom Metazoa; phylum Chordata; class Mammalia; order Artiodactyla; family Cervidae; genus Muntiacus; species Muntiacus reevesi. The sequence goes on from NC_089249.1 coordinate 159,854,672, forward strand.
ATTATCTAACTAACCTGAACTTCATTTTCTTTAGCTGTAAAATGAGACTGAATCCTTTGAGGATTTTTGTGTGAGAATTAAATGAGATGTCTGTATATCAGGCAGTCTACTTCTTGAAACAGCATAGTTGGCCCTCTATATCCAGGTTTCACAATATGAATTCAACCAACCAGTTGTTAAAGATTTCCACTTACCATCCCTTGCTTGTTAGAAAATCCAAGGTTTCCTTCTCTCTCAGTTTCAGTGAGAACATACTGTATTTATTTTGCTTCATCACAGATAACATGTTTACTAAGAGGCTTTTTTTCCTGGGCATTCCTCTGTACAACTTGGATTGTACAGATGGTTTTATGGTTTTATGATACAAATTATTGACTATTATCTCTACAGTTCCCATGTCTCTTGGAATGTTTGAAATGGAAAATGTTCTAGGAAATTGCTGTTTAACTTACTCAGTTCACTGTAGTATTTCTCAAACTCTTCCCTAGTTCTCAGAGTAATGGATAGCTTTGGTCCAGACTGTTAAGTCGTTTCAGTTGTGTTCAGCTGTTTGCAACCCCATGGACTGTAGCCTGCCAGGATCCTCTGTCCAAGGGATTTTCCAGGCAAAAATACTGGAATGGGTTGCCATGCCTTTCTCCAGGGGATCTTTCTGACCCAGGGATTGAATCCATGTCTCTTATGTCTCCTGCATTGGCAGGCAGGTTCTTTACCTGAGTCCAAACTAGATCAATACATATCAGAGTGCTTCAGAATCTCACAAACAAAAGCTGTCACTTGGTTGTCATCTCTCAGTCAGCATAGCTCCCTCTATATTAACACATGTTGGCAGGCAGTTCTGAGCCTGTATTTCTTTTGCTTCAGCTTCCTTTATTTCTCTCAAAGCTCTTCTTCAACAAGCAAATTTCTGCTCCTGTTTAGGCTTCTGATTTATCTTTTTTTCTCTTCTCAATCTCATTCTTTCTGCCCCAACCCATTTTTCCCCCTAATTATGTCCAATAGAAGTGATTGAAACCCCTTCATACTCAAAACTGAAATTCTTGTGATTGAGGAATCAGTATACAGAAATAGGTTCAAATATAGTAGAAATTGTATGTCATGGTGTGACAGGTACAATAACAGGAACATGTACAAAATACAGGGAGCAATTTAATGTTTCAGTTACAGGGAAATGTGTTTCAAGGCATAATATTTGAAAAGAAGGAGGCAAATGATTTACTTAGGTACAGACAGAGGTAGCTGGTATGAAATCAGATCCCTGACTAACAAACACATTAAATTTTGATGTAGTCATTGAATTTAGGACATGTTGTATATAAAATCTATGCTAAGCCCTGTGTGAGAAACATAAATAATCAAGATTTGCTCACAAGATAAAATTAATGGGGCTAGGTAGTTTTGTTACTTTCCAACTTGTATAATCCATCTATGACCTAGTAACAATTTGGATAGTTGTCCAAAAATCACATCAGTGGTAAGTGACAGAATCAGAACTTGAATTCATGGCTTCTAACTCCACGGCCTGGACTTTCTAGTTCATTTCTTTTTTTTATTCCCCCTTAATTTAATTTTAATTTTTTATCAGTGTTCTATATGCCCATAATTTTAAAAGTACTATAATCATTCATGGTACATTGTAATAAGTAGCAACGCCCATCCTGTCTATCCTCACCCTACTCAGAGGCAGCCACTTAACATTTTTAACCAATTTTTTTTTCACATTTAATCCCACATCTCAAATGACATGCTTTTGTTTGCTGTGTCTTGATATTTTTAGTTTTAGGAATTATCTTCTTACTTTCTACTGTGAAACTTAAAGATTTAATTCTATTTTACCACATCCTCTCCCCCCCCCCCCCCCCGGCACAATGCATGCAAATTTCCAGTCTCCCCAGCTTCCTAACATAGTGACTTATATTGTAGTGTTGATTAACTGAGTATATGTTTACATTATTATGAACTTATAAGTGATATTCACAGCAGAACCTTGTAGTATGTTGTTATTTTTCTCTTTATTTTCCTAGAAATTGTCTTGTTTTTTCACTTGCCTAATTTTCTATGTATTTATTACCAATTCAACCTTAATCCCAGTTGTGTGAATTTCCTCTAATTACTTTCCAAGAGTCTAAGTATTCCCAGAATTTCAAATTCTTGAAGATCTCTCTCCTAGATTCTGGATTAGTTGCTCTGTTATAGAACTATCTTTTTAGGTTCACTCTTCATTCTCATATCTTGAGCCTCATATTTTCCTCTTTCTTAGCTTATGTACCTTTGTGTGTGTGTGTATAAAAATATAACCTCTAGTAGACTCCTAAGATGGGGTTTGTGAAAAATAAATTTTGTGAGCTTTTGCATGTCTTTATTCTGCTCTCATACTTATTGGATATTTTGGCTGGATATAAAATTCTCTTGGAAATCCTGACCCCTCAAAATTTTGAAGGTATTATTTCACTATATTCTAGCTTTTCTGTGAAGTCCAATGGCATAGTGATTCTTGAGTCTTTGTATGAAACTTTTTTTTCCCTTTCTAGAAACTTATAGAATCTTATTATTTCCAAACTTCTAAAATTTCACATTGATATGCCTTAGTGTTTTATTGTCATCTCTTGTGTTGGATGACATTTCTTGTGTTGGATTATCTCTTGGGCCTTTCAATCTGAAAATTCAAGTCCTCAGTTCTGAAATTTTTTTCTCAAATTAATCTCCTTTTTTTTAAAAAAAAATTAAGTGCAGTTTTATTCATACATGTTTAATGTTCTCTTAGACTCCAATTCTCTGTTTTGCTTGCCTGTTTTTTTTTTCATTAAAGTATATTATAGTTGGTTTACAATATTATCTAAGTTTCAGTGATTCAGTTTCTAAAGATTATATTCCATTTATAGTTATTATAAAATACTGACTACATTCCCTGTGCTGTACAATCTATTTTTTTTAGCTTATTTATTTTATACATGGTTGTTTGTACCTGTTAATACCCTACCTCTGTTATGCCTCCATCTTCCTTCTCCCCACTGGTAACCACTAGTGTTGTCTATATCTGTGAGTCTGTTTCTTTTTTTTTTTTTTAATTTCACATATAAGTGATAATAACAGTGTGTGTCTTTCTCATATGACTTATTTCATTACGTAAGTGTAATACCCTCCAAGTCCCTACATATTGTTACAAATGGCAAATTTTCATTCTTTTTTATGTCTTGCTGAAGAACTCCATACTGCAAGTTCTGAACAATGTTAACTTAGATTTTCTATTAAGGATTTCTAAGTTTTATGCTTGACACATAATTCCTTGATCCAGACAGATTTGTCTTTTGTATATGGTGTGAGGTTGGCTTTTTTTTTTCCCATGTAGATGTCCCTTCTTCCTTGCTCCATTTGTTAAATGGACCTTTTCTCCGAGGAGAAAAGGTGAGACTCTTTTAGCAAAGCCTAAGTTATTAATTTATGTAACCTAATCACAAATATAATATCTCATTACTTTTGCACCTTGCTGGATAGAAGCAAGTAGCTAGGCCAGCCCATACTCAATGGGAGAGGATACAGAATGGTGTGAATGCTAGGAACCTGTTATAATTCTTTGAGTCTGCCTACCAAAGCTGAACCCACTAATATGTCTAGGGCTTTAACTGGGACAGCCAAGTTTCTTTCTTTTAAGGAAAAAAAAAAAATTATTTATTTATCTAGTTGTGTCAAGTCTTAGTTGTGGCATGTGAATTCATAGTTGCAGCATATGGGATTTAACTTCCTGACCAGGGATTGAACCCAGGCCCCCTGCATTGGGAGTGTGAAGTCTTAGCCACTGGACCACCAGGGCAGTCCCTTTCTTTTTTCATTTAGTCTCTTACATAGGAGCCTAGCCCAGGCTTGCTCACATGGCAGCAGCAGCAGGTTCTAAGAAAATAACAGAAGCTACACAATCTCTTGAGGCCAAAGATCAGAACTTACATTGTGTCACTTCCTCCAAACTCTTGTTAGTCAAAGTTAGTCACTAGACCAACCTAGATATAAAGGATGGGGAACTAACCTTACTTTTTTTTGTTTTCCTTCTGGTCAGCACTCTTTTTTTCTCACACTTTTTTGTTGTGGTAAAAAACATGTAACATAAAATTTAGTTTAGTGGCATTAAATTTGTTTATAATGTGGAGCACCATCGCCTCTACCCTTCTCCATAATTCTTTTCATCTTATAAAACTGAAACTTCATAGCCATTAAATATGGCTATGAGAGAAGTAGCCCCATTTTCTCCCTCCTCCTAGCCCCTGGCAAATGCCATCTGCTTTCTCTCTGTATGATTTTGGCTACCTTAATTTAAGTACCATATATAAGTAGACTTATATAGTATTTGTCTTTTTGTCACTGTCTTTTTTTCACTTAGTACAATGTCCTTAAAGTGTATTTATGTGGTAGCATATTTTAGGATATCCTTCCTTTTTAAGTTGAATAATATTCTCTTATGTGTATATACCACATTTTGCTTATCTGTTTAGTTCATAGTTGGACATTTGGGTTGCTTCTACAGTTTTACTGTATTTTACTATTTTGAGTAATGCTGCTATGAACATGGGTATACAAATATCTCTTCAAGACCTTGCTTTCCTTCCTTCGGGTATATACCCAGAAGTGGAATTGCTGGATCATTTTGTAATTCTATTTTTAATTTTTTAAGGAGCAACCATGCTGTTTTCCACAGTGGCTACCATTTTACATTCTAGGCTCTATTTCTTGATGGGAAGAGCTACAACAAATCTGTAACCCTTTTAAATCTATAATGTACACTATTAGTTCTTATTTGCTAATATTTTATTCAGGATTCTTTTTTTTTTTTTTTTTTTTTTTTTTAAGAAGTTGAATATTTTATTATTAAATTGTTTATTCTCCTGCAAGGCTGTTGCTTCACTGTATAAAAATAGCACCAGCAAACACAGTATATTGCAAAATTAAGACAGTAATATTCTTCACTGGACATTATACAACTAACAAACTTTTCTCCACTGGGAGTTATTTCTAGTGGGAAGATCATTTTGACCCAAATCCAAGGATAGCTGTAAGCAAGTTACAATGTCATATAAGGTATAAGATAACCATGTTATCCTTGAATTACATAATTTTTATAATTAGTTTTATCAGAGATAATTTCAGGAATTCTGAATATTATAACTGGAGCCTAGCCTAAAAATCACAGGATGCTGTGGAAAAGATACACAGTGTTTATCTGAAGGCATTAGAAAGTTAAGGGGTATTTTCTTCAGGAAACATTGTTACAAGTAGTTTCTTTTGCTAAAAGTTGCTTTTTAAATATCTATCCACCACTAATTTAAGACAACTATGCTAGATTAAGTTGTTTCAAAGTAGTTTATTTAGGGGTTCCATTTTCATTCCTCAATAGATTTTATGTATTTTTCATATGCTTCTTCACTCATTAGTTCATCTAGTTCTGAAGGGTTACTGAATGTCATCTTGATCAGCCAACCATCTTCATAACAAGACTTGTTGACAAGTCCTGGATTTTCTGCTAGAGCTGTATTAATTTCAGTTACTTCTCCTGATAGAGGGGAATAGAGTTCACTAGCAGCTTTCACACTTTCCAAAGCACCAAACTCCTCTTGTTTGTTCAACTTTGTCCCAACTTCAGGCAGACTACAGTAAACAACATCTCCCAAAGCTTCCTGTGCAAAATTGCTGATTCCCACTGTTCCAACACCGTTTTCTGTTGTTACCCATTCGTGTTTTTCTGTGAATTTCCGCACCGACAGCAGAGCAGGGCCGGTGCGCAGTGCCCGGACGGCACCCGCCCGCAGTCCCCATGGCCGCGGCGAGCAGGGCGCGCTGGGTGCCGAGATGGCGCGCAGACTGCCGACCGCGGCCCGCACGCTCCGCACCGCTTGCAGCGCCATGTTCGCACGGGTGCAGAGGGTCTCGGCGCGGCACCTAGAGCACCCCGGCCGGCGGGGGCGGGGTGGGGCGGAGCGGCCCCGGGCCGGAGCGAGCCGGAGCGAGCTGGCTGGACCGGGGGCGCGGGGGCGGGGCCTATTCAGGATTCTTATATAATGAGTGAATTTGCCTGTAATCTTCCTTTCTCATATCTTTGGTTTTGGCATCAGAATCATACTGACATTATAAAATGAGATGAAATTCCCCACGCCAAACATAAGGCCTGTCACAGGGCTGGTACACAAATATATTGCTTAGTTGAATGAATGAATGGATAAGTAAATGACTAAATAGGAAACAGAGAAGAAAAAAACAACTGGAAAAGTATATGGACAGTTGGTTATGACAGAATTTTTTAAGATGGGAATTCATAGTTTTAACTGCCTTTTTAACCGCCTTTTTAACCTTATTTGTGTAAACTTTCTTTTAGGATGGACAATCTAATGTTTTTGCTCTGCTTCCCAAGTGGAATTCACTTTGTTAATGCAGAATAGAAAGAAACCTGTCCAAGTTTCTATAATTTGTATCATATTCTGAGGTCCTAGTTACTATGGTAGCTACAAAGAAGCCAATACAAGGAAGGGGGCTTGAGAGTGAGGGAAATGTGACTGAAGTGCAACATAGCTGAAAAATTGATTTGTTGGAAATTATTGCTCCCAGGACATTGAGTAATTCAAGGTTTCTGTGGGCCAGAGGAGTTGGATAGGATAAGCACTCCAAATATATCCAAAAATAACATCTCTGTGTTATTTCTTTTTAAAATGTTGGCTTGTAATCAGGCCTTTGCAGACTTTGTTATATTCTCAAGTTTCCATGTAATGGATGAATTGATATATGTCACAGTTGCTTTGTGGCATTTGAAATTCTTTGTAAAATATAGCTTCAGTTGAAATTCTGTATATTTTATATTGGCATTCTTTTTTTTTTTTTTTTTAAAGTTTATTTATTTATTTTACTTGGAGGCTAATTACTTTACCCTATTGTGGTGATTTTTGCCATACATTGACATGAATCAGCCACAGGTGTACGTGTCCACCCATCCCCAAGCCCACCCCTCCACCTCCCTCCCCATCCCATCTCTCTGGGCTGTCCCAGTGCACCAGCTTCGAGTATCCTGTTTCATGCATTGAACCTGGACTGGTCATCTATTTCACATATGGTAATATACATGTTTCAATGCTATTCTCTCAAATCATCCCAACCTCGCCTTCTCCCACAGAGTCCAAAAGTCTGTTCTTTATATTTGTGTCTCTTTTGCTGTCTTGCATATAGGGCCATCATTACCATCTTTCTAAATTCCATATATATATGTGTTAATATACTGTATTGGTGTTTTTCTTTCTACTTACTTCACTCTGTATAATAGGCTCCAGTTTCATCTACCTCATTAGAACTGACTCAAATATGTCCTTTTTAATAGCTGAGTAATATTCCATTGTGTATATGTACCACAGCTTTCTTATCCATTCATCTGCCAGTGGACATCTAGGTTGCATGTAGGATGTCCTAGCTATCATAAACAGTGCTGTGATGAATATGGGGTACACATGTCTCTTTCAGCTCTGGTTTTGTCGGTGTGTATTCCCAGCAGTGGGATTGCTGGGTCTTATGGCAGTTCTATTTCCAGTTTTTTAAGGAACCTCCATACTGTTCTCCACAGTGGTTGTACTAGTTTGCTTTCCCACCAACAGTGTAAGAGGGTTTCCTTTTCTCCACACCCTTTCCAGCATTTACTATTTGTAGACTTTTGATAGCAACATACTGGCATTATTTATCCTACCTTCTTTGGAGTTCACTTATCTTGGTAACAAAAAAAAAGTGTAATTTTTTATGACAGTTTCTCCCTGTTCAGATTAAAACACTGCATGTGAGCTAACCAAAAAACATTTGAAAGAATGAATGCTTTCAAGAACCTAAACTGAACACATTATACACTTGAGTGAAATATTTGGTTTTAGGTATAGGCAGCTGCAGCCAACAGGGAAGCATATTAGGTTATATAGTGGCCATTGTCTGTCAATAGGAGGTAGACAAGTTCATCTTTAGAGTTGCCGTTTTTCCTAGAACTCAACTTTTAGTTTTTCTCTTTCAGAGAGGTATTAAATCATTGCTTTATTTGATTGTTGTGCAGATCAAATGAGAGTGTGTCTTTGTTTAATTTCTAAAACTTAAACATTTTATTTGATGCTTTAGTTAAAAGCACTAAATACAGCTCTACAGATATTATTAATTCATTTAGTTCTCCTAACAATCCTGTGAGGTAGGTGTTGGGACTATTATTTCCCTCTTACAGATGAAATTGAGGAATAGAAGTTTGGTATTTTGCTCAAAGATATACAGCTAGTATGTGGAATTCATACCCAAGTAGTCTAACTTCAGAGGCTCTCTTCTTTTTTTTTTTTTTTTAATTTTTAATTTTTAATTTTTTCAGTGGGTTTTGTCATACATTGACATGAATCAGCCATAGAGTTACACGTATTTCCCATCCCGATCCCCCCTCCCACCTCCCTCTCCACCCGATTCCTCTGGTTTTTCCCAGTGCACCAGGCCCGAGCACTTGCCTCATGCATCCCACCTGGGCTGGTGATCTGTTTCACCATAGATAATATACATGCTGTTCTTTCGAAACATCCCACCCTCACCTTCTCCCACAGAGTTCAAAAGTCTGTTCTGTACTTCTGTGTCTCTTTTTCTGTTTTGCATATAGGGTTATTGTTACCATCTTTTTAAATTCCATATATATGTGTTAGTATACTGTAATGTTCTTTATCTTTCTGGCTTACTTCACTCTGTATAATGGGCTCCAGTTTCATCCATCTCATTAGAACTGATTCAAATGAATTCTTTTTAACGGCTGAGTAATATTCCATGGTGTATATGTACCACAGCTTCCTTATTCATTCGTCTGCTGATGGGCATCTAGGTTGCTTCCATGTCCTGGCTATTATAAACAGTGCTGTGATGAACATTGGGGTGCACGTGTCTCTTTCAGATCTGGTTTTCTCGGTGTGTATGCCCAGAAGTGGTATTGCTGGGTCATATGGCAGTTCTATTTCCAGTTTTTTAAGAAATCTCCACACTGTTTTCCATAGTGGCTGTACTAGTTTGCATTCCCACCAACAGTGTAAAAGGGTTCCCTTTTCTCCACACCCTCTCCAGCATTTATTGCTTGTAGACTGTTGGATAGCCGTCATCCTGACTGGCGTGTAATGGTACCTCATTGTGGTTTTGATTTGCATTTCTCTGATAATAAGTGATGTTGAGCATCTTTTCATGTGTTTGTTAGCCATCTGTATGTCTTCTTTGGAGAAATGTCTGTTTAGTTCTTTGGCCCACTTTTTGATTGGGTCATTTATTTTTCTGGAATTGAGCTTCAGAAGTTGCTTGTGTATTTTTGAGATTAATCCTTTGTCTGTTTTCTCATTTGCTATTATTTTCTCCCAATCTGAGGGCTGTCTTTTCACCTTACTTACAGTTTCCTTTGTTGTGCAAAAGCTTTTAAGTTTCATTAGGTCCCATTTGTTTATTTTTGCTCTTATTTCCAATATTCTGGGAGGTAGGTCATAGAAGATCTTGCTGTGATTTATGTCGGAGAGTGTTTTGCCTATGTTCTCCTCTAGGAGTTTTATAGTTTCTGGTCTTACATTTAGATCTCTAATCCATTTTGAGTTTATTTTTGTGTATGGTGTTAGAAAGTGTTCTAGTTTCATTCTTTTACAAGTGGTTGACCAGTTTTCCCAGCACCACTTGTTAAAGAGGTTGTCTTTTTTCCATTGTATATCCTTGAGAGGCTCTCTTCTTAATCATTACACTATGCTGTCTCTATGTGGAAATGCTTTTGTAAGCTATAAACAGATACTGTAGGGATGTTGCTGGCAGATTTTATTAAGTGTTCAACATTGTACTAGATGTTGTGGAAGATCTAAAGGAATCATAAATCTGCCTTTTTAGAATTTGTAATCTTGTTGGGGGAAAGAAATATGACACAGAAGACAGCAATAATATGGCAGCCTATAAGATCACTGTCTGCCAGAGAACTCTTCTCATCTAGTAAATATGTGCCTTATTTTCTTTCATTGCTCCCATCCACAGCATAGAATCTAGTGCGTAATACACATATAGTTACTGTTGGCTAAATGTGGATGTCCTTAAACACTATTCCCATTTACACAGTGAGCAGACCTAGGTTATTATTTGCAGAGAAGCAGTTGTACTTTCCTTCTGTTCCATGCAGTGAACTTGAGATTCATCCACTTAATTTGGCTAAGCAATATCTTGATTGCCCCCTTTTTCTTTAACTTTTCATTTTTGATATTTACTTATTATTTTTAACAAATAAAAATTTATATATAAGATAAGCAGCATAATGTTTTGATATATGTAAACATTATAAAATGATTGCCACAAACTAATTAAAATATCCATCATCTTGTTAACTTTTCATTTTTTTATATAATTTCACATTTACAGGTTATAGGGGTAGTACAGAGATTGCATATATCCTTTACCCAGATTCCCCAAATGTTGCCATTTGCTCTAGTATTCTCCCTCTTTCCCTCTTATGTATTCAATATATTTGATGTATATACAGTATATTATATAATCATTATTTTTCTGAATTATTTATGAGAATAAATTGCAGATATGATTCCCTTTGCCTTTAACACATCAATGTGTGTCTTTCCCCGATACTCCTCACCCAAAAAGGACAAATCTCCTAATATAGGAAATTACATTGGCACAATACTTTAGTCTGCAGACTTTATTCAAGTTCACCAACTAACCTCATTATATCCGTTAAAGCAATACAAAAAAATTCTGACTGCCCGTGTTTTAAACACTGTGATGAGTACGTGTTAAATAATCTGTATTTGGTTCCAAAAGCATTGTGAGCAGGTGCCCTGTCCCCTGACTTAGTCACACAGGCATGGCCAATGGCTTTGTTTGATTTTCCTTTTTGTGTGTGATTCAGTGGAGCAACGTGACTTCGTTGGAGTGGACAGCACAGGCAAGAGGCTACTCTTCATGGCTAATGAAGCAGACTTGGATGAAGAGCTGATCATTAAGGGATCCATCCTGCAGAAGTAAGCCCTGGGGTTTTTCTTTTTGGCAGTTCGCCTTGTCTTAAAACAAAATAAAACCACCCAGTGGATGGGAAAGGCGAAATGAAAACTAGATTAATCTGTGTGAAACTGACAAAAAGTATGTGAATGTTTTCCCATGAGGTAGGATAGAGGCTTTTCTTCACCACACAAGCTTAGCTTTTCCCTATGTCTTTTCTTGCCAAGGTAGAATCAAATCCTGCTTCAGAGCAGGGCAAGTGGCTGTGGAGCGAACAGGAAACAGAACTATCTTTCCAACAGTGTTATAGAACTTCCTGTTTTTTTTTCAACTGTGATAAACACACAGCATAAAATTCATCACTTTAACCATATTTAAGGGTACAGTTTAGTAGCATTAAGTGTATTGACATTGTTGTGAAGCAGATTTCTGAAACTTTTTCATCTTGCAAACCTGAAACTCACAACTCTTCTTTATCTCCTCTCCCCAGCCCCCGGTAACCACCATTTGACTTTCTGTTTTTCTGTATTCGACTACTTTAAGTACCATTTATAAGTGGAATCATATACTATTTGTATTTGTCACTGCTTCTTTCACTTCATTAGTATAATGTCGTCTAGGTTTATTCACATTGTAGCATGTGTCAGAATTTTTTTTCCTTTTCAAGACTTCATAAATTCCATTGTATATATACACCACATTTTCTCTGTCTGTTAATCAGTGGACATTTGGGTTGCTTACACCTCTTGGCTTTTGTGAATAATGCTGCAGTGAACATGGATGTATAAATATCCCTTTGAGATCCTGCTTTGAATTCTTCTGGATATATACCAGAGGTGAGATTGCTGGATTGATAGTTCCTATTTTTTATTTATTGAGGCGTATCCATACTGTTTTCCATTTTACAATCCCACCAGCCATGCACAAGGGTTCTAATTGTTCTCTATTCTCATTAACATGCGTTATTTTCTGTTTTGTTTTGTTTTGTTTTTGATAGTAGTCATCCGGATGGCTCCAAAGAGGGAGCCACGTAGTCCCATTTTCTTTAATCAGCATTTTATTGACTACTTCCTCAGCTTGGACTTCAGAAGTCACTATTCTCAGTGGGTATCACTACCTGAAGCCACTACATAGGAATGCTTAATAAATGTTTGGAGCCTGGATGAAATGAATGTGAGAGGGAAAATTGGGAAAGAAAAATGTCTTACTGGTTGGTATGTTTTTTCCACTGGTTGGTGCTTTTTTTCCTGTTTTGTTTGTTTTGCTCTCCAGCACAGTAGAGGTAGAAGACATATTTTAGAGTATGTATTCTAATGAAAATGAAGTTAAGCTCTTGTTTCAATTGGCCCAGTTACTCCTATGGATAAGAGTTCTATATTGGAGCTTTGGTTGTCTCATCTGTAAAAATGAGTTTAATAATAATAGGGCTGCTATGGGAAATTTGTTGTTGTTCAGTCGTTCAGTCATGTCCAACTCTTTGCGACCCCATGAACTGCAACACACCAGGTTTCCCTGTCCTTCACCATCTCTCGGAGTTTGCTCAAACTCACGTCCATTGAATCAGTGGTGCCATCCAACCATCTCGTCCTCTGTTGTCCCTTTCTCCTGCCTTCAGTCTTTCCCAGCATCAGGGTCTTTTCCAACGAGTCAGCTCTTTGCATTAGATGGCCAAAGTATTGGAGCTTCAGCTTCAGCATCAGTCCTTCCAATAAATGTATGTAAAACAGTTAGCATAATGCCTGTTCCATAGTAGGTGACCAAAACATAGTAGACATCACCTATAAATAAACAGCTCTTGAGAAAAACACTTGTGGATTAAAGTGGCTACTTCAGATTATATTTCAGTGTGAGAAATAATTTAAAAAGTGGCAGAGGGGCTTCCCTGGTGGCTCAGTAGCAAAGAATCTGCCTACCAGTGCAGAGAACATGGGCTCCATCCCCGATCCAGGAAGATCCCACATGCTGCCGAGCAACTAAGTCACGCACCCCACAACTGAGCCTGTGCTCTAGAGCCTGAGAGCTGCAACTGCTGAGCCCACTAGCCACAACTACTGAAGCCTGTGCACTCTGGAGCCCATGCTCTGCAACAAGAGAAGTGACCATAACGAGAAACTCATGCACTGCAACTAGAGAAAAGCCTGTGCAGCAAGGAAGACCCAGCACAGCTAAAAATAAATAAAACTATTTTTAAAGAAAAGCATGAATAAGACCAAGAGAATCAATGTATCCAACTATGCAAAGGTATAGCAAAAATTAAAGCAAGAAGAATATACTGCAAAAACCTGTCCTGAGAAAAACAACTCAGTGAATACAAAGAATTTCCTTACAAATATATAATTCTGCAACTGCAGAACAACTCAATGGACTGTGAATTTAATAAATAAGAGTTCAATGATGAGATGGTATTATGAAAACAAAATGAGATAAAAGAAAATGTTACAGAAACAAGAAAATAAATTGAGGACCAAATAACTACAGAATTAATTAATTTTAAAATTGCAAAGAACAGAACTGACATAACTGAAATCAAATTTTATATATAGAGGAAAAATTTAAGATATCCAGTACTTTAGATGAAAATGAAAATAATTGAAATTAGAATTTAATGGAAATAAGCGAGAAAGATAATTCAATATAATTAATGTCTCATGTGGTCAAAAGATGCATTCAGGGATACAAAGCATTCTTGGTAAAGTAATTTAAGGATTTTGGGAGGGGCACACCATGCAGGATCTTAGTTCCCTGACTGGGAATTGAATCCCTGCCCCCTGCATTGGAAACACAGAGTCTTAACCACTTAGACCAGCAGGGAAATCCAGCACTTGGTTTTAAATCTTCTTTTACTCCCCCACTGAATCATTTAGGATTCTATTATCCAGAATTTTGAAGGATCCCAAAAAGAACATCAGTTCAGTTTAGTTCAGTTGCTCAGTCTTGTCTGACTGTTTGCGACCCCATGGACTACAGCACGCCAGGCCTCCCTGTCCATCACCAGCTCCCAGAGTTTACTCAAGCTCATGTCCATTGAGTCAGCGATGCCATCCGATCATCTCATCCTCTGTTGTCCCCTTCTCCTCCCGCCTTCAAACTTTCCCAGCATCAGGGTCTTTTCAAATGAGTCAGTTCTTCGCATCAGGTGGCCAAAGTATTATTGGAGTTTCAGCTTCAACATCAGTCCTTCCAGTGAATATTCAGGACTGATTTCCTTTAGGATGGACTGGATCAATCTCCTTGCAGTCCAAGGGACTCTCAAGAGTCTTCTCCAACACCACAGTTCAAAAGCATCAATACTTTGGTGCTCAGCTTTCTTATAGTCCAGCTCTCACATCCATACATGACTACTGGAAAAACCATAGCCTTGACTAGATGGACCTTTGTTGGCAAAGTAATGTCTCTGCTTTTTAATATGCTGTCTAGGTTGGTCATAACTTTACTTCCGAGGAGTAAGTGTCTTTTAATTTCATGACTGCAGTCACCATTTGCAGTGATTTTGGAGCCCAAGAAAATAAAGTCTGCCACTGTTTCCCCATCTATTTGCCATGAAATGATGGGACCAGATGCTGTGATCTTAGTTTTCTGAATATTGAGCTTTAAGCCAACTTTTTCACTCTCCTCTTTCACTTTCATCAAGAGGCTCTTTAGTTTTTCACTTTCTGCCGTAAGGGTGGTGTCATCTGCATATCTGAGCATAAAGCATACTTATCTCCTCAGACACCTTCTGTACATGTTAGAGAGCCATGACGAACACTGTAGTAGAGAAAAGTAGACACCCATTTCAATCCAACACTTACTTGTTGGATTGAATTAGAAAAAACTACATACATATATCAGGCTGTTGGGCTTTTAAAAAATCATAGTTCTCACAAAAACTGAGAAAATTTGTTTGTAACCAAATCTGGGTAGATGGTTGATTTGGAAGGTAGTCAGTGGACTCATTTAATCTTTCACATTATGAATCCGTCCATGGGCTCATTTAATGTCACGTTGCCTTTTAATGTTGTTGCTGGAGTTTGGGGCTGCCAGCAATCTCTTAAGTTCTCAAGAGAGGTATTCATAAATTCAAATCATTTTTGTCTTCCTCATTAATTCTGGAAAAGATACTGAGTTTTTGTTATTTCTGGTATCAGAAGTCTAAATGATCAACTGCCATTTCATATCAGAGGAACATTTCTTTTATTCTTGTGGTTGCAGTCTGAGTGCTATCAACATATAGCTCTTTCCTAAGTACCAAGTAAAGCCTCAGAAATGCTAGAGTTCTCTCCTTTCTTAGGAGATCATGGCCATCAGAGAGAGCCTGCTTTTCCTACAACATCAGGAAAGGATAATGGTGGTGGTGGTGGTACTGGTGATGATGACAATGAAGACGATAATGACAGCAGCTCTAGTTTTTCAAATTTTGTGCCTGACATTGAGTTAAAGGCCTTTTTTTTTTTAACAATAGCTCTATGAAGTAGATTCTATTATATGCCATTTTACAAATGAGAAAATGAACAAGGATTAGTTAGAAATAAGAAATCCCAGTAAATATTTGTTGAATGAATAAGTGGGAAATCACTTAGTGACCAGCTATGGTTCAAAGTCTATAATCTAGGGCTTGGCACTCTGTGATGAATGTTGAGGTATAGAACAAGGATTTGCAAACTTTTTCTATAAGAGGCAAATAGTAAATATCTTAGATTTTGCAGACCATCTAGTGTCTGTTGCATTTATTCAGCTCTGCTGTTATAGCATAGAAGCATCCATAGATATGTACCAGATGAGCATGGCTGTGTTCCAGTAAAACTTTATCTACGGAAATAGGAACCAGGGTCTTCCATCTGACAGGCTGTAGTTTACCAGCCCCATTATATTTTTTTTCCTCTCCCTCTCTATAAAGAGTATCTATGATGGGGCCATTTTAACATAGCTTGTTTATGACAGCAGTCAGGATATGTCTGACTGGATGTGGAATTCTTTCTGTTGAAGAAAGAAGTAAGAGGGTTCTTACAGATTATTTTTTCCTAAACAATTTATCAAAGGAAAATTTTAAGAAACAGAGGAGGATTTCTTTATATTTTAGAAGAGCCAAGAACATAAAATGCAATTAAAGGATATCTCTTAATGTATTGAAAATATGATCTTATTTATAGATATTTTAGAATCATGCTATAACAGCTAGAAGGTCATCTGGCCCATTTATTTCAGATAATGATAGTGGAAGCCAAGGGAAGAAGGATTTGTTCCATATCATTTATCTAGTTAGAGACAGAGTTAGAGACAGGCCTTTTCCATTTAGTTCATGCTTTATATTTTTCAGGAATACTATATTCATGTGGCAAATGTTTATTGAGTTTCCTCCTCTTGTTAAACCACTGTTTTGGTATTTAAGGAGGCAGGAGACTATCTCAAAGAGTTCACACTAGCCTTGGTAGAAGAGAAGATTATGCATATAAAAACCTAACAAACAGTAGCAAACAACATCAGATTCTGAACAATTATGGCCAACAGCGTTCTAAGAATTCAAGGGAGGTATCAAACTCTAGGGGCTGAGGTGATCAAGAAAGCATAATAGATTAATTTCAGCTTGAAGAATGGATTTGGGTCTGATACAGAAAAGGGCATGGGAAGCTGAATCCTATGTGGGGAGAATATTCTGAGCAAAGGTGTGGTAAGCAGGGTGGGCAAGACTTGTTTAGAAATGGTTTGGCCCAAATGGAAGCTCTCTGTTGGGGAGCACTAGGAGTTGAGACTGAGAAATTAAGTTGGCACCAAAATAGAGGGCCTTGAATATTGGGGAATTATTAAAAACATTTTGAGCAGAGAGAGAATGCTTTCAGTTCTGGACTCTGGAAAGGTAATCTGACAGCAGTGTGCAGGATAGGTTTAAGGTATAAGACCTGAAAAGAAATCCAGTGTTGCATTCCTAAATTCACAAGACTCCAAAGAGCAAAGGGATTGTGTCCTCTGGAATGCAGAAGGGAATACTTGTGGTCATCTATCATTGTGTGAAACAAGGGACCTGACTCACTTATGCATCCATCAAGCACTGTTGTTTATGCTACATTAGATTGGCAGGTTTATTCATAAAATTCTTAGAAGCCAGAGTCCTATGTTTCTGTAGTCACAGCTAAAAGCTGGAGATTGTCTCCTGCTTTCTCTTTAACCTCCTTGGGAACTAGTTTGTTGTTCTATATGGTGAATTTTTAGTAAGTATCTTAGTCTCAGAGGTCCCTGCCAAAGAGAGCAAGGTTTAAGCATGATAGGAACAAAGAAGAAGGACATAGTCAAGAGGTAAGGTGAAAATGAAGAGCAGATGGAGGTATATTTTTCCTTCATATCTTGATCTCAGGGCCTTGAGTAAATGCTGGGGCAGATTTTCAAGCACTTTTTGAATACCAGAATACAGTATTTCCTATCTTTCTTTTCAAACTGAATTTCTAAAGGTGGGAGTTAGTTCCTATGGGGAAAACACTAAAGTTGTATTGGAAAATTGTTTGTGTATATAGAGAGCCAGAAGCCTCTTGTTTTCAAGTTTTCTTACTTTTATATGTACTGGTTGTAGGAGAAAAGGACAGTGAGGATGGAATATACATTCCATCTGTTTTCTCACTGTCCAGTAGAGGATGAAGTATTTGCTTGACTGCAAATAATGTTCTCTTCTGTTGGGCCTTGGGCATATTTGGTCCTGGAAAATTAGATAGTGTAAGACACTTGAAGTAGGAGTTCTGCTCAGCCTGTGGTCAGGTACAGAGACATTCTCCCTCTGTCATCAAGTAGTACTGATAACTTTATCCCAGTGGGCCCAAATTCTTCCTGCCTCAGTGGATTTGGAGAAGGCACAGCATCCATCAAGCACCTTTCCCATCTATCAAGTTGATGTATTACTGGCTTGGAGAGGCAGTATAGGTAGTGGAAAAGAATGTTGAATGTTACTGATAGAAAGAGCGTGGTACTAGAAATTCAAGTCCAGAGAATCTGGAATTTAACCTTGAGAGAGAAAAGCTGTATGACCTTGCTTCTCTAAGCCTCAGTTTCCCCAACTGAACTTGGCTTAGTTGTGCTTTAATGGCCCGTCCCCAGCTCTTAAATTCCTGTTTTATTTCTGAAAGACATGTGTTTTTAATAATTTGTAAGTAAATGTGTTTGTGCCAAATATTTAACAAGAAAATCATGTGGCTTTTCTCCAATGTTAGTTGTTTTCTTTTGAATACTAGTCGAGGTTTTTTACTGGAAGGGTAATGAAAATATTAAAACAAGCTTCTAGATGATGTCTTTTAAAAATGGAATAGCATATTCACATGTTCATCTTGGAAAAAGACAGGTACTTAAGTCAAAACCTCAAGGATCATGACCATGTCTCTATTTCTGGGACTACAGATGATGAGAAATGGGTTCACATTCTTGATTATTTTGCTGATGGTGTGGAAAGTCTTGAAATGCGTGCTGTTTGTCTACATTAGGATCCCCACTGCTACTAACCAGCTGAAACTGCTAAAGTACTCCTCTAAACTTTCTAGTGGGTAAAAGCTATGCTGCCAATTTCTGATCTTTTCAGGGCTTCTGCAGTACAAATCAGATAGCTACTCAGCTTTCCTTATGGCTGGTTTAGGATTCAGCTTTCTTAGGTATGCTAAGTCTGTTACCACTATTCTTTACAGCTTCCAAAATTTTGTTACTTTCCTCTCCTGGTCTTTGTCCTTGGGGGTGTAGGGAAAGAGCAAATTAGCTAAGATAGCAGTGGTCAGGCGCTCACACCCCACGTTCTCTTGCTCTCACCCCATGTTTTGTAAATAATGACTTCGCATGGTTACTAACATCTGAGATCTTTTATAGCACTGCGTGCACCTATCAAGCCCTTGTGGCTGTGTCTACTGGGTCAGCTACAAGAGAATATAGCATGTCTGCTGCTGCGCCAGCCCGGAGAGAATAAACATGTCTGCTGTTCCTACATCTCCTTGAAGTTTCCTCTAGCTTCCTCGCTGGTGCCTTGCCTACCTTGGGTTCAGTGAACAGTGAGACAATTGGCATAGTTGGCAGGATACCCAGCAGGTAGAGGAGCCTGAGGCTCCAATGGATGGAGGAAGCCAGTGGCCATGGTCCTGTCAGCATGGGCCCTGGTGGAAGATTGGGAGGCAGTGGACAGATCACCGTATAGCATTGAGAAGGTGTTGGCAGGTGATAAGTTCCCCTTTGCTGGACAAGGTGGCACGGACTACCACTGGCACCATGGGGTGGATTTCCTGACTGCCCTGAAGGATGTGCAGAGATGCTTGGAAGAACTAGAGCTATGTATATTGGAATTAGAGCAAGAACTTCGTGGCCTTAAAGAACCCAGTGTCTCTGACAGTGAGACAGAATTGTATCTTTTTCAGACTACAGGTCCAGGTCCCCACTTGTTAGTGAGGCCGGTCGTGCAGCAGAAGGATGGGGCCAAGAAGATGAAGCCCCAGGAGGCCTTGGGCACTAAGGAGGCCAAAGAGAAGAGGAATGGCACCAACTCTGCAGCCAGGGTGAAGCCCAGGAAGGTGAGCAAGGAGCAACCCCATTGGAGAGAAAGAAGAAAGGAAAAAGGGAAAGTGAAACCACAGTGACAAGTTTAGAGCTGGATCAGGTCCTGCTGAACCCACCTCCGTGGAGCCCTGAGGAAACCCCTGAATCTGCAAACAGCTTCACAGGATGGCAAGTGAAGCTCAGAAAATACAGTGAGGACCTGGACTTCAAGGTGGTGGGTGATGATTGGGAAAACATCACCATGCTTGGAATCAGCTGGACATCCACCCTATCAGCCTCTATACTGGTCTGGCAGGCGGAGGAGCCTCCAAAAGTTTACAAGCATTTTATAGGCGGCATGCAAGTTGCCATTTTGAACAATATCCTGTCCACCCTTTTGGTTCCTTAATTGCCACCTCAATGGTGGCAAGCTTGGGAGAAGTAGTGGAATGGTGGCAGGCAAAGGGAATTAGAAGTGTTAACACCCTGAAGTGGGTGGCCAGCTGGTAAAGGCCCCATCTGGGTTATGCAGATGCAAACGTGGGCTGATTTGCTGGCAGAGGGAGTTGACAGAAATAAAATTGATAAACAGCCCAGTGCTTTGCTCCTAGAGCTATGGAGGCAACTGAGACCAGAACAGCAGTTTACCAAGTTTTGGAAACACCGACAGCAAGAGATACAGGTGGTTCAGCTAGAAGATTACATGGCATCCAAGGATGTTCCTTCGGATGCCCTTTTCCACTTTGAAATACTGTAAAGGCTGTGTGATTGCCTTTGGAAATTGGATGACTCCCTGTGTGGAGGTATACTGTAAAGGCTGTGTCCTATGATTGCTGCTAACCTCTGATGCTCTTGGAGATTTAGAACAGTGTGCACCAGAGGTTATAAAGCATACAGAATCATGTGGATGGGCTGTGAACACCGCAAAAATCTGCTCTTTGAAGGGTGGGCCTGGTGCCTGTGTGGTGCTTTGTGGGTCCTTAATAAAAACCCCGCAATTTGAGGACCCTGCAATTTCACAAGGACAGACAGTGGACTAGACTTGGCCATGGAAGATAAAGGCACTCCACACGTGGTGGGTGGCTCTTCTAGCCACATGAGGGCAAGGACTGCAACATGAGTTCCAGGTGATACCTGGGGTTGGATTTTGCTGTGTATTGGGGATGTAACTATTTGCTGTTGTAGCATCTACTGCTATTGCAGAATGTAGGTTCAAGGGTCAATGTTACTAAGCCAAGGGAATATCGCAGGAGATGGACTGCGCCTGGATTGTGAGGTGAGAGACCCTGAGGGGTAGAATATAGAGAAAGAGCAAATTAGTCAATATGGCGGTGGTCAGGCCCTCTTACCCCCATGTCCTCTTGCTCTCACCCCACATTTTGTGAATAATGACTTTGCATGGTTATGCAACAACTGAGATCATTTGTAGCACTGCACATGTGCATCATGACCTATATAAGCACCACCTGCAAAGCCCTTGTGGCTGTGCCTGCTGGGTGCACCATGAGAGAATACAGCATGTCTTGCTACTGTGCCATCCTGGAGAGAATAAACATGTCTGCAGTTCCTATGCCTCCTCGAGTTCTCTTCCAGCTTCCCCACTCATGCTTTGCTTACCCTGAGTTCAGTGAACATCAAGACAGGGTTTATGCCTTCAAAAACAAAAATTACCAAAAAACTGTTTACTGTGACTTCCTCGGCAGTCCAGTGGTTGAGACTTCATGCTTCAGTAGCAGGGGGCACAGGTTTGATTCCAGGTCAGGAACTGAGATCTCGAAAGCCTTAAGACATGACCCCCCCCCCCAAAAAAAAATAGCTTACACAAAGTGATGGCTAATTTAATAGAGAATTGACCATAGGAGAGTCCTGGGATAATCAGTGTGTTATAGTCTGAGCCCCAAGGATCATGTTATACATCTTTTAAAAAAATATATTTATTTGGCTGCTTGAGACTCTCTAGTTAAGATGTGCAGGCTTAGTTTCTCAGTGGCATGTATCAATAAATCTATTTTTTTTTAAAAGATATTTCAAAGCAGTCAGTGTTCTACAAAACAGATGATTCACTCTCTAATCATATGGCTTGTCCGGGAAATCAAAAGGGGGAACGTTTTTTAACTGAAATTGCCAAATGCATTGTGAGGCTCTGATTTAGACAGACTAACTATAAAAAGAGAAATCTGGATTTGGATTGGATATTAGATGTTATGAAGTTGATAATTTTATTATGTGTAGTAATATAGTGATTGTATTTCATAGGCTGTTATCAGTTGGAAATACGTACTACACATACTGGAATATTTACAGTAAGATGATTTTGTGTCTGGAATATGCTTTTAAAAACTATATTAGTTTGCTGTTAACAAATCACTGTAAACTGGGTGGCCTAGAACAACAGAAGTTTATTGTCTTCACAATTCTTGAGGATAGAAATCCAAAATTAGGATATTTTCAGCATTGGTTCCTCCTGAGGTTTATGAAGGAGAATCTGTTCCACCCTTCTATCTTCTGGAAACAGGCATTCTTGGCTTGTAGATGGCATTCTCCTTGTCTCTTCATATTGTCTTCCCTATGCATATCTGTCTCTATGTTCAAGTTTCCCCTTTATTAAGGTACTAGTCCTATTGGATTAGGGCTCCTCTAATGACCTAACCTTAACATGATCATCTACAGACATCATACTTCTAATTAAGATCATATTCACAGGTATTGTGGGTTATCTTTGGGGGGGGACACAATTTAACTCATAGTAAATACTGCAGCAAAAAGTTTTTAAAGATTAGAAAATGTTGATAATTGAAACTCTTTGGGCACATGGGAATTTATTATGCTTTTCTCTTATTTTGTGTGTGTTTGAAAATTTCCATAATTAAAATTTAAGAAATGTGTGTATGAAACAGATTAAATTGATATTTGTACACTCATGTTCATAGCAGCATCATTCACAATAACCAAAAGGTGTAAGCAATTCAAGTATCCATAGACAGGTGAATAGGTAAAGAAAATGTGGTACACACATACAATGAAATATTATTCAGAGTTCAAAAGGAAGGAAATTTTGACACATGCTTCAACATTAACATTATGCTAATGAAATAAACCAGTCACAAGAAGAACAAATGTATGATTCTTCTTATATGAGGTTCCTAGCCAGAATCATAAAGACAAAATAGAATGGTGGTTACAGGGGACTAGGAGGAAGAAGAGAATGGGGAGTTAGTGTTTAATGGATTCAGAGTTTCAGTTGCAGAAGATGTAAAACTATTGGAGATGGATGTTGGTGACAGTTGTACTACAAAGTGAATATAATTAATCCCACAGGACTATATACTTGAAAATGGTTAAAATAGTAAATTGTACAAACCAGCTAAAGACTTTCTTGAAGGTACTTTAAAAGCCATTGATCTTTGCAGTTAAACAGTAAATACTTATCAAAATAGGTCTATAAAAATAATCCTGATGGCTTATATTGTCCTAGGTAAGTTATAACTATTTCTACATGTCTTATCATTTCTATTACTGATTTCTTTATTTTGTACAAATCAAAAACATCCTCCTGGCCCAGAGCAATCAACCAGTTACCCAGATTTACTGGTGCCTCTTTGAGGTTTTTTGGTTTTGTTTATTTGTTTTATTTTAAAGTATCAGTTCTTATTTCTAATGCCATTTAAAAACAATTAAATGGGGAAAAATAAAATAAGAAAACAACCTTTTGGGCAACTTAAATGGCATTAAATCCTGGTCCCAGAATTTGCATTCAATACAAATTTCATGTGAAAGAAAAAAATCTCTGAATTGCCCATCTCTGTTCCTTTATTGTATTTCAAGTTTGTAGCTAAATCTCTCGCATTGAGTGTCCCAACTAAATTTTTGGAAATATTTTTTAATGGAAGAATTTTTTGTTTTACCTACTTTATATACTGAGAGTAAAAAGCTGAAAAAAATTTATAAACTGTAAAATGCTTTATGAATGTTATTGCCATTTGAGCTAGGGATTGGTAACAATTCAGAAGATGATTACTCAAACTTTAAGTTATTCTTTCCCTAGGTGTATGATACAAGTTGACTTCAGCTATAAATATGAGATATATATCTATTTCATAAGGTAGTTGCAAGGAGGGAATAATTTAAGTAGAATATGTTGAATGAGTCAAGGAATTCACAAACCAAGGAACTGAACAAGAGAGTTCAGCTTTCTAAATTGCTTAGATCAAGGGGAGAATTATCATAATGTGAACTTCAGATCAAACCTGGGCACCACAAGGTGAGTAACCGTATTTGCAAAATTCTGTTTCCTGAAGAATTTCTTGGAACTCAAGAATTTCAGGAAGTGAGAATTGGGATGTAACTTTCTTCTTCATCCTCATTGTATACAGTAATTGACTTTTGGGGTGTGTGTGTGTTATAGATGTGAGATCTGAAATCCGACTTTTCTCTTGCTCTTTTGGAAACATTTTTCCCCCCTTCTTCCCAAAAGAGTGGAAGCCCAGGGTGGTGTGTATGTGTTGTTGCTCAGTTGTGTATGACTCTTTGTGACCTCATGGACCCTGTGGACTGTAGCCCACCAGATTCCTGTCCATGGGATTTTCTTGGCCAGAATACTGGAGTGAGTTGCCATGTCCTCTTTCAGGGGATCTTCCCCACCCAGGGATCAAATCTGTGTGCCCTATGTCTCCTGCGTTGCAGGCAGATTCTTTACCACTGTGCCACCTGGGAAATTACTTCTAAGGTATCTGGATCCTATGAGAATAATTTTCACTCAGACTATAAGCAGTCAAAGGAGAGTAACAGAGTAGAAGATAATAACCAGGCAGCTACAATTGGAACTGCCATTCTTCCACCCTACTCTTCCTCTCCTCTCCTTCAGCTATCTTTTATTTTATTAAATAAAATGACTTTGAACCTGAAACATGGCATTTCTTCAGGCTGAAACCAAAGTTAGTAGACTAAGTAGGAACTAGTGCATGTTAAGTCTCTGAATTGTGTCCAACTCTGTGCGACTCCATGGATTCTAGCCTGCCAGTCTCTGTCCATGGGACTTTCCAGGCAAGACTGCTGGAGTGGGTTGCCATTCCTTCTCCAGGGGATCTTCCTGACCCAGGGATCAAACCCACGTCTCTTGCATTGGCAGACAGATTCTTTACCACTGAACCACCAGGGAAGCCAATAAATAGCAACTAGGCAAATGCCTTAATTTGACCTAATTTATTTGTATGTTTGTCTGTTCAGCCACTATGAAACATTCATTCTGTGTGAGATCCAATGCTCAGTACTAAGACTATAAAAATAAATCTTGGAACTTTCCTGGTAGTTCAGTGGTTAAGAATCCACCTTGCAATGCAGGGGACGCAAGTTCAACCCCTAGTCAGAAAACTAAGACCCCACATACCAGGGAGCAGTCAAGCCCGTGCACCACAGCTGCTGAGCCTGCATAGTGCAGCCAGCGTGGACACAATTCAGGAGTTTGTGCGTCACAACAAAAGCTCTGTGTGCTACAGCTAAGACCCAAGGCAGCCAAATAAATATTTAAAAAATAAATAAATCTCTGCCCTCAGATAACTTTTAGTCTAGTGGGAAAGAGCACAAGTAAGTAGGCTGTTACATTGCTCTGTGCTAAGTTATCTGGTAGAAGTGGGCACCAACTGTTATAGGAACACAAACTTGGGTCCTCAGGGAAGATTTCCTGAAGAAAGTCAACCTGAGGAAACTCCTGGTGAATAATTAAGAGTAGGGAGCTAAGGAGTATTCATAAAATTTTACTTCATCTTCTATGAACATGGAGTAATATATGTCAAATACTAAAGGAAAGCATGGCTTAAGTATGGCCTGCAGGAAGTGAGGCAGTTGGAGTAGAAGCAAGAAAATGTTAGTTACAAGAATTGTGGGTAGGAGTTTGTAGTAAAATAGAAGATGACTTGTCAATGACTTGGTGGCTTACCAGTTTTGGATTCATGTCTTTGGAAGCCTAAAGACCTCGTAAAGTGTGAAATAGGGCTTCCATAAGGAGACAGCCTTTTCTGTGGTAGCATCAGAGCCGATAATCACCTTCTTGGTCTCTCCAGAGTGAGGTGTAGGCAGCATGACTCTGACCCTCAGAAACTTCCTAATGCATACTACCTAATAATAGAGTGGAACTCATGTGACCCTCTTCTCTCTCATTCTTTTTGCAGGCACCCAAGAATACGTTTCCACACAGGCCTTGTAGATGCCCACCTCTACTGCTTGAAAAAATACGTTGTGGACTTCCTAATGGAAAATAAGTAAGAAGGAGGGAGAGTGAGTCAAATTTACAGCACTTAAGCTACCCTGTGACTTAGTTAACAGTTTTAAACCTTGATAATAAACCAGTTATATAAATAGTTTGTATAGATAATGTAGTTTATTATAGAAATGAAATTATGTTATCAGCATACTGTTATTTCATCTGTACCAGCTTATATTTAGGGGGCCCGTGCTATGATAACTGGCAAATTACTTTTATAAAACTAATATTCACTTATGAAGCATCTTTCTGCACAGCTTCAGGCTCTTCCTTCTTTCTGCAAGTGTGAGCTCCCCAGCTGTAGTGCTATTTGTCTCCAAGAGGTTGTCCTTTCCCTGGGCAATTGTCCCATAGATGGGCCCTCTTAGCAAAGGGCCAGACACTTACCCAAGAGAAGGAAATAAAGAAGAGCAAGTTTTCCTCCAGTTTTGGAAAAGAAGTTCACCTCACTGAGTGAAGTTTCATGAATTTCATGAATTCATGAAAATCATGAGTTAAGAAATTTGGTACTTTTGTAGTTTTGCTTTGATAATAGAACTGTGGGCCTTAAATACTCACCAGAGCTTTTCATGAAGATGGCGAAGAAGGAAGCCCCTGCCCCTCCTAAAGCTGAAGCCAAAGCAAAGGCTTTGAAGGCCAAGAAAGCAGTGTTGAAAGGTGTCTACAGCCACAAGAAAAAGAAGATCCGGAAGTCACCCACCTTCCAGCGACCCAAAACACTGCGGCTCAGGAGGCAGCCCAAATATCCTCGGAAGAGCGCCCCCAGGAGAAACAAACTTGACCACTATGCCATCATCAAATTCCCCCTCACCACCGAGTCAGCCATGAAGAAAATAGAAGACAACAACACACTGGTATTCATTGTGGATGTCAAGGGCAACAAGCACCAAATTAAACAGGCTGTGAAGAAGCTCTATGACATTGACGTGGCTAGGGTCAACACTCTGATCAGGCCTGATGGAGAGAAGAAGGCATATGTTCGACTGGCTCCTGACTATGATGCTTTGGATGTTGCCAACAAAATTGGGATCATCTAAACTGAGTCCAGCTGGCTAATTCCAAATATAAAAGTTTTCACTATGTGAAAAAAATAAATAAATACTTGCCAGAGACTGTCTGGCAGATCACAGGATGTGGGTGGGTTTCCAGAGAGAAAACTTCCATTTATGGTTGATCTCAAGGATTTTTTTCATACATAATTTAATTAATTAATTAATTTTTTTTTTTTTTTACTGTGATGGATCTTCTTTGCGGCACGGGCTTTCTGCAGTTGCAGAGAGTGGGGTCTACTCTCTAGTTGTGATGTGCAGGCTTCTCATTGCAGTGGCTTCTCTTGTTGTGGAGCACAGGCTCCAGTGTGAACAAGCTTCAGTGGTTGTGGAGTACTGGCTTCTCATTGCAGCGGCTTCTCTTGTTGTGGAGCACAGGCTCCAGCGTGAACAAGCTTCAGTGGTTGCGGGGTACTGGCTTCTCATTGCAGCGGCTTCTCTTGTGGAGCACAGGCTCCAGCGTGAGCAAGCTTCAGTGGCTGTGGGGTACTGGCTGTAGAGCACAGGCTCAGTAGTTGTGGTGCACGGGCTTAGTTGGTCCGCTGCCTGTGGGGTCTTCCCAGATCAGGAATGGAACCCGTTTCTCCTGCATTGACAGGTAGATTTTTTACCCACTGAGCCACCATGGAAGCCAAATCTCAAGGATTTTGATAGGCAGTGCAACTAGAGTCCTCAGAAGAACAGGTAGGAAAAGATTTAATAACTGTCTGGTTAAGAAGAGGAACAGCTAGTCTTCCTTGATGGCTTCTGGATAAGTTTCTACCTTGCATAGTACTGATAACTGGAAAGCAGTCAGGTTGGTATGACAGCAATAAGTTCCCTCAGACGAGCTGGGGAAGGGAGTCTGAGAACCTGAGTTTAAGTGCTAAGCATGCTGTTGACTGGTGGACTTGGATATATACAAGAATATTGAGGGGAACGGAAATTGTCCCTCCATGCCCAATATTTTTTTGCCGCATCCTAACCCTTACCACCTATAACTCCTGCTAACCCACTACAGAAATCCCATGTAGAGCCAATGGTAAAATAAATTATTTGGGCTCCTGGAAAGCTTTCCCAGGTATTGTTGTTTCTCTGTTTTCTCTCATCAGGACAGTATTGCCCTGCTCCCTTTTGACTTATTATTCTGTTTTTTCATTCAATCAGCACATATTTAGTAAGCTCCTGTTACGAGGCAGGCATTGTGCTAAATCAGCTGTGAGATCCATGGTGAATTACCAGATAGAGGCTCTGCCCTCATAGATTAAAGTTATCAGGACCCATTTTCCAATTACCAGTGTCTGGGCTATCCATGTTTTAAAAGTGAAGTTAATTCTTTGCCATGAAAGGGTTTATTTTTTTAATCCCAAGTGAAAACGAATCACTGTCAACTAGGTCCTAGCCTTGACATGCTGAGAGAGGATACAGTAATGGTAGAGACCTTTTTCATTTTTTTTTTTAATTTCCTATGGAAAATTTCACATAGATACAAAAGTAGAGAAAGTGATACAGTTAACTCCCATGTACCCCTCATACAGCTTCAGTTCCGTTCAGTCATTTAGTCATGTCCACTTCTTTGCAACCCCATGGACTGCAGCACTCTAGGCTTTCCTGTCCATCACCAACTCCCGGAGCTTGTTCAAACTCATTGTCCAAAAAAAAAAAAACTCATGTCCATCGAGTCGGTGATGTCATTCAGCCATCTCGACCTCTGTCATCCCCTTCTCCTGCCTTTAATCTTCCCCAGCATCAGGGTCTTTTCTAATGAGTCAGCTCTTTGCATCAGGTCGCCAAAGTATTGGAGCTTCAGCTTCGGCATCAGTCTTTCCAATGAATATTCAGGACTGATTTCCTTTAGGATTGACTGGTTTGATCACCTTGCAATCCAAGGGACTCTCAAGAGTCTTCTCCAAAACCACAGTTCAAAAGCATCAGTTCTTCGCCACTCAGCTTTCTGTACAATCGAGCTCTCACATCCATACATGACTACTGGAAAAAATAGCTTTGACTAGAGAGATCTTTGTCAGCAAAGTAATGTCTCTGCTTTTTAATATGCTATCTAGGTTGGTTACAGCTTTTCTTCCAAGGAGCAAGCATCTTTTAATTTCATGGCTGTAGTCACCATCTGCAGTGATTTTAGAGCCCCCCAGAATAAAGTCTGTTCCATTGTTTCCCCATCTGTTTGCCATGAAGCTGGGTTTTGAAAAGGCATAGGAACCAGCCATCAAATTGCCAACATCCATTGAATTATAGAAAAAGCAAGAGAGTTCCAGAAAAGCATCTACCTCTGCTTTATTGACTACACCAAAGCCTTTGTGTACCATGAAATGATGGGACCAGATGCCATGATCTTAGTTTTTTGAATGTTGGGTTTTGAGACAACTTTTTCACTCTCCTCTTTCACTTTCATCAAGAGGCTCTTTAGTTCTTCTTTGCTTTCTGCCATAAGGGTAGTGTCATCTGTGTATCTGAGGTTACTGATATTTCTCCCGGCAAGCTTGATTCCAGCTTGTGCTTCATCCAACTTGGCATTTTGCATGATGTACTCTGCTCAAATGATGTACTCTGCATATAAGTTAAATAAGCAGGGTGACAATATATAACGTTGACTTACTCCTTTCCCAATTTGAAACCAGTCTGTTGTTCCATGTCTGGTTCTAACTGTTGCTTCTTGATCTGCATACAGATTTCTCAGGAAGCAGGTAAGGTGGTCTGGCATTCCCATCTCTTTAAGAATTTTCCACAATTTGTTGTGATCCACAGAGTCAAAGACTTTGGCGTAGTCAATAAAGCAGAGGTAGATGTTTTTCTGGAACTCTCTTGCTTCTTCTATGATCCAACGGATGTTGGCAATTTGACCTCTGGTTCCTCTGCCTTTTCAAAACCCAACTTGAACATCTGGAAGTTCACAGTTCACATTCTGTTGAAGCCGGGCTTGAAGAATTTTGAGCAAGCCCTCATACAACTTCAATAGTCACCAGTTCATGGCTAATCTTAGTTTATATTTGCTACCACCAATCTTGCCACTGTCACACCAGGTTATTTTAAAGC
This sequence comes from Muntiacus reevesi, assembly GCF_963930625.1. Classification (NCBI taxonomy): domain Eukaryota; kingdom Metazoa; phylum Chordata; class Mammalia; order Artiodactyla; family Cervidae; genus Muntiacus; species Muntiacus reevesi. The sequence continues at coordinate 159,884,468 of NC_089249.1, forward strand.
AAGTCATTATGATATAATTTCATCTGTAATGATTTCAGTTGTAATTATGCATAAGTATTTCAGTATGTATCCCTAAACAATACCTCAATACTACTCTTGCACTTAAAAAAAAAAAAAATCTAACAGCATTACATTAATACTACCAAATGGGATTTTAGCTTTTCGTGTCTGGATATTCAATAATTTTGCAACAAAGCCAGCCTCATCCTGGCTGCTGCAGCTCCTTTGTAGCTCATTTGACCCCCACCAATTAGCAGGTCCCTCACCTGGCAAGTGTAGTGTGGTGGTATGTACCTGGAGGACAAGCCTCAATTTGGTGATTCTATGGCTCCTGGCCAGAAGCTGCACCAAATGGGACTTTCCCAGAGCTTGCTGTAACAGAGGAGGATACAGAGCCTAGCTCAAACCACCTCCCCATCTCAAGGTCTTCAAGACCTTTATATCTTTCTTCTCCCCATCTACCCATTACCTCTCAGACTTGGTGAGATTAAAGGAGACATTTATAGTAATCTGGTTATGAAAATGACTCCTTTAGAGATAGATAGGGAAAAGGAAACCTAGGAGAGAGAGATAGCTTCAAAAAAGGACTGTTTTAGCAATCCTTTCTCTCACCTATGAAAATTAACATTCAGCCCTGTAAATTTTAATTGTCTATTAATACATATTAATGTCTTCCATGCAGATTCCTCGAGATTAGATTCCTACCTGGATTGATAAGGCATTCAGTATATGCTTGATGAATGGAAGGAAAGGAGATGCTGTGACAGTTTGGACAGCAGAAGTAATTAGGTGCATCAGCAGTTCAAGAAGACATGAGTGTCTCTGCAGCTGAGTAGAAAAGCCACAGGGAAGGCTGTGGGGAGAAGAAAACCTGTACAGTCTTTGACAAGAGAAGCTTAAACTGAGCTGTGTGACCCTGGACAGGTGTCTACCTCTCTGTACCTCACTCTCCTCAGCTGGAAATTGGAACAGATGGTACCTGACACATAATGGTGATTGTGAAAAATAGTTGTGAAGGGCTTAGAGTAGTACTTGGTGCATAGTGAAGATTTTTCATTGATCACCTGTGTTGCTGGATGCTAAAGATGAAACAATGTAGTTTCTACCTTCGGGTTGCTCACAGTTTAGAGAGAAGCAGACAGGTTAGATTATTATAGTAAATGTGCTAAGTAGTACGAGAGTATAGTAGAGTAGTATAATAGTGTGCTAGAAGCACAAGGGAATTTGGGAGGGATGATGGAAGTACTTTATATCTTGATTTGGAGTAGTGATTGCAGTAGTATATATTTGACAAAACTTATTGAACTGTGTGTTTTAAATAAAGGTAAAGTCTTAGTTGCTCAGTCATTTCCAACTCTGCAACTTCATGGACTGTAGCCCATCAGGCTTCTCTGTCCTTGGAATTCTCCAGGCAAGAATACTGGAGTGGGTAACCATTCCCTTCTCCAGGGGATCTTCCTGACCCAGGGATTGAACCTGGATCTCCTGCATTGCTGGCAGATTCTTTACCATCTGAGCCACCAGGGAACTCTTAAATAGGTACATTTTATTATATGTATTTAAAAAAAAAAATTTTTTTTTATTTTAAAAGTTTAAAAAATGAATTGGACTTATATATATTTTTTAATTCAAAGCAATAGACATTTAATAAATACCTAAATATATTCCAATTGCTGTGTTGGGGGGTGAGGATACCAAGATGAATACAGTTTTACAGACCATTATCTCTGTAACTTTGAGAAAATTATATTATGAAACAAGAGAGAAAAAATGAGTCAGAGATCCCCAGTCTTAATAAATTCGAAAAGGGCACTTCAGGCAGCAGGAGTGTCATGACAGCTATGCTTTAGAAAGATGCTCCAGCAGCAATGGGAGGGAGAGACTGAACAGTTATTGAACTGAGCTTAATAAGGTAATGTAGTTCAATATTGATTTTTAGCTAACAGTCTATCATTTCTCAGCTGGCTTAATATAACATTCTCCTTGCTAATCTTCTGCCTCCAGGCTATCCTCTTAATTCATCCGTCACAAAACTACCAGGGGACTTTTCTAAATTGCAAATCTGACTGCATCATATCTAGTTGATGAGCATCACCACATCCAACATTTACCAGTTGAAGTAATGCATGGGCCCAAGAAGTAGTGCCTGGGGTAATACAGATGTGGCAGGAGTTGCCTTAGGATGCCACTGTTTTACTTGGATGCCGATGTCATGCTGAATGTCTGCTAGTCTACATGTGCCTTAAGGCACTTAGCTTCATCAATATGTGTTCTTGAGTTATTTCTAACTCAAGCTTTCTAAGTATCAAATAAATCTTAGAAGCCATTAAAAAAAAAAGAGGATTGATAAATTTGACTAATACCAGTTTTTAAAGTTCTGTGTTGTGGGGGGAAAAAATCCAGTAAACATAGTATAAAAATAAACAGAGGCTTCCCAAGGAGCTCAATGGTAAAGAATCTGCCTGCAGTGCAGGTGATGTGAGTTTGATCCCTGGATTGGAAAGATCCCCTGGAGAAGGAAAGGGCAACCCAGTCCAATATTCTTGCCTGGAAAATCCCATGGACAGAGGATCTTGGTGTTCTACAGTCCATGGGGTTGCAAAAGAGTTGGATACACACGACTTAACAACTAAACAACAACAACACAAAAATAAACAACAAAGGTCTTGCAATACCAAGCTACCCCAAACACTAGTTTCCATACATTACAAAGAGCACTTAAAATCTACTGAGTCAAAAAAAAAAAATTAAAAAAATAAATAAATAAAATCTACTGAGTGATTAGTAGATGACTCAGTAGAAAAATGGATAAAAGCTGTAAGTAGTGGGTTCGTAGAAAAAGCTAGTATACATCAAAAGATGCCTACTCTCTTAAATAAAAATACATGTTAAGCAGTTTTAATTATAATATTGTATAATTATATGTATGACAGAGATTTTGTATTCTTATTGTATGACAGAGACTTTTAAATTTTGTGATGAAGCTAGCAAGGTTATGGGGAAAGGGAAATTCTCTTATACTTTTCTACATAAACTTTTTGTAGGGTAGTTGATGATACCTATCTGAACTTACAACTATATACTCCCTGCCTAAGCAGTTCCTCTTCAAAGACTCTATCCCACAGAAATATTTACTTAAAAGTATGGAAATATTCATTGCAAAATGTTCTTTGCAGCATTGTTCATAACAGGGAAAAGTTGTAAAAGTTTAAACAGGGTGATTAATTATATTATTGCACAACTGTTAAAAGAATGAAGTATGATTGTGGTGATGTGGAAAGATTTCCAAGATACGTTTACTTTAAAAAAAAAAAGAAAAAGAAAATTGTAGTATTAGTGTATATTTTCAGTGTAATGTAATTAAATTTTTTTGCTCTAAAGAAATAAAAAGATATACATAAATATATTTTAGAAGGTCTTTTTATCCATTTCTGAATGTATGACAGATGGATATTCCAAAGATTGTCTGAAATTTTTAATTCAAAAATGTGTTGGATTTTATGGCCAGAGCAGAGCTCAGACTGAGTATTATCACTGTGATGTCTCTTTAGGCTGAGTGGTAAGCTAAAAGTTTCTCCTCTTTTACAAAGTTATCTGATCTAAGCTTAAGGAAGCTGGCCATTTTGGAACTTTTTGTGTGGCTTAGCAAGAGTTGCTCCAAAAGGAGACTGGCCCTGTAAAGCACTCAAGCAGTATGTTGGCTATCTGAGCTGAAGCCTTGGAAGACAGGAAATTTATACCAGAATTAGTCCTGGTTTCCTGTAGCACAGAAACCCGGGGAAAGAATTGTCTTTCTTTTCCTTTTCCTGACCTGCTAGACCTGCTAGCCGTTTTAAGAGACGTAGAGGAGATTAATCTTTGAAAAAGGAAGAATTAAAACTGAATACTTCGTTCCTGTTCAGAAGAACCCAAAATTATAATCGCCCTCTTCTAGTGTTAAAACCCAATCTATCGGTGCAGGACATACAACCTTAGGGTTTGGCCTTCAGAGCACCATCCATGTACCAGGCACTGTTTTGGGTACTTTTCACACTTCAGTTCATTCACTCCTTAAAACAGTTCTCTCATTTGTTATTAACTTCATATTATAGAAGAGGAAGAGGAAGCTTCAAGTAATTTGCTCAATGTCATACAGTCAGGGCCCTGATAAAATCAGCCACTGTTGATGAATTGATTGCTAGCAACGTCCACCACATGTCTCAGATGTCTCTCTGTTACAGACACACACACATGTGCATGTATACCTGGGAGGATAAGAGAGCAGTCACAGCTTCCTGGTCTTAGCTAAATAGAGATGCAGGGGAGTAAAGATGGGCTCCACAAACTGAAGTCGGGAATTGGAAATAGGCAACTATACTACATGGTCAGAATCAGGGTGATAGTTAAAGCCACATGGAAGATAATGTGCTAGACTGCCTAGAAAAGCCATGAGTCACAGGAAAGCAGAGAAGAGATAAACAGATGAGGAACCATGCAGTGCCATGGGAGATAGTCAGGAACCTTGATTTCCTACTGTTCAGTTCATGTATCCATATGACTTATCTGTACTTGTTTTCCTGTCCTTAGATGTGCTAGAGATTGTATGAGGTATCTTTTAATTAAACAACCAAATAAAACTAAGGTAAGAATTTATGGTTTACATAATCTTCTAACCAGAGCTGTTATATGGTAGCTGTGTACTGATATCTGAATATGTAGATGCTACCAAAATTAAATTAGGGTAGTCTTCTCTGGACTTCTTAGTTACATTCATCTTGATCTCTGGGACTTCTTTGCTGCTGAGAAAGGGACAAAGTCCTAGCAGCACATTGACTTTTGTTGTTTTGTTTTGTTTTTTCATGGTGATGTTCATTTGTTTATTTATTTAGGCTTCACTGGGTCTTCATTGTGGTGCACGGGCTCTAGAGCCTCTGGGCTTCAGTAGTAATGCTTAACTGATATTCTTGCCATCTTTCTTCCTTCTCTGACATTCTTAAATATCCATTAAAACTCATCTAGATATTACTCCTCTAGGAAGTTTTTTCTCAATTTTTTTTCTCTTCACTTCCACTTAGAATAGGTACCCTTGCTTTGTGCTACCATAGTAGTCTGTGTTTATCTCCATTAGGCATGAAATCATTCTCTCTTCTGACCTTGTATAATCTTCAGTTATCACATGTATCCTATTTAATTGGATTTGCATGTCTTTTTTTTTTCTACTTTTTTTTAACTCCTTGAAGACAGAAACCAACTCTGACTCATCTTGTGACACATAGTAGTTGCTCCATAAATAAAAAGGCAGCCAGATCATCAACTTCATACTGAAACTGCTAGGTGCTGTTTCAGGGGCCTCTGAGGAGCTCCAGTCCTTAATGTCTCAGTGCAGAAAGAATTCAACAAGAGGCAAAGTGATATATAACAAGTGATTTGTTAGAATAGGAGGATGCTTGTGAGGCCTACAGGCTGGTGGGCAAGAGGGCCGAGATCTTAGTGGGCTACAGTTTTATAATCAAAGAAAAATTAGGGAAGGGCAAAACCCACTTTCTTCCTCATTCTTTTTATAATCTCTTTTTTTTTTTTAATTGGAAGATAATCACTTTATAATATTGTATTGGTTTTTGCCATACATCAACCTGAATCAGCCATAGGTATACACACATCCCCTGTCTCTTTATTTTTTAATTTATTTATTTTTACTTAAAGGATAATTGCTTTATAATATTGAGTTGGTTTCTGCCGTACATCAGCATGAATCAGCCATAGATATACACATGTCCCCTCTCTCTTAAACCTCCCTTCCGCCTCCTATCCCATCTCACCCGTCTAGGTTGTCACAGAGCACAAAGTTTGAACTCCCTGTATCATACAACAAATTCCCACTGGCTATCCATTTTACATATGGTAAAGTATGTTTCCACCAGGACTTCCTTGGTGGCTCAGACGGTAAAGCATCTGCCTACAATGCAGGAGACCTGGGTTCAGTCCCTAGGTCGGGAAGATCTCCTGGAGAAGGAAATGGCAGCCCACTGCAGTATTCTTGCATGGAAAATCCCACAGACAGAGGAGCCTGGGGGGCTACAGTCCATGGGGTTGCAAAGAGTTGGACACGATTCAGCAACTTCACTTTCACTTCACTAAAGTATGTTTCAATGCTACTCTCCCAACTCGTCTTATCCTCTCCTTCCCCAACTGTGTCAAGAGAACAAGTTTGTTCTCTGTGTCTGCATCTCCATTGCTGCTCTGCAAATAGGTTTATCAGTACCATCCTTTTAGATTCCATATATATGCATTAATATACAATATTTGTTTTTCTCTTTCTGACTTACTTCACTCTGTTTAATAGTCTCTGGGTTCATCCACCTCATTATTCCTCATTCTTGAGTAGATGTCACACTTCCATCATCAGCTCCTCCTCCAGGTTGGGTAGGGGAGTTTTCTTGTCCCTACTTGGTCAAGCCAGGACTGTTAAGGCACTCTGGAAAAATTATTTCAGGTCTTAGTACAATGAGGATCTTTCACTTTGAAATGTCCCCTTTCTATAAAGTATTGTTCTTTATGTGTGCAGAGAGCATGTCCTAAATTTTACTGAGCTCACTGGGCAGGATGTGGTTCTCAAGCCTTGATTGTTCAGTGGTGTGTCTCATGCTTCTGTTCCATGGTTTTGTTGCAAAGTGGGCTTGCTTGGTTTTATGGTTAGGCAGACCTGCTTTCTTGAGTGATCATTAATTTACAGGGGTCTCCCATACTTTTTTCTTCACTTACACTCCCCTATTGGGATTAACTATTTAATTACCAACTTTGTCCCTTTACTCTGTCCCTGTCAATATGAGGGCATGGATTTACTTGTTTTGTTTGACTGTTATATCCCTACAGTCTAAAATATGCCTGACACGTTTGGGGTACTCAGTGAATAAATTCAAATGAATAAAATATTCGTTGACTTGCCCTAAGCCTAGGCAGTCTTGCAGCCTGTAGGATCTGAATATGTTTGTCTTTCTCAAGACATATGTACCAGCATCAAAAATTTATTCTTATAGAAGCTTTCAATATTTTGTTAAAAAGAGGAAAAGAATATCAGAATATTGTATACCAAATACTTTGTTCTAAAGTCAGTACCTTTTAATCTAAAACAATTTCCTGTTTACTATTCCAGATTATATCTATTTTCTTTGATCAGCAAGAACAAAAAAAAAGCCTGAAAACAAAGCATAGGGTTAACTCAGCAATCATGTTTTCTTTCCAGTTACAGCTCTGCTGAGAGAAGAGGCAAGAAACCCAAATCTTTAGTGTTCTTCTCTGCAGTCTTGAGTTGCAGGCCTTATAAAAGTAGGTTTTCTGTTCTGCCTCTTTGCTAACTACTATTTTTAAGGACTGACTTGAAGTGGAAGACAGAGGATTTTAAGTCTCTTTAATTTTGCTTACAAAAACAGAACAGGCAGAATGTAAAAGTAGTCAATTTTTTCCCTTTGCCATGGACATAATTTTTAGACTTTCCCTAAAAAAAAAATTTATAGCTACAACAAAGACCTGATCACAGATCGAGGCAAAATGCTAAAAATAATAAATTTAAGCAGAACTAGTATCATGTGTTTTTTTCAGATGTTGGATTTTTAATGCTAGTAATATTAATAATACAGAAACATATGTAGAGTTCATTACATTTCCAAATCAGGAAAGTTCTTCTTTCTATCTCCAAAAATCAGAAGAAGAAATTATTGCCAGCTGTCTGGCTTAGAGGCATTACACTCAGTCATTCACATATCCACTCATTCATCTATTCAAATGAATATTTATTTAGCACTGACTATGTGTTTATCGGTATAGAGACAATAAGCAGAAAATTTTCAACCCTGTAGAAAGCACTGTGGTTGCAGAAAACACAGAATACTGATTAGAATGGTGTAGTGGAAAGAGTCCTGGGCTTTGAGGTAGATATAGACTAAGTTTCCACTCTTCCGTTATAAAAGCTGTGTTGACCTAATTAAAATAACTAACCTTTCTAAGCCTTGATTTCCTCACTTATGAAATGAGGATGATAATACCTACCATAAGGATTGCTACAAGAATATGAGATAATATATATTAATTTCCTAGCATGAAACTCACACTTGATATTGATTCAAAAACAATACAAATACCTGTCTTTGCTATGACAATACAGAAACCTACAAGTGTTACAAAAGGCTTCCAAGTAGAGATAATATTTGAGAGCAGTTTTATAGCTCAGTAAATTTTCACAAAATGAACACTCCCTTGTAACTACTATTTAGATCAAAAAGCAGAATATTACCCAATTTCCAGAAGCTACCTTTAAGCAACTATCCCCTGATCACAAAAGTAACTGTTACCTTGAGTGTTAAATAAATTTAAGAAGATCAGATCAGATTTGTACTTCAGAAAAATCACTGTGCCTGCAACACAGAGGGTGGATTGAAGGAAGAAGAGACAGATTGTGCTTTAGAAAGGATATTCTGTCTACAATACAAAGGATATATTTCATGCAGTAAGACTGAAGGAAGAGAAACCAATTAAAAGCAGCTGAAGGAGTCCAGGCAAATAATGATAGTGGCTTAGACTAGACAGTAGCAGTAGAGATGCAGTGAGTTCATAGTTTTGAAAGAGATTTAGGGGATAAAGTCAGCAGTGTTTGGTGACTGGTTGTATGTGAGGAGTGGAGGAAGGAGGAGTCAAGATGATTACCATGTTGTTAGCTTGGGTGACTAAATGAATCTCCATATCACTAAGCAAAGTAATCAGTGTTTGTGGGGGGTAGGAGAAGGGTTGGGAGAAAGATGATGGATTCAGTTTTAGACTTTGTGTTTAAAGTATTGTGGGTCACCTAAATGACAGGGTCCATCAGGCTGTTGAAAATGTGAGACTAAAAAGAAGAGAGGACTTGGCTATGGGTTTACATTTAGGAATGAGTAGCAAAGAAGTCACCAAGTGATCTATCTCAGGGAGATGAATAGCAGGGGAAAAATACAGGCAAAAAGGAAAATCCTGTGAAACACCAAATATTTTAGAGGAAATAAAGAAAGTGGTATCAGAAATAGAAACAGATCAAGAAAGTGATACCACAGGAAGTAAGGAACGAATGGCCTATGACTGTGAAATTTGGAAAATTGAGAAAATATTTTAAAAATTCTGCCTGTAAAGGGACCTGCCAGGCAGTCCAGTGGCTAAGATTCTGTGCTTCCACTACAAGCATCTGGGCTCAACCCTGGTCCAGGAACTGAGATCCTGCCTGCCCTGCAGCAAGGGAAAAAAAAATGCTACCCATAGCTCTACTCATGCTCCCCTGGTGGCTCAGGTGGTAAAGAACCCACCTGGAGTGCAGGAGACCCAGGTTCAATCCCTGGGTTGGGAAGATCCCTTGGAGAAGGGAGTAACTACCCACTCCAGTATTCTTGCCTGGGAAATCCCATGGACAGAGGAGACTGGTGGGCTACAGTTCATGGGGTCACAAAGAGTCGGACACAACTGAGGACTTAACACTTTCATAATTCTACTACTGTGAGATAGTTGCTAACTTTTTTTGGCCAAGTCCTGTGTCATGAGAGATCTTAGTTCCCTGACTAGGGATTGAAGTCCCTTGAACATTTTAATGTATTTCTTTCCATCATTTTATTTATTTTTATATACACACTTGAGATTGTGCTGTATAAATAGCTGCCTTCTGCTTTCTTTGTTCAGTATTTTTTCATGAGCATTTTCCTGTGTCATTAAAAAATTGTTTACTGAGTTTTGCCTATATGCTATTCTATTACATATGTGTTTTATTGCTTTTCCATTGTTGAGTATTTGGTGGTTCTCTATTTTTATTAATAACATTAAGAGTTGTTTTTAATAACTCTTTAATAACTTATTATTTTATACATAACATTAAATAATATCTTTTTGTTCAAAGATCCTGTATTATTATCTGATTATTTTATTTTTTCAGCATATATTTATTGAGCACAGATGTACAGAAATAGAATTATAAAATAAAATAATATGAATATCTTCAAAACCTTTGTTATGTATTGCCAATTTTTAGAAAAGATTTTTACCAGTTTATGAATTTACAAGTATGAGAAGTACCCTTATCACTAATGTATGAGTTATTTTAAATCTACTAATTTGTGAGAGAAATTACATCTTACTTTAATACTTATTTTTTAATATTTTTCTATATTTTGAAACATTTTAATCTACTTATCTGTGAAGAATATTAATCTTTTGTTCTATTTGTAGCAATTATCTTGCCTTATTTTGTGGAGTTGTTTGCAGCTAGTAGTCAAATCTTTTGTTCTCCTTTGTGATTTTTTTATTTCTTAGAAGCTTATGACATGAGGCAGGTGTTTCTGGGAAAACTATCTAAGAGGGAAGGGAGAGGGGATTCCCCTGGTAGTCCAGTGGCTAAAGACTCTGTGCTCTCAATGCAGGGGCCCTGGGTTCGATCCCTGGTCAGGAAACTAGATCCCACATGCCTCAACTAAGGCCCAGCGCAGCCAAATAAATAAATGTGAACTTTTTTTTAAAAAAAAAAGAAGAAGAAAAGGAGAACGTGAGATTGCCAAGGCCCAGGGCAGTGGATCCAGCTGCTGGTCTTCAGCCTCCAGCCCCAAGGGATGTTCACAATGGTTCACAGTGGCATTTCCCACTTCTTGGCATAGCTTTGAGCTACTTTTAGTTTGACTAGGAAGCAAGAAGGATAATTTTGTCCTCCATCCTGATGCTAAGCCAACTGCATTATGAGAATTGACCTGATTGCTGAGCACCTACAGAGGCAGGTGGGACCTGGCAGGAATGCTTCAGGTCCTCTCCTCAAATCCTTGTCTGATCTGCTTAAAGGGTTCTGCCTGAAGAGGCTGTGTGCCAAGGCTTGTTTGCTTGCCTCTTGCAGTGACAGTTCTGTTTGGCCTATAATGTAAACATCATGGCTCTGAAATCCCCCAGCTGTCCAGGCTTTGTCATTTCTTCAAAGGAAACTGACTTGTTTTCCACCAGAGTAGGGCCAAGGAACGTTTGCTACCCACACTGGCTTGGAGTATTAAAAGGGGAGAAAAAAGCAAAGAATAAGTGTTGTTTCATTCTTCGTATTCATATGGAAATTTTTAATCTTCATCAAAGGATCAGAAGAAAAATCACATTGAAATTCAATACAAGAACTTCCAGCTTACACAGAATTTTTCAAAGGTGTTTGACTTGATCCTTTAAAAATGACAAAAACCATGAACTGTTTAGCTTCAGGGTTTGTAATTTTGCTTACCCTCCTCAGCCTCCGCCTCTATCTTGCCTTCCTACCTACGCTCCATCTGTGTGGTCCTCTGTTAGCCTGCAGAACTTCTTTGAGTGGGGCCTGGGAGAGGGGATGGGAAGTATGAAGCAGCAGTCAGATTTACTGGGCTCTCATACGCTAACCCCTCTCTCAGGCCATGTTATCTCATCTTTCAGAGTCTTGAAACTGGTCTCTTTTCATTCTCCTATTCCAAGCCTATTTTCACTGCTACCAGAATCACCTCATTAAGAAATAGAACTCATCATGTCCCTTTCCTGCTTACAAACTCCCTCTGGCTGTCTCAGTCCACAATTCTCCCCTGCACAGAAGGCTCTCATGGTCTGGCTCCATTGCCTCCTTCAGCAGTTTCGTTTCCTTCTACTCTTTTCCCTAAATCCACACTCAGCTTACTGTCCACTTGATTATGAGTTTTTTGAAGTCAGAAACTGTATTTCCAAGATCTAGCAAAGTCACTGGCATATTATTAGTCTTGTTAAATTCTAAGGTAATTAATTAGTGATTTAAAATTCTAAAAGGTCTACAGTGTGAGAGAGAAAATTAAAAATCATATGGTAGTTTTGCAGTTCCTTTGCTAAGTAAATTAGAAGCATACTCACTGTACTAAGGATCAGTTCCTTCTTCTCCATTACAGATTCCTGGTCATTTAAACCAAACATCCTGGTTCAGTACCCATGGGGAAGCACTATGCTTCCTGGGACCCAGAGGGGCCAAATGGAAGAGTTCCAAACCTCTTAGCCAGAGTTGCTTACTGCTTGTATCTGAGTGATACAAAATAGTATAGGAAATTTCTGGCCTTCTGAAAGTTTTTCTACGTATTGATCTTTGATCTGATTTTCTTTCTGTAAGTGCTGTCCTAGACTGATCTGATTTCATGAAAGTAAATTGAAGTTAATTTTGTTGTTGAAATTCTTTGATAGCCTTGGTAAATGAGTACAACTGTTATTAATATGAGGGAGCCCACTCTTCAGTAGAAGGGAGGCTGAAATCTATGTGGGAAATACTGAATGGATTAGGATGGATTAGTCATTAAAATGGAACTTAAATTTGTAGAGTCTGGAATCAAACCAAGAGAGTAGTAGGATCTGTAAGAGTAGAATCTAGGAGAAAATAAAAAACAAGAAGCATAAAGAATGCCTTAAATTATAAAATTTTATAATTTGCATAAAGAATAGAAGAATCACCCATAATTCCACTACTGTAAGAGAGGGTAGAGTAGAAATTGAATAAATGATTTTTTAATAGTGTTATTCAACCTGTTAGTATCAGAAAAAAAATTTAATTTTTATTATTCACTGCACTGGGTCTTTGTTGCTACACACAGGTTTCTCTAGTTGTGGCAAGTAGGGGCTACTGTCTAGTTGCAGTGCATGGGCTTCTCATTGCTGGCTTCTCTTGTTGTGGAGCACAGGCCCTAGAGCATGCGGGCTTCAGCAGTTGTGGCACGTAGTCTCAGTGGTTGCATCATGTGGGCTCAGTAGTTGTGGCACACAGGCTCAGTTGCTCTGTGGCATGTGGAATCCTCCTGGACCAGGGATTGAACTTGTGTCCCTGAATTGGCAGACGGATTCTTAACCACTGGACCACCAGGGAAGTCCTAGTATCAGATAAATTTTTAATCCATTACTATAACAGAGCAAAAGAGGAGAAAATATGATCAACTCCATGGGTGCAAAAAGAGAAAATTCAATATCCATTCATTGATGAAAGCTTTTAGCAAAGTTAGGAATAAGAGAGATCTTCCTTAACTGGATAAAGGGTATCTACAAAACCAATAACATGTGCCAAGTATTAGCTATAAAGTACAAAGCCCAATGTCTACACATAGAGGACAATCAATAAATGGTGGCTTTGGTGATAAAACCTATAACAATCATCGGTCTAAATGATAAAAAAGAAAAATTCCCTTTAAAATCAAGAATAAGTAAGGATGAACTGCTGTTAGTGCTTCTGTTCAGCATTAGTGTATTGAAAGTCTTAGCCAATATGGTAAGATAGTGAAAAATACAAATTAGGAAGAAGGAAAATTATTGTTTACATAGTTGGTATGATTTTCAGAATCTACAGATAAATTATTAATATTAAGATTATTTATCAAGGCAATTGGCCCCAAGATTGAAATATAGTAAAATGAGATTCTGTTAACCAATAAGAAGAAAATAATTGTTGAAAAGACACCATCTATAATACTGCTGCTGCTGCTGCTAAGTCGCTTCAGTCATGTCCGACTCTGTGCGACCCCATAGAAAGCAGCCCACCAGGCTCCCCCGTCCCTGGGATTCTCCAGGCAAGAACACTGGAGTGGGTTGCCATTTCCTTCTTCAGTGCATGAAAGTAAAAAGTGAAAGTGAAGTTGCTCAGTCGTGTCCAACTCTTGGTGACCCCATTGACCACAGCCTACCAAGCTCCTCTGTCCATGGGATTTTCCAGGCAAGAGTACTGGAGTGGGGTGCCATTGCCTTCTCCATCTATAATACTAACCCCCCAAAATTAAGATACTCTGATTAATCTAATGGAAAATACAAGGCCTTTGTAGAAAAAATTTTAATATTTTGAAACAACTTTTTTTTCCAAAAGGCCAGAGCTTTCTGCCTTCTCATGAGTTATTGTCAGTTAATAGTCACGACACCATGTTAAGACATGCACACACATACAAACATTCAGGCACACACTTTGTAAACAGGAATTGTAAGAGACTGTTTTCTTCATAGATCAGGGGAAGGGCATCTCAGATTCAACACACTGCTTGCCCAGCTCCAGCCTGAACTGAGAGAACTTAGATCCTCTGCTTCCCCAAAACTGCCAAGCCCTTGCCATTTCTGATCTCTGTCGGTCCCAAGGTGGCATGACAGGAAGGGATTTGGCTTTTGCTTGGATGCACAGTTTTTTATTCTAATTGAATCCAAACTATCAGATTTCTGATATTTGGCTACTCTTTCTTCCTAGGTCAATCACTTCCATCCGGAGTGAACTGATCCCATACCTAGTAAGAAAACAGTTCTCCTCAGCTTCATCACAACAAGGACAAGAAGAAAAAGAGGAGGATCTAAAGAAAAAGGAGCTGAAATCCTTAGGTCAGTGCTTAAGTTGGTGCAGTAAGGTACGGGTAGTGACACTTGTAGAAGGAGTGGCTGGACAACTTAGCCCAGCCCAAGATGCCTATCTCAAGGCATCAAGTTCTCATCCAGCCAGCAGGCAGGCCAGGTTAGCTTACGCCACTCCCTGAGCTCTGGGCAGGCTTACTCAAGCAGATTCTCATCCCTGTGCTCTTCAGGGACAGGCTAACTATGCCTCTGGTCATGTTCTCTGGTTAACAGGCCTGATTTGGCCATGTTCATCTCTTTTTGACTTTGCACTCTACCCACCATTTCTCAGTTCTTCTGTTCTCTAGGCTCTGGAAAGCCACACACTCCTGACTAAACTCAGCCTCTCCTATGAAGGGAAGAAAGGTGAAGGGCTGTATAATGACAGTCCAACCAGAGCCAACAGACTTTCTCCTTTCAAGGATGTAGGGATGAGGTCAGTCTTTGCTCTCATACCCTTGCCTAGTCCCTGGCCCAGTCCTGGACTCATAGCAGATGTTCCCAAAAATGTATTTATCAAAGGAATAAATCGAGACAGTATAGCATGATGGTTAAGATATCAGGGCTTAGCATCTCAGACCTGGGTTTGAAATCTGACTCTACCTTTTATTAGCTCTGTGACCTAAGGCAGATTTTTCAGTCTTTTGAGCCCCAGTTTTCTTTATCATAAAATAAAAGATTCCAAATGACTGTTGTAGGAGTTGAAAAATTGGGGCCCAGGTCCTGTGCTGTTTCTCTGACAATACAACTACCAGATGTGCTAATAGAGGCTAGCAGCACAAAGCCAGTAGGGCTAAGCGCTAAAGCCTGGACAGTCACTTGTGTTTCTTCATGGTGTACAAGAGTCTATTAATCTTCCCTAATAGTGCTTGATCGTCAGTCAGACTTTCTCATAGGACCTCTTTTTAAAACATTCTTTTATCATAATATTTCAAATATACATGAAAGCACATTGCCTCTTTTAATCTCTGACTTAGTCTTTCAGGTTTTAGTGGGATTTCCCCAGGGTCCATGCTGCATGGTTGAGTTGTAGGGGAAGAGAATTGAGCTGTACCCTCTTTCAAAACTTGACTGAGTCTATATCCTTTCTGTTATCTGTCTCATGTACTTGCTTGTTTTTGATTCCAAAGATATTTACAGTTTTATAAAAGAAGCCAATACATTGACCCTTGCTCCCTATGATGCCTGCTGGAATGCCTGTCAAGGAGACAGCTGGGAGGGTTTGTCCAGATCACAGGTGCGCTGCTATGTCCACATCATGAAAGAGGGGCTCTGCTCTCGAGTGAGCACACTAGGACTCTACATGGAAGCCAACAGACAGGTGAGAGGATGAGTTCAGAAGAGAAATCATGGGGATTCATCTCCCAGAACAGACCGGAGCCTTTTGTCTTATTTCTTCATTAGGTGCACAGTAACTTGTACAGAATCCCTCATTCCTAAGGTTGAGCAAGACCTGGTATGTCAGAAGACACCATAGGGGTACCCAAGTACAGCAAAAGGGGAAGTGAGGGGCATGGTGCAGAGGCAGAGCCTCTGTGGCTCCAAAGAAAGGCCAAGATCTCCAGGAAGGCTTAGCTTCTGGCCTCTAGGTTCAACAGATTTTCTCCTATTCTGCTCAGCATGGGGATATCCACAACACTTCATAAACAAGCAGATGAACACTGTGTAACCGTTACTGTGATGAGGTAAACAGGCACACAGGGGAGGCTTTCCTTAGAAGGTGAAGGAACAGAGTATAGAGTACCCATATGGCAAAGCATCAAGGAATACCTATGTGAGAGAAGTCTGGAGAATAGCATTAGAGCATGCAGAGTCTCACTAACCCATCCTTTTAACCCTGAGGTTTGTGAAGTATGGAGAAAGAGTAGCTTCTACTGAAGGGGAAGCAGTGCTCTTAAGGCCCACCAGGTCTTATTTAAGGCGAGGGTGAAGAGGGGGAACATTGAGGAGGCAGCTTGTTTGGAAGAGCTCTTTATTGTGTAGCAGGGACAGGAGGAGGGGAAAACTGGAATTGGAATTGAATCCTTGAAGGAAACCTGACTCAAGAATCTTTAGGACCCACACCATGTGGTAGTAACAGTCTCAGACTGAGACCTCAAGCTAGCCTCAAACTGTATTGGTTATAGTCAAGGGAATCCAAGCTACAGGGCTTATGAGAAGTCCCAACTAGTCCCATGTTTACCCAGGACAGTCCTGGGTAACGTTGCCCCTATGTAGCATTAGAGGTATATAGAAGGCTTCCTTAATTTGACTTTTAGTTCTCCTTATTCAGTTCTATGACTAGAGTCTATCTGGCTGGTCTGAAAGCAAGATCATGGATAGCCTGAGGCCAGAGAAGTATCCTCTGGCGTGTCAGCAGGGGCTGTGAGTCAGACAGGCATGAATGGCATTGGCTGAAGTATAACAGAGGAGCTCCCAGGGATAGAAACAGAGGGATTAGCCTTCACATCACCTGTATAGCCAGTCTGGCCAGGCCTCCCTCAGTTAGAGTGTCTACCACACAGTGCTCTGACCAGCATTCTGTCCACACTGGAGAATCACAGATATACTAACTCTGTCTTAATGGGTCCAGAGCTAAAACACTCCACACCCATACCGTTTTCAGTTTTCTCATACTGGAAACAGAATAGTGTGAATCTCCCCTTCGACATTTTATTTTGGTTGGTAAAGAACATGGATGCCTCCTTAGGGTGTGTCCTGATTGTGGAGTTGGCTAACATTACTCCATCCTCACCTCCTGCATTGTCACTGTGGTCCAGGAGGTGAACAAGAACCTAGGATGACTGTGGTCAGGCCTCAGGGTTCCCCTTGCTCTCCTTAGACGTCCTCTCCCAAATGCTGCCTGGTTATCTCAAAGGCTTGTCTCACAGCCTCCCGGTTGAGGGACATAGCAGTACTTCAGGGAGGAGACTCTCAGCTAGGGAACTGAGGATGAGACTGTATAGAAAGTGTTGCATAAATGATCCTTGTCTTAGCGGAAATACATCAGCCTGCCTTATCCAGACAGGAGGCAGTGGCTAAAAATTCCCCACATCTCTTAACTGAACACGGGGTTCTACTTAACATGCTTTCAGGTGTTTTCCGGCCTTACGTTAGTGACCAAACCTCTTTCTTCAAGGTGTCCAAATTGCTACCTGTTATCTGTCCAGAAGAATCACTGGTTCACTCATCAGCCCAGATTGTCAGCAAACACATGGTAAGTGCTGGCTTGGGCAAGGCAGGTATGGGACATTGTCTGGGTACACTGAGGCTTGTCCTTGAAAAGCTTGTTTGGGGGTGTCAAGCCCTGGACATCATTGGCCTCAGGGAAGTCCCAAACTGGGTTCTGGTTATAAAATCTTACCTTCCAGTCCAGGTTCTCAAGCAGACTGCCTGGACAGGTGCTGAGCCCAGCCACACAAACCCTATAAGGAAGGTTCGTTATAGCCTTTGGACTCAGACACGGGATCTTTCCATCTGTGTCCCTCTTCCTACCCTGACTTGAGCACTGCTTTCAGGAGAGCACCTCGGTATACACAAGTGCATCAGTGTGTAAGTCTGAGTTGGTCTCAGAGATATTATGGAACCTTGTGGCCCTGAGAAATACTGGTGATGATCCCTCTTGCTGAAGTGTTTCTAGGAAAAGATCTCACTAGACCCCAGCTCAAGGAATCTGGAGGGTTGGTTTGCAGTTGGTTGAGATGAGGGGAAAAGGTATTATATTTTATATTTTTATTTGCCTTTTATAGGTTGGAGCTGACAGCCTCATTGGGCCAGATACACAGGTTGGAGAGAAGTCATCCATTAAGCACTCGGTCATTGGTTCATCCTGTGTCATAAGAGATAGAGTGACTGTCACCAATTGCCTTCTCATGAACTCAGTTACCGTGGAGGAAGGGTATGTCTCCCCTTGTACCCACTTGAGACAAGGCCCCTGGTATCTCTGGGAGGCTTTGGAGGCCACCCTAGCCTAGGAAGGTGATCAGCTTTGGGAGAGGAAGAAAGGGGAAAGGAAGAAATAGTTCCTAGGCCTTGGTTTCAATGCCATAATAACATAGTCTCAGAAAGAATTTCTAGCAGTCTTCTCATGACAACTGGAGTCCTGAGATAAGCTGCCTTCTCTTGTTTTGATATCCTGCTTGATGGGATGACCACAGTAGTGAGCCCGTGGCAGGGCTGGAATGACACTGCACCAATGTCTAAGAGTCACCTGGCCCCATCTCAGTGTCCCACAGAAAGCGGAGGCCTACAAGGAGTGGACATATAAGACACGTTCCATTTTCAAAGGAAAGCTCTGTTACTAGCTATAGAGAATCTTTTCCCATTTTAAGATGCTTTGGAATGCCCTAAAATCTTGGTTTATGAACAACCTGAACTTGGAGTAAGACTTAAATGATGCTTAATAAAATTCTTCCTCTGTATGGACCTCAGGTTTTTCCTTGTATAAAATGCAAAGTGGTGGAAGAGAGGAAGGGTATTACCAATGGTTTCCAGACTTTTAAGGAAACGTTTTCTTAAGATAAATCTTAAGCCTAAATTCATTTAAAGCTGGTAAAGGCACTGTTGTTTGGAATACATTGGGGAAGGGGCACTTATCCTTCCTATGGAATGTGAAAACTGATCTATAAAACAAATTTTAAAAACTACTCTTTGCAACCCCATGAGTTGTAGCCTGCTAGGCTTCTTGTCTGTGGGATTTTCCAGGCAAGAATACTGGAGTGGGTTGCCATTTCCTTCTCCAGGGGATCTTCCCGATTGAGGGATCGAACTCTGGTCTCCTGCATTGCAGGCAGATTCTTTACCATCTGAGCTACCAGGGAAACCCCAAATCTTGACCACGCCTCCATGACATGTGGGATCTTAGTTTCCCGACCAGGGATCAAACCCGCACTCCCTGCATTGGAAGGCAGAATCTTAACCACTGGACTGCTGCAGAGTTGCAACTAAAAACACTAGGTGAGAGAATTCCCTGGCAGTCCAGTGGTTAGGACTCTGCATTTTCACTGCCAGGGCCAGGGTTCAGTCTCTGGTCAGGGAACTAAGATCCTGCAAGCCACTCAGCTCGACCAAAAAAAAGCCAGTAGGCTAGGTCAGCCTGAGATTGATTCTAGCTCTGACATCTGTTGATTTCTATGTCCAGGAACTGATATGAGGGAAGGATAGGGGAAGACTGTGTGCGTGTGCTAAGTCGCTTCAGTCATGTCCCAACTCTGGCTCCTCTGTCCATGAGATTCTCCAGGCAGGAATACTTGAATGGGTTGCCATGCCATTCTCCAACAGAAAGATTATAAAGGCCAGTAAAAGCTGAACTACCTCTCACAATTGTCTTTGGGATTAAACGAAACATTTTGGGGAGAGGTACCATATAGAGATATAGCTAAAGGTTAAGCCTTTGCTCTTTAGAAAGAGTGGCTGATGACAATTTTGTAAAGTAATTAGCCTCCAATTAAAATTAATTTAATTAATTAAGAAAAAAAAAGAGTGGCTGATGGAAGACAATAGAGACAAGGTGGAAAGGGAAAGTACTATAATATGTCCTCCCCCAAGCCTACATCCTGCCGATTCCCAGAACTCTGGTGAAGAGGCCTAAGTCTTCTGTTGGGAGTTTGGAAGAATCTTTTCTGGAGAATCTGACCAGCCCAAGAAGAACCTGAATTTATTTACATAAGAGATTTCTAACCGCCCAGTCAAATCACCCTATAGTTAAAATTATGGATGACAAATTCCATTCATGTGCTGTTTTAAAATCGTTTCCTAAATATGAACAGATAATCAAAGATTACCAGAGATCTAAAGAAAGCCTCTATCATGAAAGATAGAGACCAAATCAGAGAGAAAAAGCAAGTTAAAAAGAGACAGAGACTCCTCAGAGAGAGAAAGATGCTTTCAGACAACCTATCATTTCAAAGAACAAAAAAGAAACTCTTAAGAAATTTAAAATATGGCAACAAAGAGGGAAGACCTCAGTAAAAAAATTGGAAGATAAATTTGAAATTTCCCAAAGAGTAGAAGAAAAAGATTAAAAGATGGAGCATATAAAAGAAATGATAGAAAGTAAGAGAGAAAGTCCAGGAGGTCTAATATCTGAATAGGAGTTCCATAAAAAGAGAGTTGATAAATCAGAGGAGGAAATTATTTAAGAAACAATATAAGAAAATGTCCTAAAACTGATAAATATGAATCTACAGAATGAAAGAGCCTACTAAGGGGCCAGCCCAATGGTAAAAATAAGCCCACATCATTGTAAAACTTCAGAACATCGGATACAAAGCATGCTACCAACTTACAAAGAGAAATAATAGGTCATAAACTACTAATCAGCAACCAGAATGATTTTAGACTTATTACTAGTAGCAACAATGAAAACTCGAAGATAATAGACCAGTGCCTTAAAAAATCTGAAGGAAAATTAATTTCAACCTAGAATTCTGTACTCAAGCTGAGTGTTAGTCAAGTGTGACAGTAGAATAGAGAAATTTTCAGACATAAAAAGGTATGACCCACTAAAATGAAAAGTAAACCGAAAGGAGACTGATGAGAAACAAGAGAATCCCACTTAGAAAAAGGCAAAAAGAACTGTGGGATATGGGGACTTCCCTTGTGGTTCAGTGGTTAAGAATCCACCTTCCAATGCAGGGGACACGGATTCCGTCCCTGGTTGGGAAACTGAGATCCCAATATGCCTCGGGGCAACTAAGACCCAGCACAGCCAAAAATAAATAAATATTGAAAAGAATCCATGGGAAGATAGTGAAGGCACATCCAAGGATGACTGCTATGCATGAAACATAAAGGGAACAATCAGTCCAGAGTGGAATCCAGGAAACACTTATTCAGGAAGATGAAACTGATAAATACATATAAACATCTTGAAAAATTTAGACAATTGGCTAAAAGTTAGGTTTGAATTAAAACAAAACAGATATTAACTCTGTTTTTTAAAAAAGTTGTACAAGAAAGGAAAAAGCATCAAAGTTTGCTATGATGGCTCAGTTTGCCCTGAGTGGCTCAGTGGTAAAGAAATCTGACTACCAACGCAGGAGACACAGGTTTGATCCCTGATCCAGGAAGATACCACATGCCACAAAACAACTAATCCCATGGGCCACAACTATTGAGTCTATGCTCTAGAGCCTGGGAGCCACAACTACTGAAGCCTGCATGCCTAGAGCCTGTGCTCTGCGACAAGAGAAGCCACCACAATGAGAAGCCTGTGCACTGCAACTAGAGAAAAGCCCAAGCAACAATGAAGACCCAGCACAGCCAAAAATAAATAAAATTGTTAAAATAATTTTTAAAAGATAAATAATTTTTTAAAAATAAATAAATAAACACTGATCATTAACCAAAATTATGCTATAACTACACTGAAAGGATGAAAGGTATGAAGGGAGAAAGGAAGCAGTGGCAGGGAGAAAGGAAGCAGTGGCAGGAAGAAAAGAGAGCTAAATCTTCATCTTCCATTATGCAAAGTCTATTGACAATGCTTAAAACTGAAAAATTAAGTAGTGATTGTTGTTGTTAGGTCCCTAAGTTGTGTATGACTCTTTTGCGATCCCACGGGCTATATAGACCACCAGACTCCTCTGTCCATGGAATTCTCCAGGCAAGAATACTGGAGTGGGTTGCCATTTCCTTCTCCAAGGGATTTTCCCAACCCAAGTACCAAACCCGCATCTCATGTAATATCAGGCAGGTTCTTTACCACTGAGCTACTAGGGAAGCTCCCAGTCTGTGAGTAGAGGTTAGGAAAAGAGGTCAGACCCAGAGACCTCTTCCTGAATCATGTGTCCTCTGACTGACTTTCCTGTCTCCATTTTTCTTTTTCTACCAAATCCACCCTTCCAGCATTGTTTTTATGGATTAGAGCATGATCTTTGGGGTCAGACTGCCAGATTGAATACTGGGTCTATCACTTATTAGTCACTTAGGGGATTGGTTTTACCTCTTTGAGCCAAATTTTCTCACAATAAAATAGGATAAAAACCCAGTTGCCCCAGAGGTTTATTAGGAATACTAAATGAGTTAGTAGACATAAAGCAGTGAAAACAGCGCTTGTCACAAAGAATGTTAGCTGCTATCACTATCATCTTCTTCATCATTACTTTATCTCACTTCACAGAGGTAGCATGTTCCCTGTGTTGTCTGAAAGAATATCTGATCATATCCCTGTTTTATTCAAAAACTTTTAAAGAATTCATTCCATTATCTTTAGAATAAAGTTTCAATCCTTTGGAAGAATTTGAGAAAGATCAGTATAAGTACCTCTTTGTACATTTGGTAAAATTCTGCAGTGAAACCATCTGGTCCTGGACTTTTGTCTGTTGGGAGTTTTTTTTTATTACAAGTTCTATTTCATTTCTAGTGATTGGTCTGTTCAAGTTATCTATTGCTTCTTGATTCAGTTTTAGAATAAAGTTTCAACTTCAAGGTTTCTCATGTTTTTCATGATCTAGCTCCAACACTGGGTCCTGGAATGTTAGAATGAAATGGGGTCTTAGAAATCATCCAGCTCAACTTCTGCATTTTTACAAGGAATAAATGGTGATGGCAATCCAGATTTTTTTTGTATTGTACCTGTGCTACTCCATGTCCTATTCCAGATTCTTGCATAAGACTGAAGATGTCACCATTCTCTTGAAAACCAGAACTACACTTGTATTTGTTCATTTGATCACTTAATTTTAGAGTAGCTCATGAGACTTTATCGCTTCTACTCTCTGTCTCATCTTACCTAGACTTTCCAAGGAAGAGAGTGGTATAACTTGCTTGTTTGCTTTAATTGGTAACCTCTCCCTCTTTCCCTGTGGATGGGCAGACAAAGGAGCAGCTGTTTAAAGCCCACTGTTAGTGTCCTGAATTGATGTAAATAAACTTGGTAAGGAAATTAAGGCTTCCAAGGAACTCCAGTTTATTTGTATGAGAGAAATTCATAGAAAGACCTAGCATAATATCCCAGAGTCATATTGGGCAGAGGTATAATCTCGGATAGCCTCATAAGGCATCTAGCTGGGGAAACGGTAAAGGTGTCGATGGTGGCTGCTGCTGTTTTTCCAGCTATTTATTGTAAAAAAAAAAAAAAAAAGTTTAAGTGAAGCTCTAGGTAGCCCACCTGGGGCTAATGACTTGGAAGGCCATTAGAGACTATCCAGCCCTACAGATTAGCTCTTGGTGATAAGATCAGACATCTTGCATCCCATATGATCTTTTTTCCCATTATTTGCAGGTCATTTAGTTTTAATTACTTACAGTAAATTTAGGGAAGGTGATTAAATTGTATTCATGTGAGACTTGATTACCCTGATGCTATTACTTCTGGACTAAATGGCAGAGTAGGAGCATGAATTTGTCTAGAAGGGAGTTTCTCATATTCTTGGTCTGCTTGTCTCTGCCAGCAGTGGTTTGGACAGTGGCTTGAACACCTGCCCGAGGTCCTCAGGGCTTGAAGGATGCTAATAGGACCACCTTGGGAAAGGTGTAGGCAAGATTATACAGAGAAGGCTTCTGCCTGTCTTTCTCATTTTCTGCCACTTCCAATTTATATGACAACTGATGCTCAGCAATCCAAAGTATAGTGAAAACTTAATTGTCAGTCCTATGCTCTGTGTCTTTGATCTTCTGGTCTTGATTAACACCTGCATTTCCTCATAGTCCAAGGTGAATGACCCAAACAGCAGTCTAGGGAAACACCTTCACATGCAATCAGGCTGGGGAACCAGGATTTTACCTGGATTTTCCATGCTTTCTATAGGCAGCAAGTGCAGCCCGCTAAACCACACAAGATATTACTGTTTCTCATTGTTACCCTGAGTGTCCTTGTACTGACATTTAATCCACTTTCCTGCCCACTGAGCTCCTTACCTTTCCACTCTCCTTAGTCCTGGCATTGACTTTGCCTGAATTGCCTCTTTCTAGAGATCTTTACCTGTAGAAATCCTAGCCATATTTCAAGGTCCAATATGTATTCCAACTGCTTTGTGCAGTTTTCTTGAATTTTCCTAGCCAGAAATTATCTCCCCCACCTCTATGTTCCTGGTGTAACCATCACTTATGCTTGTTTGATAGTTAATGCATCTTTCTTTTTTCCTCAACTAGACTATAATTTCTACAGAAATACTTCTCATATGTCTTTGTATCCCTTAATCCACAGTACTGTACTTTTCATGTACTAGATACCTTGTAAGTATTTACTAAATGAAAAATAGAGATCCCTGATTTAAGCCCTCCCACTGTAATTGACTGATTTCTGTCAAGAGAGCCCTGTTTACTTCTAGAAAAGTCTTGGAGTAAGTACTTTACTCCTTGAAACTCACCAAGATGAAAACAAAACCAGAGAAGGAAGCGTCATCTGTAATAAAACTAGATAACTGCCATGTACCTATACACAGTCTAGAGAATATCTGCCAGACACAATGAAATTTAGGTCAAATCCAAAAAGAACACCAAGATTGGACCAGCATAAGGAACAATGACATGGGCAGTCCAAAGGAGAAACGGTGAACACCACTGTTACAAAATCTCAGGGCACAGAGAAAGGAGAAAACCAGGCTGGCCTCATAGTTTTCTGACATTTAAGGCCTGCAGACAGTAAAACAACATTTATAAAATTTGAAAGGAAAACAGTCAGTTGTGATTTAAGAATCCTATAGATAGTGAAGTTAGGATTAAAGTATAAAATCATCAAAAATACTCCAAGGCTTAGGAGATGTGGTGCCTGTGAACCCTCTAGAAAACTCTGCTTAAAGACATAATAGAGCCAAGTAGGTAATGAAACAAAATAATGATAAATGGATAGGTTGAGTGTAAGTTTGTGGCAGTGAGAGTTGCAGAAAGATCATAATCATTAAAAGAATTCTGTCCACGTTTCGTCAGTAACACTTTTATTAAAAAAAAAAAAAAAGCAAATTACAAAACTTTGACAAGATCCCCTGGACTTAAGGGGCTCCTTAGGACTTTTGATTCATTCTCTATTTGAACCATTTGCACTAAACCCATCTTCTGAGAATACTCCAGCTTATTTCTTTTAAGATTGTTACATCTTGGGAACTCCTTGGCAGTCCAATGGTTAAGACTCCATGCTTTCACTGTTGCGGGCCCAGATTCAATCCCTGGTTGGGGAACAAAGATCCTGCAAGTCATGTGGTGTGGCCAAAAAGATAATAATAGTTTTATTTAATAATATTGTTTTTTAATTGTTACCTCTTTACTTTGATTCCCTCCCAAACCCTTCTTTTTCTTTTTCTTTGCCTCTGCTTAGGGAATATAATTCAATTTCTTAGAAGGGAAACATTTTTACTGCTAAACCTTTGTGTAATGAAGGGAGACATAGAACTAAAAGGAAGAAATGTTCAGCCTACTCACTGGAGACAGTACATTTTACTTATTTATTTTTTGGCTGCACTCGGTCTTCAACGCTGGGCATGGACTTTCTCTAGTAGTAGAGAGTGGGGACTGCTCTTCATTGCAATGTGTGGGCTTCTCACTGTGTTGAATTCTCTTGTTGTGGAGCACAGGATCTGGGTGCACAGGCTCAGTAGTTGTGGCACACAGGCTTAGTTGCCTCTCAGCATGTGGGATCTTCCTGGACCAGGAATCAAACCCATGTCCCCTGCATTGGCAGGCAGATTCTTAACCACTGGACCACCAGGGAAGTCCCCAAGACAGTACATATTAATCTACAGGACCCAAGAGCAAGAGTGACTAGAGACAGGAAGAAAGTGAGATATTTCTACAAGTATTATATCTCATTACATGAATTAAAATGTCACAGATATGATGTAGAAGGGGCAATAAGGAAGTTGCACTAGGATACACAGACATAGAGAATGATAGCATTTATATAAAATTTTTAAAATTTGCAAAAGAATACAATATATCATTTACTATTATATGAAGTAAAAATGCTTAAGAACAATAAATACCAGAGTCAAACAGTAGTTAACTCTGGGAGGAGAAGGGGGGGAATGTGAGCAAAGAAAATTGCTGTATTTTTGTATTTTTTTTTGGTGGGTTCTTTATATTCTCTATTTTTCTTTGCTGTGCTGAGTGCTAAGTTGCTTCAGTCGTGTCCGACTCTTTGTGACTCTCTGGACTGTAACCTGCCAGGCTCCTCTGTCCATGGGATTCCCCAGGCAAGAACAGTGGAGTGGGTTGCCATGCCCTCCTCCAGGGGATCTTCCTGACCCAGGGATCGAACCTGCATCTCTTACATCTCCTGTGTTGGCAGGCAGGTTCTTTACCACTAGCACCACCTGGGACTTATCTATGCCTGAAATATTTCATGAAAAATAATACATGATTCTTCTTCTAAAAGAAGACACCTGGACCAGAGCCCCTTGGGCCAAGGCAAGGAACCTCTGGCATCTGGAGAGATATGGGCAACTCAACCATAATCTTTGGACTGAAGCAGTGGATGGGCCTAAAATGGACCTTTAGCCATATGCCTAAAAAGATACGTGTATTTCCAGTTCCACACTCTTTTCTTCCCCAAGGTTATGAATAAATTTAGCAAGCCTGCCAGCTAATCCCCAGAGAAGAACCTGCCTGTCCTCAGAGTTACTGAAAAGTTTCATGGCTCTTTGCCAAACACTGCCAGTCAGCAGCTGAGGCAAAAGCCCGTGGCACAGTGGAGGGTCACTTCCCACTGTGTAGGCTTGGGCACATGGCTTAATCTCTGTGAGCCCCAGTTTTTTGTGTAAAAATTAGAATAAATACCACCATTCCTGCAGGTTTGCTAAAAGGATTAAGTTATATAATAAATATAAAGTGCTTTGTGTAGTGACTGAGCTGTATTAGACATTACATCTATGTAAGTTCCCTTCTTTCCTGAAATAAACTGAAAAAAGTCCTAACTAAAACCAGAAGAGGAATGAGAATTTGGAGGCATCCCTGATTCCCAGGTGAGGGCTTCTTCCTCATGTCATGTGCCATGGTATGACATGGTGTGCCTGGCTAAGCAGTGATCTTATTATAGGCCTCTGTGCTTTCCTCATGGCCTTCTGTCCACTGGAGCTTTAGGGTTTTCAGGGTAATTTCCCAAGGCTTGCAGCTTTGCTTAAAATTTGACAGCATCAAGAAGTGAGGGCTTCCCAGCTGGCACCAGTGGTAAAGAATCCACCTGCCAATGCAGGAGATGCAAGAAATGCAGGTTTAATCCCTGGTTTGGGAAGATCCCCTGGAATAGGAAATGGCAATCCACTCCAGTGTTCTTGCCTGGAAAATTACATGGACAGAGGAGTCTGGAGGGCTACAGTCCATGGGGTCACAAGAGTCAGACATGACTTAGAAACTGTGCACACACACAAGGAGAAGTGGAGATCAAAAGTCCATTAATCTTAGCCATCTCCAAGCAGATTCCTAGAGAACACAGCCAGACATCAGCACAGCAGAGTCCTTAGTACCCAGCTGAGAGCTTAAAGAAGGATGTAAAAGCTGTAGTTCTGGTACTGGAGCCAGGTCTTTTCACGAGCTGTATAGGAAGTCATCTCCCCTCCTACTTTTTAAGCACAAAGCAGTCTTTACTGTGGACTGACAACGTGGAGGGGGCTTGTTAGACATGGTAGTGTCTGTCCTTCCCCTCCAGCCTGAGCAAACACACATACTTCCAGTAAAATCCTTAACCTTGGAGTTCTTTCTCAACAGGGGGAAAGCTAAATTGGCTTAAAATATTTCCAGAGTACCTCAGCCTTACTAATGAAGGTGACTTGTGACTGCAACAGTGATCATGGGAAACAACTGAAGAAACAAGTGGTAGAAAATAGTTTCACACTCACTAAAGCCTTTTTGCAGGTGTTCATCTCAAAGCCTTCCACAGATCCACTGACCAAGAGCTTCCACTTTTTCCCGATCACATCTGCAGACTCACTAGTGGTGGTTTATTTGTCTCAGAAGGAGTTACACAAAAACTAGATGAAACGAGCAACAAAGCAATATGGGCGGTTCCTGAAGATCTCAGTCAGACTTGTAAAACATAAGAACCCACGCTCTGCATTGCTGTAGAAATCTGACCTCAGTCATTCCAGACTCTTCCTTCCAGAGATGGTTCCCACTTGTGTTCCAGATTCCAAAATAGTCATTTAGTACTCGCTGATTATGGCTGCTTGAGTTCCTGTTGGCTCTTTCTCGTTCACTATGTTTACCTCTTGCCTAATTCCAGAACATACTATATACTCTTAAGCTACTGAACAAGAAGCATCTCCTTACTCCCATTTTGAAAAAAGAAGTGAGACTTTTCAGTGACAAACTAGCAGCCAGTTGTAAACCTACTACTATATCTCAGAAGCCTCTGTGTCTGAAGCTTTCTGTATACTTCCTTACTACTCTTTTAGGGTGAATTTTCACCCAGGATCAGGAATTACCCTAACTGCTGATTGGACTGCTTTCTCTCAGGGAGGGCAAATTGAAAAGTTTTGGAAGGTCCCTTAATGCCCACCCACTGAGTATATCCTGAGTTTGAGCCAAAAAAAACTAGTACTGGGACTTCCCTGGTGGACCAGTGGTTGAGACTCCATGCTTCTGTTGCAGGGGGCATGGGTTTGATCCCTGGTTGAGAACTAAGATCCCACATGCCTCACCATGCAGCCAAAAAAAAAACCACTAATATTTTCTCTACCCATCTCTAGCCCACACCAGAGTGCTATGACTTTGACCTTTGCCGCTTTCTGACAAACTTTAACCTTCTAGAAGAATAAAGAAGGCTCTGAAATGCCATAAAATGCTGGAATTCCTTTTTTGCATCTTACTAAAATTTTGGCACTTGGCAAGAATCTTTTTTATGGCTTGTGGATGATAGTTTCAGTCCTTGGAATGGCCTCTTTTCCATCCCACATGCCTCTTGGATTGCTTAAGGATTTTTCCTTAGTTGATGTTTTATTTTGTTTAAATGGACACCCAGACCCTTCCTACTTACCTCCTTCTCCCCTCCAGCTGCCTACTTCTGACTCTTTAGGAACTGAATATTCCCTTATTAGGATAGATCTCATTCCACAGAGCCATCTTGGCTCAGAAAAACAACTCGGCAGTCCCAGGCTTCCTCTAGTCTTCTGCCCTTAATTTCTTTGTTTGGTCATGCATGTATGGATTCTGGAGTCAGGCAGACTTAGTTTTGAAATTGCTACTTGGCAGTTATGTGGTTTTAGGTAAATGGTTTAACTTCTCTTAATCTGTCATCTCATCTGCAAAATTGGTTATTTTATCAGAGGTAAAAATGATGCTCCTAGAATCATCTAGGTAAGTCACTTCTGTAATGTATGTAGACTGCTTAGCACAGTGCCTGGCCTGAAGTAGGTATGTAATAAATGCTAGTGAAGATTTTCAAAAGGACTTTTCCTCCACCCACCCATCCTCAGAAGCCAAGAGGATGCCTTTTAAACACATTCAAATGCTAAGAGCCAGTGGTGCTACTCTTGAGAGTGTGGCTTTAGGGTCTAGAGTAGTCTCTTACATAGCATGGAGTTGGCTTTAAAAATATCCTATTTTTCTAAATAATTATGGTTTTGATTAACCAGGGTCTGTGGTAAGAGCTGTGGGGCACCCATTATTTCTATAGCTTATCTCCTAGGAAGATTCATTGGATCTGAGCCTCCACTGAAATTTTTTTATATTCCCAGATGAGAGGCAGAAGCAATGGATCAGCCCAGGGGTCAGGGCCAGCTTCCACCCCCAGACCAAAGGAAGACCAATTGGGTGGAATTTAGACCTCCAGGTCTTAGGTGCCTAAAGAACTGAAGTCATACTGTTTGCTGTTTTCAGGCTTTGGGTGAATATCATTATGAGCACATACAGACTCTGGACTTCTCTAAAGCCCAATCCTCTCTTGAGGCATTCTGTCTTCTAGCATAAGCATGTAACCATGAACTAGACTGGCCAGCTATTCCTAGCATATGGAGGAGCCAGAACCTCCAACCCATAAGGATGAGGATGGTGATGAGAGACATGGACACTCCCTAATTTGGCTACTGTGTTACAGAAGCAACATTCAGAACAGCGTCATCTGCAACAACGCTGTAATCGAGAAGGGAGCAGACATCAAGAACTGCCTAATTGGAAGTGGCCAGAGGATTGAAGCCAAAGGTAAACCAGAACCCAAATTACAATCACAGATGCCATTGTTTTCATATCACACTAACACAGATAATGCTCTGTGCTGATGAGAACTGGGGAACAAGTATATGCATACCCCACAGGTGAGAACATAAATTGATAAAAGCCCTCTTAGGAGGGCGATTGACATCACTGTCAAATTTTTAAATTCTGACCTCACAGTTCCATCTTTGGAAATTTATCTTGTTAGATAAGTCTTCGTATATATTTATGCAGCCTTACTACCAAAAAATTTAAAACATATCAGAAATATCTAATAACCCAGATAGGCCCCAATACTTTACAGTGGCTGTCAGGCATAAGAGAACAGGGCCAATGATCAACAGAGGCTCTGGAACTATCTCTGGCAGCCTCCTGCAGTCCTTCATCTGACCTGGTAGTTAAGGGAGAGGAGTCCCATGGGTTCTTGGCCTGGAAGAAGGTTAGTAGCTTCTTGAAAGCCATTCTCTCAGTGCCATCCTCAATTGCCTAGAGATGCTTTAGTGTTAGCTCGCTCTGCTCAGTAGCTGTAGAAAGTCTGTGTAATGCTTAAAAGACATACAGACATCAGGGTTTTCCTGCTGGGCTGGGCAAATTGGAATGGTCCATAATTTGGCTGAGGATTTTTAACCAAAAAGTAGCCAAAGCTCAAGATCAATAAAGATGGCACATTCCTTTTCAGATTATTCCTTAAACCTAAACTAGGGTGGGGTAGGAGAGTTGCTGAAAGAACTAAATCCACCAGTTCTGAGTTGGTGGAAGCCACTTTTTCCTTCTCCCAGTAAGTAAAGGCCTTCTTCGATTTTTTCTCCTTCCCTTTTTTTTTTTAAGTCATATACCTCTCCTGTGAGCTTTAGACTCAAAACAGACCTGGGTTCGGATCTCAGCTGTGCAAATCACTGGATGGGCACCAGGTTACGTTTTTAATTTCTAGGCCTCAAATGTTTGAAACTAGAAAAACTGAGACAATAAAAAGTTATTTTGGAGGATCGTCGTGAGAACTAAGTACAGTTAAACGTTGTGAGGCTTACACGCGGCTTGCGGAGCACACCATGGGGCTCAGAGCCCCACATGTGCACCATGCTCTTGTGCCCCTCCATGCTTTCATGCATGCCCTCTCTCTGTCTGAAATTCTTAATGGTTCTGCCCAAGTGTTTTCTCTATAGAACCTTCCTGGCTCTTTCCATGACTCCTCACAGTCAAACTGAGCATTCCTTCCTTCTCCACACCTTTGTCAATACCTTAATTAAAGTACATACACAAATGGCAATTAGCTATGAATCTATCTTCCCTACTAGACTAAGAACCTCAGACCAAGAACTGACTTATTTCAATATGTGTCCCTAGCTCTCAAAACAGGTCCTAGTTTATAGTAGATGTGGGAAGTGTAGAGATAAGCAAATGAATTTGGATCCTTTGGTAAAGGGAATTTGGGGGCATTTCAGGGTAGAGAGTTAGGGTTCCAAAAAAGACCTTTGTGAGACAGTTGCAATTATCATGAGATCTCTTCTGACTTTTTTCCTAAACTTATGCTGATGAAAGAACCAAATGCAACACTGATAAATGAACTGAGGAGATGCTGCCTTGGCCTGAAACCACCCTTCAGCCTTATTTCTTCACTTGAGACTAGACATAACTCTTCTTCTCACTACCTTTCTTCTCACATTTCAAATATTTTCTTCCTCTAGATGTGAGAATTGTCATTTCTAAAAGGCCTTTTCTGGGTGATACTAGTTTACCAATAAAGTTCTTTGTTGTAAGCAATATAAACTAACTCTGGATGATTTAAACTGATAAAGAATTCATTGAAAAGATATTAGGTAGCTCACAGCTCCATGATAGCTGCAGAATCAAGCTTAGAAAATGGGTCACAGCCAAGATTTACCCTCCAGACCATCCTGGTGAGGACACTGCTGCCATCCTCACTGAACGCTGGATATTACATGCTTGCTCTGCTGCTCCAGCCGCCCCGCAGCCCCAAAGTGGAATCTCTCTGGTTCCTACATTTTTGTGTCACTAGTTCCCAGCTCATGGTTTCTGGTGGCTGCCCTAACAGGTCAAACCTAGGTTATCTATCTATGCCCTTGCTGCAGGGAAGGCTGGCAGTTTGGTTCAGTCTGTGGGAGACAAACTCCACCTGGTGTCTCACCAGAGAGCCTTTGACCTGGGGTGTTGGTCAGCAGTGGCTCCCCAACTGTTAGTACCTTCTGCCATGATCCCGTGCAAATTGAAGGTGTGAGCCTAGGTGAGAGGGCTGGGACACCAGCTTGAACCCCAGGGGGGAAGGACGGCACTGCCTTCCTAGGGGTGGCCACTGGCTTATGGCTATTGTGTACAGCTTTGAAGTGTTCTCTCGTGCACTGTCTTATTGGGTTCTCATGAAAGCCCTCTGAGGTAGGGAGGGATTCTTTATTGACCCATTTGGTAAAATGGAAACTGAGATTTTGAAAGTTGAAATTTACCAAAAGTACACAGCTAGTACATGACACAACTGGGTCTTCAGCCTGAACTATTGACAGCCTCCAAAAAGACCAGAGGAAGAAGCCACTCCTGGCTTGCCTAGCAAAATTTAACCAGTGATACTCTTTTTCTCCCTTTAGTCCATCTTTCTCCACCGGGTAGGAAAAATATATTTGGACTCCATATCCTGGCTCTTTCTCTCCTCAGGAACCTCAGGTCTTAGCTCTTTCTCCTGCTCAGCGTACCAGTTCACCCATACCTACCCTTGGCTTGAAGAGAAATTTGGTTTTTTATTATCTAGGGCCTATTCGTTGTTTCTTTAAAATAGAATTCAGAACCTCAGCCTATTCTCTGACTTTGTGGAAGACCTTGGAAGGGATCCTTCAAAAGCAGGACAGGATAATCCCATCCGCTCCCTGACTCCTCATTACATCTCTCTGTCCTTTTTGTTCTCTTCTTTTTGGGTTTCTTCTACCTTCTTCTTGCCTCTTTGCTTTGTAAATTAGCTCCTGCTCAGCAAAAAAGTAGAAATACCCCAGTGTTTTCTTGTTTTAGTCCCTCCTAGAGCCAGGAGACGCTTCCTTTTGTTGTTTTTACAGGCATATTTGAATATGTGAACTCCATTTGCCACTGCCCTTACAGGGTCATGATGCCCCCCACCCCCCACCCCTGCCTGCTTTCTTACATGCTGGAACCTGGAACCTCAGTTTCTCCTCTTTCCTCTTCCCACTTCCATCAAAGTCATAGTGCTCCTTTCTTTTCCTTTGCAAGAACCCCTCTTAGTTTTGTGTGCAGAATGCATGAATGAATAATGAATGCCAGACAGTGAGGGTTTGAGGCACGTCATCTCCCATCAAGGAGCATAGGACTGGGCTTCCCACACCCCTAAGATGTCACAGGCTGCAGTGTCTCCTGGGCTTTCTGGTTCTAACTAACACTATGTACCCTCTCGTTAAGGGTCCTGAAGGAGAGGGGGCCAGGGAAGTCTTTAAACTGGAGATCCCCAACATTTCTTGCTCTGTCCTCTATGCTAGAGGCATCACTGCATCCAGCACAGTAGTCAGTGCCCTCCTGTCACAGGTATTCCTGACCAGTCAGCCTGTTCCCACTATCACTTTTCTTTGAGGCTGAGCTATATTAAGAAAGCAAATTCCCAGCCATCAGTGTAGCAATCTAGACCTGTTACTATGGATGACCTAGACAAACATCAACTTAGGTCCTCACTAGCAAAGAGGTAACGAGATAACAAGGTCCCCAGTCAGTCTTTCTCCCATGGAAGGATTTCAGGAAAAAACGTTCATCCTCAGAGGTAATACTGTCCCCTCTCCAAATCCCAGTCATTTGCATGCCATAGAGTCACCACATCCATAGCAAAAATGGGACTCTACACCAAAAACAGGACTCTCATAACCAAGTGTAGGCCCCACTGCCCTTTTCTAGCATTACTGGGAGAACAAGGCATTTTCTAGCAATTCCGGCCTTTCTCACCCCACCCAGCATGCTCAGTTAATGAGATTATATCTGGCAAAAATCCTGGCAGCCAAGTTTGACCTCCTATTCAAGCCAACTGAAAAGCTACAGCCAACAAAGTCAAAACCTGGGAGACTAATTGGACATTTCATCTGAGTCTCTTATTACTGTCAGAGAGAGAACTTGGATCTCTTCCCTGGGACCACAGTGATCAGTCCTTTGGCCATGAAAGTAGACCTGATGGGTACATAGGTCAAGTCCTGGCTAGCAGGAATCCTCCCCAGCCTCCCAACAGTGCAGCTTCTCGTATGTGACTTGTCATTCCCCTCTGTCTCATTGGTGTTTCCCCAGCTTACTTTCCTCCCTTTTGCTCTTCTCTTTAGGATCTTTGCTGACCTGATTCCAGCCCAGAACTTTTCCAATATATTTATGGGAGCCTGCTTCCCAAGCAGATCTAGCACTGCTTGTTTTTCCCCTTCAGGTTTCCTCCACCTTACTGAAAGTCTCCATAAAAATACACCTTCCCCCAAAATGCCAGATACGATATTTCTCCCCTGAATCCCAGTGAGCAAGCCAGAGAAGGTGCAGGTATTTATTTGGAACCTAGCAGAGCAGAATAAGAAGTTGTTTGCCTCAGCCTGACACCTCATTCACCCTTCTGGTCTGGAGCACTAAGGACCAAGAAGAGTGTTAATAAAACTGGGATTGTCTTCAGAACATTCCAGTGGCCTGGAAACTAGGAGGAGACTGGGTGAAGGGAAAGCAGATGTCAGAATCTAGATATGAGATGATATGGCTAACTCATGCCACAGAGGGGTTAAGGGCCAAGAGGAACTTTTGGAGGTTCCTGGGAAGCTAGCCCAAGATGCATTTCCTTTATTCTTTTCTGATCAGTCTTACCTCAAGGTCTAGCCTGACTGACAGTCACACTCCAAGACCAGCCCCAGCCCTTGGGAATGTAGAAGCCTGAGTACTGTCTGGGCCTCCCACCCATTCTTCTTACTGAAGGAAGCAGATGGCTTTCTAGGGCAGGACCACACAAGCCAAACCCAGGTGCATTCTGTAACTTTGGTTTAATTCTTACCAAGGCTCTTTACATCAGTTATCTTACTGAATCCCCACAACTTTGTGAGGAAACCAAAGTCCAAAGACATGGAATAATGTGATCAAAGTCCAGTTAGAATTCAAAGCTCTGTGGCTCAGAGCTCTCCTATTCTGCATTGACACCTTTTCTTCTCACAGGAGATTGCCTCTGCCAAATACAATGCTATAACAGAAACCTTGTGAAGGCCTAGACCTAGGTTTCTCTTCCTGCTGGGGAACATTAGAGAGATGGGCCCAAAGATGCTCTTGAGCCCCAGCACCTTTGCTGTGACACATCAGTGTGTCAGTTGTGTTCTCTTTGACAAGGGGATTGGAGGTCTTCTCCTCTATACATGCTCCTTTTCCTTCTTCTGTACCCTTCCATAAACACCGAGAACACTCGTACTTTCTTCAGCAATTACCACTGCCTATATTCTAAGCTTTGGGAGACGAGGGGTATAAAGATGAGTAAGACTTGCCTTGTACTGTCCAGCTGCTCAGTCTATTATAGAGACACAGGTAAGTAAAGAACTAAGTACAGTAAAGTTTCACGGGTATCATGTCAGGGTTCATTAAGGACAGAAAAGAGAAATCATTCAGTTTTTGGCACAAGGATCAGGCATACCATCTCAAAGGAAGGAATTTAGGCTAAATTTTAAAATTGCTGGCTATATACCAAATATACAAAAGGGAAGAACCTCTCAAACTAAGGGGAACCAGGCAAGCAAAAAACAGTCTCTTGTGTTGGGAACTGCAAATCATTTGGAAAATCTAGAATACAGTATGTAAAGGAGATGTAGCAGGAAGCAAAGCTAGAAAGGTGGGTAGAACAGAAGACATGTCTG
Organism: Muntiacus reevesi; assembly: GCF_963930625.1. Lineage (NCBI taxonomy): Eukaryota > Metazoa > Chordata > Mammalia > Artiodactyla > Cervidae > Muntiacus > Muntiacus reevesi. The sequence continues at coordinate 159,920,728 of NC_089249.1, forward strand.
AAATCTCAAAGGCTCCAGAGCTTCAGTCAGAAACCCCCTTTCTACTGGCAGAGCAGAAGTAGGCTCCAGGCTATGGGCAGTATGAACAGACTAAAACATCTCATATTATCAAACTTGGTCCCATTATCAACAATTTTCATTTTGCTTCACCAAACCCTTCTGAGGCTGAAGTAGAGCTGCAGGAAAGCTAAGAGTTTCTGCCTTACCTATCAGGGTCACACTTCAAGTCCCAAGTATGGCAATAAAGATGTTGGACCTTTAGAGGTCAAGCTCACCCAGAAAGAATTCATTGTCAGCCAGGTGGTCAGCCTTTTCTGTCTGAGTCAGTAGAAGGCTGAACACTCCCCTCTCTCCTACATCTGCCCCATGCCTCCAGGGTAGAAGGCATGCCGCTGGTTTCCCCTGCCCCTTCCAGACCATTGGTTCACTGCCTCCTTTCTATAGCTCCTACTCCTTAAAGTTAACCCTCTTCTTATCTCTTACCGCATAATTGGTCAGCTCCCAGAGAAGTCTCACAGTCTTCCCCCTTCCTCCCTCTCTTTTTCCAAACATCTTGGACGACTTCAACATATTCATCAGTGAACCATCCAGCCCCTCAGCTTCACCATTCCCTGACCTTCTCTACTTTACCAACCTTCACTTCCTTGCAACTTTAGCTCTCCACTTACATAGTCACACCCTATCCTTGTCATTTAACTACAAACCTCTGAAATCTTTCATGTGCCAGCAGCTGTGCTAGATATGATCATAAATCCACTGCCCCTGCACTCAAGATCCTCACAGAGAAATAGAGATACATCCAAGGTAGAGTGTTTTCACAGACCAGGAAATGAACGGTTCAGAAGGGAATGCACTACATAGTGGAGGTGCTTGATTAGGGTATTTAGGGTGAGTAGGGAGGAGAGGAAAAGCATTTGAGACAGAGGAAATAGCATATACTAAGGTGTACAGCTACAAAACAATATGGCTTCCAAGTACAAATGGAGAAAGATGGAAGATAAACCTGGAGAGGTAGACAAGGGTCAGGTCATAGAGGGCCTTATGGGTTTGAACTCTACAAAAATAATAACCACTGTTTATCAAACACTCGGTATGCTTTAACTCATTGAATTCTCACAATAACCCTATCGAGTGTGGATATTATTTACGTATGACATGGGAGACATCTCTCTTTCTACTTTGAGTATCTCTATTTAACTATTTAGTCTCTTTTCCTCTCACTCTTTTCCCCCGTGCCCTATCCTACACCAGTTTTTCACATTCCTCTTTCTTATATCTTTATGTCTTTGCTCATGCTGTTTTAACAGCCTGGAATGCCTTCCCCTTGATACACTGCCTGAAAAAACTCTATTCATCCTTTAAGACTCAGTTCCAGTTCCCCTCTGATGGGAAGTCTCCTGAAAGCCAGGTGTATAGAGTCAGTCCCCACCTCCTGGGTGGGAAGATGCTATCTCTCCCAAAGTCCTTTTGGCAAGTTGTTACTCCCAAGAGCTTCTAAAGAGCAGAGCCACATCGGAGAGGAATAAATGTTTATGAACACAGAATTAGAAGTAATTGGATTTGAAATGAAATCATTTGCTTCTAGTTCTCAAACAACCTTTTCTTTTTCTTTTATAGCCAAACGAGTGAACGAGGTGATCGTGGGGAATGACCAGCTCATGGAGATCTGAGTTCTGAGCAAGTCAGACTCCTTCCTTTTGGCCCCCAGAACTACAGATGTTGGCTGGCCCACCTGTTTGACTCTGTATTTATTTCCCAATAAAAGAAGGGCTCCCAAAGGCATTGTAGAGAATTATGGAGTAGTCAGGCTCCAAGCATGCAGTGTATGTGCCTGTTGGAAAAACTGTCAAGAGCCAGCGTGTGGGACAAGATAGGACACGTGGCCTGGCTCTTGTCCACCAAGATTACCAGGCAGGGGCAGCAGCTGTCCAGTGGTGAAGCTCCCAGGAGGGCTACTTTCCAACTGGCTGGCCCAGCCTATTCCTTAAAACATCTCCCACCTGAAAGGACTTGAGGGCACATCAGTCCCCAACCCTAATCAGGCTTTCTAGGTCTGTAGGCCTAGTTGCTGCCACTGCCACCTCTGCATGTGATGCACCTCCTGCAGCTGCCAGTGTGGGCAACCTTGGCCCTGAATCTCAGCCCAAGACTTAACTACTCTGCTCCCATACCTACCCACACAGGTTCCTGGCCCCTGCCACCATGCCACCCAGCCTCACCCTCCCACCCCTGCCATTTACTTCCTATCCTCCCAGTGTCTGGTCAGTTTCTCCAGCCCAACTATTTTACCCTGGAGCCCCTTAAAGCAAGCAGGAGGCAGCCCCTACCTAGCCAACAATGCTATCCCCACAGGTTTTAGTGGAGGCAAGAACAATAAAAGAAAGCTGTGGTCTGAGAGAAGCCAGACCCCTTCTCACCTCTTCTTAGTGAGGTCTGCCCAACTGAGAAAGGAAGAGCCAGGAACCCAGATCATCATTTGAAATTCTTACTTATTCTTCTCCAGCTGCACTCCTTTATATCCTAATTATATAGACTCTGCTGCTTCAGGTAATTGAGAAATGAGACTTTGATTCCCACAGCTCTTCTGGAACCCCATCCACCTTGTCTTCACCACCCCCACTCCCAGATACTCATACTCCGCTCCTGCCTCTCCCTACACCGCTTTTACCACCTGCAGGTGTTTGGTGGAAGATGAAAGTGGTTCCTGGGGTGAGATTTCACCTCCTAGATTTATCAAAGTAAAGGTTTCTCTTGATGTGTTCGCTGTGGGTGGCAGTAATTATAAAGAAAGATTTGAAATACTGGTTTCTACATTGTTTCAAAAATCTGAAGTCTCTCAAGTTCTTTTGAGTGATCCTGCCTGAATCTTAGTTGCTGTCATTGGACTTGTGAGAGACTAACTGAGCATTCCTCCCCTGGGGGAGCTCCACCTCCATCAGCCTTCTGGGTTGCTCTAGAGCTCCACATTCTCCCCACCGGTCAGGACAAGGTTCCTGAAAGTCTGCCTTCATCAGAGAGAAGCTGAAATGGCCCAGCAGAGTGGTTGAAACCTAGAGGACTGTGGAGAGGTAGAAATAAAGAGCTGTGGTGGTGCCCAAGATTATTCCATTTAGAGCTGAAATTAAATGTGTGGGGCAGCGATGGTGCTAGAGACAGTCCTGGCCTGGATAGAAGATCTGCGCTCTGGAATGTAGTCTGGCTTTGGACAAGTCACTGTCTGCCCTTAAGTTTACACATCTGCAAAATGGAAAAGTTGAACTGGGTGACTTTTAAGGGCCCTTTTAATTTCAGGTTTTATCCCCTCTCAGAGCTTTCTGATGCCTGGGGTCCAGGTACAGAAGATGGCTCCTTGACCGCAGAAAGGGGCTAGAAGTGGGTGGGTTTGGAGGGAGGATAGGGTCGGGGAAGGAAAGGGATTGGTTATACTGTCCCAGAACCTTCCCACTCTCCTTTCTGATCTTCCCCATTGAGCCCTTGGGTAGAGGAAAAGCCTGTCTTCTGCCTTCCCTTGTTCCTGCTCCAAGGAAAGAAGGGAGCTGAAAGAAACAGACAAGGTAAGGGTTCCCCGGGGGAAGGTCTTACTGAGTTTGAGTCCCAGCTGGGAGCAGCCCCCAGCTTGGGACACTGCTGCTATTGTTTCCATCAACTCCAAAACTGGCTGGGTGCCCAAGATGCTTTGATTTCTCTTCTGTTCATTCTGTCTGCCAGAAGGCAGGACAGTTTTTGTTTTCTTTTGGCAACATCTCCAGAGGTTTGAAATAGAATGAGCAACTGAATGTCCACTGGCCAGCTACCTCTTCATGGGATAGAAGCCAGAAGGCTAGGCAGGCAAAAGAATTGACAGGCTCTGCCCTGCCTCTCCGAGTGGTGCTACACGAGGGGAGTGAAGGAGAGGGGCAGGGAGCCTTTAATGACAAATCAAGGAAGTCTCTGAGGAGGTGTTGAGAAATGGGGTTCTGGGAGCTTACCAGATCAGACACAATTTGATGGCTACTACTCCAAGAACCCCCACCCCCACCCCCGGTAACACCTCTCCCCTACTTGCTAGCAAGAGCTCCCTGAGCCTATAAAGGGACTGACTGCCAAGGTCAGAAGCTGAACTTCTTCCCGGTTCTTCACCACATTACTCTTGCTAGCCCACTCCCGTCTGCATGGGAGAGTGTGGGGAAAACTCTCTTTAGCTGGACCCCCAAGAGTGATCTAGGGGTCTGCACAGCCTAGTTTAGAAGCTGTTTCTGTTTCCAGAGAATTGCAATGAGTATACTTTTCTTTAAAATCCACAAGCATCCCTCCCCCTAAGGAAGTATTAATACATAAGCCAGGTTTTTGTATACTGCCTTCTAAATAGTTAAATGTGTCTGAGGAAAGGGGAGATGGGTGTGGGAAGGACCACCCAGACAGAAGGTCTAGAAAGCTCAGCTCTGATGGAGCTGACAGGGAGGGAAAGAGGCTAAGCAGGAGAACACATTCTACTAGAGGTCAGGATGCCCCGTCCTCAACCTGAGCCATCTGCCACCACCCAGAAGGCTTCCATCAGGGGCTTTTCTGCCATGGATAAACAGGGAAATTCTACTCTGATTGTTTTTTAGGCTGCACTGGGTCTTAGTTATGGCATATGGGATCTAGTTCCCCAACCAAGGATCGAACCCAGGCTCCCTGCACTGGGGACACCAAGTCTTAGCCACTGAACCACCAGGAAAGTACCTCTACTTTGATTCTTAATCCTCTCTCCTTACCTCACCATCGAGGTAAAAGGTCATTTTCTGATCTTTGGTTGCATCCTCTAGCACTAGAGACTTGGCAGGTCTTATTGGCATAAATCTGCGTAGAGGGAAGGGGCATACAGTCCTAGACGTGGTCCCTAAACATAGTGGGTGGCAGTGTAGGGCTGCTCGGGCCTCTGCTTCTCTCCTCCACATCTCAGGGTTATTGACTTTGGCCCAGATAACAGAAGCCAGCCCAAAGCCAAAGCGTGGCAAGTGAATAGCTTAGGGAATGGCAGGGAAAGAAAGCCTGACCTAGTACACCCTTATGGACCCTACGCTGATGCCAGGTGACCACTTTCCCCAAAAGTATGACTGTGTGTGTTTCACCTCAGCTTACCTGGCACTGCTCCTAGCCCATATATATTATCTCCTTTAAACTTTAGGGCAATGTCACGCTATATAATCTGCCCAAGATCTCATAACCAGTAAATGAAAGATCCAGACCTTAAACCATGTCCTCTCCTTTTAGATTCTGTCACCCTCCCACTTTTCCCATCCAGTTCCTCTCTCTTCTGGAAATTTCCCTGAGTATTCTAGCTCACAGTGGTTTCCCCTGTGGCCTGTGTGCTCCCTCTTAAACTATGAACTTTTAAAAAGCAGGTACCCTACAACCCAGAGCTTAGAAAAGGATGGATCCATAGGAGACCTTAAGGAATGTTTGTCCCATAAATCAGTGGTTATATTTACTCCTTGGTGGTGATGAAGGATTGGTTTTCACTTTTGTTTGTCTTTGGAGAATTTCTCTGGTTTGGGCCAAAGACACATACCCAGATCCAGTGGAAGTGACTGTGAACCAGGCTATTCCATAGTTGAAGCAAGCTGCTTATAGACAGAAAAGAGGAGCTTCTTCCCTCCCGGTCCCTGGGATCTGTGACTTTAGATCACCACTGGTTGAGCTCAGCTATACTTAGGAACTCACTTTGTTGGGGAGAAGAAAGGTCACTTTGGAGCTCAAAGCAGCCAGAGGACACCAGGCCCTGGTTGGAACTGTTGGAACTGCAGACCAATTCCTCCACCCTAGTCTTTGGACCTTACAAAGCAAGAAATTTGCTCAGGAGGCAGGCCCTGCCATTAAAGCATCCATGGATGTGCTGTTAGCAGTGGTAGGCCTGGTGTGGAAACAGAGTCCCAAGGCCCAGATGACTATAAATCTATTTCTCCATGGACTTTATATCTGCAAATCTAGCAAGAAGGAAGTCTCAAGAACTACTTACATCAAATCCTCTCTGTTTCTAGTCCTGATGACACCCAGCCATACCCATCTTTTGCTGGAACTGCAAAAGCAATCTAAGGGCCCATACAACCTAATTTAGAGGCTCTTTCTCTTTCCAGAGAATTGCTGAGGGTATGCGTAAAAAAAAAAAATGTTTGTTGATTTTGGGGGGGGGGGTGCATTTTTTTTTGGCTGCACTGGTATTTAGTTGCAGTATGTGGAATCTAGTTCCCTGACCAGAGATGGAACCTGGACCCCCTGCCTTGGGAGCACTGAGCCACTGGACCACCAGGGAAGTTCCCTAGGGTACACTTTCTTTATCTATAACAGGACCCTCTTCTCTGTGACAGGGAGGAACAAAGTGCTATGCACATATGCTGTTTTTACCATGTAGTCACTACCTGGTCAACGGCATCGCACATGTATTAGTTCCTCCAAGGCATTTTGCTGGATGAACACCCACTAGGTGTTCACCCCCTCGGCATAAAATTCCCCTTTCCCCAGAACTGAGGAGAGATCTCCAGGGAGATTATGTTAGTTGACACAAGTTTTCAAGAAGCAGTTTGGCAATATGTAGCAAGAGCCATAAAAATGTTCATACTTTTTGACCCAATACACTTCTGGGAATCTGTCCTAAGGACATTCTCCAGATGATTGATACAGAGACTATGCAATAATATGAAATGTTTATGATGTAATCATAAACAAATCTGGAAGAATTGACCAAGATATTGGCCAGAGATAATAGTAGTTGTGTTACAGTAATGTGTTTATTGGAGATTCTTTTTTACCTTTCTCAAACTTTACATGCTGGTATATTGATTTTACCCTCCTGTGCCATTCAGGGTTAATCAGTCAGGAACCTGCAGAAACAGCATGCTCAGAGGCCAGATAGTTGATGAAAGTTTAATAAAGGGACTCTTTTCTGTTTCCAAGTCATTTCCAAGACTAGTTTCTGCAACTCTCAAATGATTCATTCAACAATCATTGAACACCTACTTATTATCTAGTGAGGCAGGCAGACTTTCAAGTACATAAATTGTATCAAATGCAATAATATATAAATTAAGTGTTATAAGGAGCACAAAGAAAGATGCAACTATCTGTTAGGAGGGTGGTGTGAATCAAGAAAGGCTGCAAAGGGACATGGTTAACTCATCTCAGTTTCAGGGGGTTTTTGTTTTGGTTTGGGGAGGTTGGCCACACCACTCGGGCCTGTTCTCCCACTAGGGACTGAACCCCCTTACTTTGGCAGTGAAAACGCAAAGGCCTAATTACCTGACTGCCACAGAGTTCCCTCAAATTCAGTTTTGAAGATGGTCTGCCAAAACAAAAGGGCCCCAATATGTACAAAGGCAGAAATACATGGCTTAACATGGTGGGTGTAGGAAATTCCGTGTAACTCTGCAGGGCTGGAAGGAACATGGGGTATGAAGGAACTATGGGAGAGAAGATTTTAGATTCTGCAGAGCGCTGTACTCCACGTGGGCTTTGTGTTTTGGAGCTATAATCAGATTTGCATTTTAGAGAGATGACTATGGCCTCAGTGGAGCGAAGGAACTGAATGGGGAGAGAATGCACGCAGAGAACTGTAGAAAGAAGTCTTTGGGTCTTGGCTGGGTCGACACCTCTTAGCACTGAACTCTCCTGACTTACATTTGGCCAACGCCTCGCCTCTCCAGGATCTCCCTCCCTCCCTCCTTCTCCCCGAGGGCCCGGCGGACGCGCGGGCGGGGAAGCAATGCAAAGGGTGGCCCTGCCTGGGTGGTCTCCCGCCCCGCCCCCCCGCGGCGCTGTTGCCTAGCAGCAGATCCGGCCGCTAGGCTCCGGGTAATTTGCGGGAGACTCAGCCAATCGGAGGGCGTAGCCCCAGCCCGCTCCCTTTTTCTGGGACTGAAGACGCCTCCTCGGCACTGCGGTCGCCAAATCCTACCGCGCCGGTCCAGTTCCTGCACGCGGGACCCATTCCGGCTCCGGCTCTGCTCCCCGAGCCTCACTGCCCCACTCCTCACGCTCGCGGACATCACTGCACACCCTTATCTGCGTCTTAGCGGCCCCGCTGAATTCCGACGCGTAGCTCAGCGGTACACCGGACCAGGCCAGTCTATGGGGGCTCCCAGATAACGCAGGTTGGGGGCGCCCATGCCCCCCTATACCCGCCAGCATGGCTCGGCCGCCACCTCTCGGGGAGCTGCCCCCGGGCTACACACCCCCAGCTCGACCTGCAACACCCCAGGTGAGTGGAGGGAAACGCGGAAGAAGGAACCGGGTCTGCAAAGTGTAATGTCTCTAAACCCTGGGAAAACTCTGTGTGTGTGTCCTCAGCATCTGCCTGGTGAGAGAGAGGGTGTCTATGTCGACCTCTGTCCACCCGAGGAGCCGTGTGTGTGTGTGTGTGTGTGTGTGTGTGTGTGTGTGTATCCTCTTAGAAAACGAATCTATGCCTTCCTCAAGTGTGTATTGGGTGGGAGGCAGGGAATGGAGTTAAATTTGTGTGTGTGTGTGTCCTCAGCATCTGCCTGGTGAGAGAGAGGGTGTCTATGTCGACCTCTGTCCACCCGAGAAACTGTGTGTCTGTGTGTGTGTGTGTGTGTGTGTGTGTGCGCGTGTGTCCTGTCTCAGAAAACGAATCTGTGCATTCTTCAAGTGTGTATTGGGTGGGAGGCAGGGAATGGAGTACCTGTGTGTCTGTGTGTGTGTGTGTGTGTGTGTGTGTGTGTGTGTCCTGTCTCAGAAAACGAATCTGTGCCTTCTTCAAGTGTGTATTGGGTGGGAGGCAGGGAATGGAGTTAAATTTTTTCCAAGTTGGGGCCCGTGTCTGTGTAGGTCCTCCCTGTCTTGCATCCAGAAACCAAGAAGCTAGAGTTTGGCTTAGGGTGGTATAAGGAGAAAAGGGAAAGGTTTCATGGGTGGTTGCAGTAATGCCTGGCTGACCCTTCTCTTTCTATCCCAGATCCTAGCTGGGAGCCTGAAGGCTCCACTCTGGCTCCGTGCTTACTTCCAGGGCCTGCTCTTCTCTTTGGGCTGCGGGATCCAGAGACACTGTGGCAAAGTGCTCTTCCTGGGACTGTTGGCCTTTGGGGCCCTAGCACTGGGTCTACGCATGGCCATCATTGAGACAGACCTAGAACAGCTCTGGGTGGAAGGTGAGTTGTGGGCACTGGCTGTAGTTGCTTGGATATAGTAAGCCCAAGACAGGAATAGGGTGAGAAGCTGGCTATTGAGTTCTAGTGGGCTTTGCTCTGGGTGGAGGGAGTACTGCTCCTCCCACACCTATAAATGGACATCTGCAGATGGTGGAGCCTGGTGAACAGGCATATGGAGCCTGTGAGTGTATGTGTGTGTTTATTTAGCATTTATTGGCAACCTTTTATATGTATTTGACTGTACTGCAGTGTTTGTAAGGCAACTAAAACAAGACCCATCTTTCAGTAGCAAGGAAAGTAAAATACATGCTGTGATGTAATATACAATATAATACAAAGCAGAAAACAATTGTGTCATATAAGAGAAGGCAGGGAGAGATCACATCTGAGTAGGAGAAATAGAAGTGTTAGAACTAGAAGGCTGGGGGAACTGTTAAATCATCTGGCAGGCCTCCAGGGAGAGGTCCCATACATCGAGGACCCCTGCAAGCGTTTAGTGGAAAAGTGTCACAGAATCTGCACTTTGAGGCAACAGCGGAGTCAAATGGAACCAGATCTGTACTTCCTAAGGGAAGCATTAGATTAAAATTATTTATTATTAATGGTTTTGACATAACTCCCCTTTCCTGGGGCCTGGTATGACAACCCTTTAACAGAGTCAGACTCCTCTCTGTTCTTTCCTGGGAAGTTTGCATTTGTGGGCTCCCCCAGATCTCCCCCAGCCGTGGCCCACACCCAAAGGCAGGGCCAGGTTAGACTCTCACACCCCTAAGTTATTTTAAATGCTGGCACGCCTGAGGATCCAGAGCAGATGTTTCTTGGAGCCTGCCTGCCTGTTAGGATCCCACACCTCATCCTACCCTACCCCCCACCCTCTGCAGACTCTCACATATATATACACACTCCAGGCCAGCCCTGGGGTCCAGAGCAGATGTTTCTCTGTGCCTGCCTGCCCGCTCGCCCGCAGCCCCAGGACAAACATGTGCATACATGAACAGACACTTACCCCCACCTACACCACTGCTGCCTGGGTGGTCCCAAATGACTCTTGGATTTCCTGCCACAATAGAGGCTGTCTCCCACCCTTCTTCCTTCTCCATTCCCCAGATCTTCCCAGTCTAAACACTGCTTGAACCTCCATGTTTCCTCATCCTCTCTCCAGCATTCCAGCACAGGCCAGGCTTGATCTCACTGGAGTTTTGGTGTTCTTAGTGGGAGGGTCATATAAGAGGACAGGAATCAATTCCTAGGTCTTTTTCCTTTGCTTTGGAACATCACTCTGCTCTCTATTGGGGCTGGAGGTGAGTTGAAAGCAGTGATCCTGACCTGAACTTTTCTCTGAGGCTTCTTCCAGCAATACCCTCAGCAATGAGGACTGAAGGGTATTCTCCATTCCTTTCCTGTTTTGCTAATATGGAGAGCAAAGAGAGAAGCATGGCATTAGCTTTGAGAGTTCTGGACTCACCAGCTTTGCCATGGTGAGATTTGGAATGTGACTTCTCCTTCCTGGTCAGTGTTAAAGGTGAAGGACTCAGAGATAAATTATCTAAAATAAAAATTCCAAGAAATTCCCTGGTGGTCCAGTGGTTAGGACTCTGTGCTTTCACTGCCGAGGGCCCTGTTCAGTCCTTGGTCAGGGAACTAAGATCTTGCAAACCAGGTGGTGTAGCCAAAAAATTAGTAACAAGAAAGAAAGCAAAGAAAAATCACAATGTAGAGTCCAACTAGTACTTTCAGGAACAGTGATAGAAATGGTTTGAAATTGGAGCTGTCCCTGAAGATAAGGAACATACAGCCCTTCTGTCTAGAAGGCAGATATCAATTGGTGGAACCACTATTCACTCAGATTCCCAAGGCTGAAACCTTGAGAGCCAGTCTCAGTTCTTCTTGCTCAGTTAATTGGTTACTAAACAATTAAAATTCTTCCTTCTCAGCCTCTCTCATGAGGGATCCCTTCTTTCCACCCTTGTGGCAGTTGCTCTAGCTAAGACCTGGCAGTACACTCCTTACTGTATCATTTAGAATGCGTTTAGCCACATTAAGGAGAGAGAAAGGGAAAGAGGGAGAAAGGAAGAGGATTGATATATTATTTCCCTCCTCCCCCGCCAACAAGAAGTCTAGCAGTACAGAGTAGAGAAGTTCCACAATAGATAATTCAGCAACCTAAGGACATCAGCAAAAGGTTATTTCTCTCTTTCTCCTCTGCCTTCTTCTGTGTGTTGGGCTTTTGCCCTCAGGTTTATCACGCTTTCTCCCAAGGTGGCTGCTGCCATGGTAGGAAAGAGAAGTCATGCCTGTCTTGCACACCTTTTTTGAAAGTGAGGAAAATTTTACTACCCACCCCTTCCCACCACCCACCCCCACGGACTTCCCATTTGGTTATTTTGACAAGAACTCTGTAGCACAATCCTTCACTTGGCAAAGACAGTGGAATTATAAATGACTTCTTAGACTCATCAAATTTCAGCTTCTAGGGCCAGGGAGGGGCCCAACTGCCCTGAATCACTAGGCCTTTCTGAGGATGGCCCAGGAAATCTAGGTCTGTTTAGGGGCTGCCCTTTCCCCTCACCTTTAAATCTGCCTCCACACCGCCCTCCTGTGGTGCATCTAAATCTGACCAAGCCAGTCAGTCTCAGCTTACTGCTTCCCTTAGTGCTTAGAGCTTAGTGCTACGGTGACTCAGACCCCTTATAGAATCTGCCGGCAATGCCGGAAACCCGGATTCAGTCCCTGGTCGGAAAGATCCCCTCGAGGAGAGAATGGCAACCCACTCCAATATCTTGCCTGGAGAATCCCATGGACAAAGTAGTCTAGTGGGCCACAGTTCATGGGGTCACAAAGAGTCAGACACAACTGAAGCGGCTTAGCACCCACATGCACACAGAGCCCTTCCACCACTCTGCTGGCTTCCAGGTAGTCTCCAGAATCAAGTTCAAGCTCCCCAGCACACTCTAGGTTGCTTCCCCAGCTTTGTCCCTCCAGCACTCTTAGCAGCCCACCAGTGCTGAGCTCCTGACAGTCACCTGCACACACTTGGTCCAGAACCCCTTTCCCTGGGTTATTACCCTGGCCAACTCCTGTTCATCATTCACAGCTCAGCTCCGGAATATTTAAGGTGATGAAAAAGCCAGGTCATCTCAACGTCTCTGCTCAGAACCTCCCATGGCTCCCATTTCATACAGACAGCCTCAGTCCCTACAAAAGCTTACAGGTCCTTACATGTGAAATTTCTAGACCAAAGATTGTGAACATTTCTATGGGTCCTAAAATATATTGCAATATCATGTGTGCTCAATCATATCCGACTCTTTGTGACCCCTGTGGACTGCAGCATCTCCTGAAGTTCCTTCACTATTTCCTGAAGTTTGCTCAACTAGTGTCCACTGAGTCAGTGATGCTATCTCAAGACGGTTGAAAGACGGTAAGTTGCATTCATTGGATTACCTATAAAGTGGACTCTAAGCATGCTCTAACCAGTTATATTATCCCTTTTGTAAAGTTTTTAACAGATGTGATGATTTTGAGTCTCCTTCCCCTGTTCTGCCTACTTTCTCCCCACTTACTTACAGTCTCATGTTTTCTTCAGTTCTTTCTCATGTTTCTGTCATATCATTTCTCTCCCGGCAACTATTGAATAATAATTCCATATCTGTAGCTCTTGGGTACTGGACAACTTCCTAAGTACTTTGCTCATATTGATTCTGTGTATTTATTTATTTTTGGCCGGGCTCTGTCTTTGTCGCTGCACACAGGCTTTCTGTAGTCGCAGAGAGCAAGGGCTACTCTCTAGTTTCGGTGTGCAGGCTTCTCGTTATGGTGGCTTCTCGTGTGCAGAGCATGGGCTCTAGGGTGTGGGCTCAGTAGTTGTGACACAAGGGCTTAGTCGCTCTGAGGCATGTGGAATTTTCCCTGACCAGGGATCAAACTGACGTGCCCTGCATTGGCAGGCAGATTCTTAACCACTGGACCACCAGGGAAATCCCATCACATTGGTCCTCAAGCCACCAAGGTGGGCATTGTCCCCATTTCTCAGATGAGGAAATTGCAGGTCAGAGAGACTAAATAATTTACCCCAAGCATCAGAGCCAAGACCCAAAGCCAGGTCTGTTTGGAAGCCTTTGTGCTCCCCCAGACACCTGCTATCTCTTCTTGCCTGCACAGTACAGCCCGTTCATCTGTCCTCATAACTCACCATCACTGTCAGCCAAAACATAACTTTCTCTTCCTCATTTTCTCTGAGGACTCCTTATTCTCTTTGAGGCTGTATTTTATTATTTCTAACATTTATTTATTTATTTGGCTGTGTCAGGTCTTAGTTGCAGGACTTAATTGCACTATATAGGATCTTCCATTGTGGCGAGTGGGCTTGCTTAGTTGCCCCAAGGCATGTAGGGTTTTATTAATTCCCCGATCAGGGACTGAACTCATGCCCCTTGCATGGGAAGGTAGATTCTTAACCACTGGACCACCAGGGAAGTCCTTTGATACTGTTTTAAATTGTGCCTGTCCCTTTCTCTTGCTTTCTCATTAGCTCTGGGTTGCTTCTTTCTTCCATACCTCGGTCCCCTCAGCAAATTCCCTTACTGTGGGGAGCTTATCTCTGCCCTCTGCTCCTGTCCCTCCTTGTGGCCTAAGCCTGGTGAAATAAACACTGTGGTACAGATCTGCAGAAGCAGGGACTCAGGAAAGGAAGAAAAGAAGTATGTGGAATTGACAGCAGAGAAGGCAGGATGGCTGTGTGAGACTGTTCATGCGGGGGGCAGCGGTCAGGAATGTGACTGGGAGGGGGGATGAGCATAGGGGTGAATCTGTGATGAGCGTGACCAGGGGTTTGGGGCTCTCATGAGTGAGGGGATTATGTGGGTTTGAAAGAGATGGGGGGGTATGATGATCCCAAGTAGGACTGGAGTCTTGGAGAAGCAGTCCAGTGGGCCCAGGGATGGCAGTGACCTATAGGAAGAGGCCCCAGATTGGGGAAAGCAGGACTGGGCCTAAGACCAGGCCACGTCCACAAAGCCTCCGGGGTGGTTTGGCCTTAGCCCTTGTCTCCCCCAAACCATAGTCAGGTTATAGCATCCCTCAAACTTCCCTGCCTTCCCAGGCCCCTGGTACAGAGCTGGCCTCCGCAGCCAGGGTAATGCAGAACTTGATCAAGAAGATGAAGGCAGGCCTGATGCTGGGATTCCTAAATGTCTGGACTAAGAAACTGGTGAACGGGATCTTCTTCCGCCAGCCCACTTTGATGTCACGTGTGCCAGGGTCCATGAGCTATTTCCTGAGAGGAGGCAGTATGCTGGCAGCATCACACTGAAAGGCCGTTTGACCCTCGCCCTCACTTGTACCACTACAGAGTCATTATTGCCAGACATTTACCCAGCTACCCACCCTCTTTACAGAGCAGTTTGCAGAAAGGTGTATGGATATAAACCATTGTCTGGGACAACCTGAGCTAGGAACCAGCCCCAGCACTAGACCTGTTCCTTTAGGAGACCCTCCAACAAGCAGCCTCCCTGTCAGCTCCTTTGTCCCTCGTTGTCCTCCCTGCCAGAACAGAGAGAGACTGAGTGAGAGGCTCCCTTACCAGGACACCCCCAAAACCCCACCCTGGCCCCACTCCTGTTGATCGCTCATTTTTAAGTTATTTGCTGCAAACACAGCCAGCCGGGTTCATGTTGAAACCTTAGGTCTCACAAGAGTTCCAAAGAGCCACACAGCTGGACCTCTCTACTCCAGATTCTGAAATGAGAGCCAGGAACCTGGGTCCTCAGCGTGGCCATCAATGAGAAGTTTTTCCCACTTGTCCTGGGAGGCCTCTGGGGTTGGGGTCCCACACTCCCTGGAGCTTGGATCCACCGAGGCTCTTGCCCCCCAGCTTTCTCTCTCTGTTCTGGCAGCGGGCAGCCGGGTGAGCCAGGAACTGGAATACACCAAGGAGAAGCTGGGGGAGGAGGCTGCGTATACCTCCCAGATGTTGATACAGACCCCGCGCCAGGAGGGAGAGAACATCCTCACGCCTGAGGCACTCGACCTCCACCTCCAGGCAGCCCTCACTGCCAGTAAAGTGCAAGTATCACTCTATGGAAAGTGAGTCTGGCTGAGCCCCCCGAGCAGCTTGGGAGTGAGAGGTGCCACAGCAGGGCTGGAGCCGGAGTCGCCCTCTTCTACTGACGTCCCATGCCCCTGGCTATTGTAGGTCCTGGGATCTGAACAAAATCTGCTACAAGTCAGGAGTTCCCCTAATTGAAAATGGAATGATTGAGCGGGTGAGTCTCCTGCACTGTTCTCTGAGACAGGGTAGAGGTGGAGCCTTCTCTGCAGCCAGGGAGGTGGGGAAGGGGGAGCGTAGGGGCATTGCGGGGGCAGGACTGATGTTTGACCTGGGGTGTCCCTGGCAGATGATTGAGAAGCTGTTTCCATGCGTGATCCTCACCCCCCTCGACTGCTTCTGGGAGGGAGCCAAACTCCAAGGGGGCTCTGCCTACTTGCCGTGAGTGCCGCTGCTACTGCTCCGGGGCCCTGCTTCATTCCCTGCCAGGACTTGCCCAGCAGAAAGGAGGGACAGTGAGCAAAAGCTCACCAGGGCCTAATTACCACCCAGGCCTGGGTCAGGGCACAGGCAGCCTCGGGGTTCTCTCCTCATCCCCCTTCTTCTCACCTCCGAAGGAAAGGCAGACCTGTCTTATTTAGATAAAACGCAAAGATCTGTAAGATCTGAACAAAGGAGAAAAAAGATCCCCAGGAGAATGGATACATGTATATGTATGGCTGAGTCCCTTTGCTGTCCGCCTGAAACTATCACAACATTGTTATTGGCTGTATCCCAATATAAAATCAAAAGTTGTGTTTTGTTTTGTTTTTTTTTTTTTAAAGAAAAGATCCCCAGAAAGAGACTTTGCCAGAGAGAGTTAGCTAGGTGTCAACTCAGCTGCTGCCCAGGCCGTAAAAAAACCTGTTACAGGCAGGCGCCTGTATGGTTATGTATGAGAGCCAAGGGTAGACGGTTTGGGAAGGAATGAAATGGGGCTTTTGTGGGTCTCTTCCTTGTGTTAAGTACCGTCTGTCTTAAGTTCCGTCTCAGCTCCTATATCCATTCAGAATTCACTGCAGCAACCTGCTGGACTGAGCCTGCACGTGGAGTGGGGTGGGCTACCCCATGGGCCCCATGGCAGCCGTCTGGAGGATGGGCATTGATCCCTGATCCTCACCGACCACAAACTCTCCCCACAGGGGCCGCCCTGACATCCAGTGGACCAACCTGGACCCAGAGCAGCTGTTGGAGGAGCTGGGCCCCTTTGCCTCCCTTGAGGGCTTCCGGGAGCTGCTAGACAAGGCACAGGTGGGCCAGGCCTACGTGGGGCGGCCCTGTCTACACCCTGACGACCTCCACTGCCCACCGAGTGCCCCTAACCATCACAGCAGGCAGGTGGGTTCCAGCCAGGTCTGCAGGGGAGAGGTCATTTCCTTCCCTTTCCCCTCGTGTTCCCCTGTTCCTGGAGAGAGCAGACTGCTCTATGCTCTGCCCCCTACTTCCTGGACACTGTTACCCTGTCCACACTGCACTCGACACCTGGAGTTTTCCATTCCCATTCACCTCTCCTAAGGACTCCTCAAATAGCATATGAATCCCTTTGGCTTTTTCTAAGCCCAGAAAGGCTGGACTTCATCAAAACACACGTGTACAGAGAGACAAGACAAATTAGATAAGCATGGGTGTCATACCTGGTTTCCTGAGTGTGTTTGTGGCCCTGTGAATGTGGACCTTTTCCCCAAACCACCAAAGTTCAGCCAGCTCCTCTCCGCAGCCCATTTCTAGGCCTCTGCTCCCTCTTGTGGTCTCCTCCCTGCCAGCCTGTAGCTGTTAGCTTTACAGAGCAGGCAAGAGGCTCAACACAATAGTATCTACACCCCAGGCCCACGGAACTCTGTGGCAAGCATGGTTCCTGGAGGTGCCCGCCCAGAGACACCTAGTTACCCACAAGTAGTAGGGCCTGGAGTAACAAGCCTCTCTCCACCCCCTCCAGGCTCCCAACGTGGCTCAGGAGTTAAGTGGGGGCTGCCATGGCTTCTCCCACAAGTTCATGCACTGGCAGGAGGAGCTGCTGTTGGGAGGCATGGCCAGAGGCCCCCAAGGACAGCTGCTGAGGTAGGACCATCCCCCCAGGAGTTGCCAAGGGGATGCCCCAGGCATGGGGAGCCACACCCTGATGCCAGGCAGCTCTGGCAAATGCCCCTTGCACACGCCCTCCTAGTCGTTCAGACCAGCCCTGACTCCTGCTTCTCCTACACCACCGCCAGGGCAGAGGCCCTGCAGAGCACCTTCCTGCTGATGAGCCCCCGCCAGCTCTACGAACACTTCCGGGGTGACTACCAGACCCACGACATTGGCTGGAGCGAGGAGCAGGCGGGCACGGTCCTACAGGCCTGGCAGCGGCGGTTTGTGCAGGTCAGCGTGGAGCCAGCAGGCGTAGTGCCCAAGGCCACTGCCTCCTTCTGCGCCTCACACCATCCTGTCTCTCCAGCTGGCCCAGGAGTCCCTGCCTGAGAACGCATCCCAGCAGATTCACGCCTTCTCCTCCACCACCCTGGATGACATCCTGCACGCCTTCTCTGAAGTCAGCGCTGCCCGCGTGGTGGGGGGCTATCTGCTCATGGTGGGTCCTCTTGGCGCCTTGGGTCCTGGGGCACCATCAGCCCCACCTGGGAGCCCACATCCCAGACTGCCCTCTCTCCCCACAGCTAGCCTATGCCTGCGTGACAATGCTGCGGTGGGACTGTGCCCAGTCCCAGGGTGCAGTGGGCCTCGCTGGGGTGCTGCTGGTGGCCCTGGCGGTGGCCTCAGGCCTGGGGCTCTGTGCCCTCTTGGGCATCGCCTTCAACGCTGCCACCACCCAGGTAGGCCAGGTCTGCGGGCAGACTTGGGGCCCACAGCCCGGGCTGCTCAGATCCTCCAACTGCCTGCCCCCACGCCCCTCTAGGTGCTGCCTTTCTTGGCGCTGGGCATCGGCGTGGACGACGTATTCCTGCTGGCACACGCCTTCACAGAGGCTCCACCTGGCACCCCTCTCCAGGTGAGGCATCAACCTCCTGCCTGGGTTCATCGCAGGCCGTGCTGCTGAGGGTCCCAGAGCCGCTTGGTTTGAGTGACTTTGGGCTGGTAATAAGCCTCTCTATGCCTCGCTTCCTCATCTGTAAACAGGGGTAATCATAGTGTTTGTGTGGTAAGGGGTGTGGTGAGGATCGGTAATTCGAGTGCTTAGAACAGGGCAATAAACGCTAGCTGCTGTGTGGCTCCTGTCCCTCCCCTGCCATCCTTCACTCGGCCTTGTCCTGGCAGGAGCGCACAGGGGAGTGTCTGCAGCGCACGGGCACCAGCGTCACACTCACGTCCATCAGCAACATGGTTGCCTTCTTCATGGCTGCCCTGGTTCCCATCCCTGCACTGCGGGCCTTCTCCTTGCAGGTGAGGCCTCACCCATGGGCCCCGGGCTCGGGGTGGGCATGGAGCCCGGCGGGCTTCATCCAGGTTTTGTGCCCCTCCTGCCCACCCCGCAGGCAGCCATAGTGGTGGGCTGCAACTTCGCAGCCGTGATGCTTGTCTTCCCTGCGGTCCTCAGCCTGGACCTGCACCGGCGCCACTGCCAGCGCCTGGATGTGCTCTGCTGCTTCTCTAGGTACCCCTGTCCCACCGGGCCGTCCCTCCTAAGCCCCATGCTGTCCTGTCCTCTTGGCACCATTTCCAGACCCTCGCCCCCTCTCTGCCTCTTCCAGCCCCTGCTCTGCTCGGGTGATTCAGATTCTGCCCCAGGAGCTGGGGAACGGGACGGTACCAGTGGGCATTGCCCACCTGACTGCCACGGTTCAAGCCTTTGCCCACTGTGAAGCCAGCAGCCAACATGTGGTCACCATCTTGCCTCCCCAAGCCCACCTGGTGCCACCACCTTCTGACGCTTTGGGCTCGGAGCTCTTCAGCCCAGGAGGGTCCACACGGGACCTTCTAGGACAAGAGGAGGGGACAGGGCAGAAGGCAGCCTGCAAGTCCCTGCCCTGTGCCCGCTGGAATCTTGCCCATTTTGCCCGCTCTCAGTTTGCACCCTTGTTGCTCCAGTCCCACACCAAGGTAAGCCTCCAGGCCCAGGCAGGTCAAGGTGGGACGTGGCACAGACTTCTTAGATGTCTCTGGGCCTCCAGCTTAGTCGCCTCTTCCCACAGGCTGTAGTACTGGTACTTTTTGGGGCTCTCCTGGGCCTGAGCCTCTATGGAGCAACCTTGGTGCAGGACGGTCTGGCCCTGACTGATGTGGTGCCACGCGGCACCAAGGAGCATGCCTTCCTGAGCGCCCAGCTCAGGTACTTCTCTCTGTACGAGGTGGCTCTGGTGACACAGGGTGGCTTTGACTACGCCCACTCCCAACGCGCCCTCTTTGATCTGCACCAGCGCTTCAGTTCCCTCAAGGCCGTGCTGCCCCCACCGGCCACCCAGGCACCCCGCACCTGGCTTCACTACTATCGCAACTGGCTACAGGGTAAGAGGCGAGGAGACGGGCCGGGAGGACTGCGGCTGGCGGGAGCCCCCAGAGCCCGCAGGACAACTGGACTCCTACCCCGTCCTCTCCCAGGAATCCAGGCTGCGTTTGACCAGGACTGGGCTTCTGGGCGCATCACCCGCCACTCATACCGCAATGGCTCTGAGGATGGGGCTCTGGCATACAAGCTGCTCGTCCAGACCGGGGATGCCCAGGAGCCTCTGGATTTCAGCCAGGTTGGAAGAGGACTGGAGGGCTGGGGAGCACAGAGGGGCTCCAGGCCCCATGGGCCCAGCCTTAACCCCCTCTGCCTCTGCAGCTGACCACCAGGAAGCTAGTGGACAAGGAAGGGCTGATCCCACCCGAGCTCTTCTACATGGGGCTGACTGTGTGGGTGAGCAGTGACCCCCTGGGTCTGGCAGCCTCGCAGGCCAACTTCTATCCCCCACCCCCCGAATGGCTGCATGACAAGTACGACACCACGGGGGAGAACCTTCGCAGTGAGTCCCGGGGGAGCCTGAACTGCCTGCACCTGGGCCCACACAGGCCCTCCCCTGAAGCCCTGCCCACGGCTGCCCGGTGCTCACCGGCTGCCCCCACTCTCCCTTCACCCCCTCCCTCAACAGTCCCAGCAGCCCAGCCCTTGGAGTTTGCCCAGTTTCCCTTCCTCTTGCACGGCCTCCAGAAGACTGCAGACTTCGTGGAGGCCATCGAGGGGGCCCGGGCAGCGTGTGCCGAGGCCGGCCGGGCCGGGGTGCGTGCCTACCCCAGCGGCTCCCCCTTCCTCTTCTGGGAGCAGTACCTGGGCCTGCGGCGCTGCTTCCTGCTGGCAGTCTGCATTCTGCTGCTGTGTACTTTCCTCGCCTGTGCCCTGCTGCTGCTCAACCCCTGGACGGCTGCGCTCATAGTGAGTCTCGCAGGAGTGGGGCTAGAGGGACCCATAGCTCCCCACCTGCCCTGGCCAGGAGCCCTGTGTGAGCCCTGCCCTCCCCAGGTACTGGTCCTGGCGATGATGACTGTGGAGCTCTTTGGCATCATGGGTTTCCTGGGCATCAAGCTGAGTGCCATCCCGGTGGTGATTCTTGTGGCCTCCGTAGGCATTGGTGTCGAGTTCACCGTCCACGTGGCTCTGGTGAGCACAGGCACTAGGAGAGGGGTGGGCCAGCTGATGCAGTTTTCAACAAATACTGTGTCCTCAGGACTGGGGAGATGAGAGCAATACAGACACACTATCTTCAAGAATGTTGAGATAAACAAGTAAGTAAACAAATAAGCATCCATTTCAGTAGAGAGGAGAGAGAAAGGCCTAACCAGAATGGGATGAGGACAGAATGGAAGGTGAGAAAATGGGAAATGACGGTTGTTTTGGATGGATTTACTATGGATCAGAGCGATGGGGTGGTAGCTCGATGACAGCGTAAAGGCAAGATCCTTCCAGGACAGAGATGCAGGACAGAGGTGGGCTGGCCTCTCCCACAGCTTCATGTTGTCTGGCAGAGGTGGGGTGGAGGTGGGGTGGGGGCAGTGAACTGGTTGGGAGCTCCAACACAAACCTGGCCAGACCCCACAAACAGCTTCTTTCTTTCTTCCCCCATAAAATCATTATTTTTCTGATTATAAGAACAATATAGACTCCTTGGGGGACAAAAAAGTCACCATGCAGAAACATACCAAGAAGGAATCAGAAAGCCTCTGAAATGCTACCCTGAGAAGTATCCATCCTTCTAGACCAGGCATTAGCAAAGTTTTTCTGAAAAGAATCAGATAGTAATATTTTAGGCTTGTCAGGCCATATGGTCTTTCTACCAATGTAGCACAAAAGAAGCCATAGATGCTATGTGCATAAACGAGTGTGGCCGTGTTTCAGCAAAACTTTATTAAAACCACGGGACAGGCTATAGATGGCCAACCTAGTCTGAAAGAAAGTGAAAGTCAGTCCTCAGTCATGTCCAACTCTGCCACCCCATGGACTAGGCAGTCCATAGCATTCTCCAGGCCAGAATACTAGAGTGGGTAACCTTACCCTTCTCTAGGGGATCTTCCCAACCCAGGGATCTAACCCAGGTCTCCCACATTACAGGTGAATTCTTCACCAGCTAAGCCACCAGGGAAGTCCAACCTATTCTAGACATCTCTGTCTCATTCATCTAGCTCAGTTGGTAAAGAATCCTCCTGCAATGCAGGAGACCCAGTTTGATTCCTGGGTTGAGAAGTTCCCCTGGAGAAGGGATAGGCTATCCACTTCAGTATTAATGGACTTCCCTGGCTCAGCTGGTAAAGAATTCACCTGCAATGTGGGAGACCTGGGTTCGATCCCTGGGTTGGGAAGATCCCCTGGAGGAGGGCATGGCAACCCACTCCAATATTCTTGCCTGGAGAATCCCCATATACAGAGGAGCCTGGCAGACTACAGTCCATGGGGTCCCGAAGAGTCGGACACAACTGAGTGGCTAAGCACACACAGCACATGTCTCACCCATCTATACAGGGTTACCCACATGGACTTGTGCTTGGGTCCTGCCCAGTTCCCAGGAACTCAGTTCACCTGGCCTTCTATGGGCCAGGCATGGGTGAGCCTTGGGGACATAGATGAGCTGGCCGTGGTTGGTCGAGGAGCAGCTCCAGGACCACTATGTTTCCCCAGGGCTTCCTGACCGCTCAGGGTAGCCGGAACCTGCGGGCTGCCCGGGCCCTGGAGCACACATTTGCCCCAGTGACTGATGGGGCCATCTCCACGTTGCTAGGACTGCTCATGCTTGCTGGCTCCAACTTTGACTTCATTGTAAGGTAGGGGAAGGCTCAGGGCAAGGAGGCAGGGCTGGCCTGCATTGGATACAGGACCTGACCGGGCTGACCCCTCTTAACACCCCCAGGTACTTCTTCGTGGTGCTGACAATACTTACACTCCTGGGCCTCCTCCACGGGCTCGTGCTGCTGCCAGTACTGCTGTCCATCCTGGGCCCCCCACCAGAGGTGACCACACCATCCTGCTCCCAGCCCAGGGGGCGGGGTGGGGCAGAACCAAGACAAAACACCCTCAGTGGCCAACAGACAAGGCTCAACTCACAAGGCCCCCTCCCCATGAAGTACCACCAGCTGAAGTTAGCAGCCTCCCCTTTTGCCCAGACATCATGTCCCTGCCCTTCAGCCCTCCTGACTTCTTCCTGGGACCACCCACCTTAGCCTTTAGGTACAGGATTGGCCCCTGATCTCAACATCCTGTCCCTTGTTAGCGCTTGTCACCTGCTGGAAGCCACCAAAGACCTCAGCTTCCCAACCAGGAAGTTGCTGAAGGGGGCTGAGTCCCTAGTAGCCCCCAGGCTCACTGGGGCTGCTGTTTCCCCCCAGGTGGTACAGATGTACAAGGAGAGCGCAGAGGTCCTGAGCCCCCCAGCTCCACAGGGAGGAGGGCTCAGGTGGGGGGTATCCTCCACCCTACCCCAGAGCTTTGCCAGAGTGACTACCTCCATGACTGTGGCCCTCCACCCGCCCCCACTGCCTGGAGCCTACATCCACCCAGCCTCTGAGGAGCCTGCTTGGTCGCCTGCTGCCACACCAGCTGCCAATGGCCCCAGCAACCTCGGCTCTAGGGGACTGTGTCCAGCCACTGGGTGAAAGAGCAGCCGAAGCGTGGAGACCCCATTCAGGCCGCACGAAGTCACTGGGAAGCAGTGGGGGCATTGCTGAAGACAGGGCACACTCCTGGGGAGCCCTGCTGCTGCCACCTCATCCCCTCCCCTGACTGGGCCATCGGAGACCTCCCCGAAATCCACACAAAGCCACCGCTGTCTAGGCTGTGAGCAGCCTTGCGTGCCCGGCTCCTCTGGGCCTGGCCCTGTGTCTGGGTGGGGTAAAAGCCAGCACTTCAGGCTGCGGCGCAGCCCAGACCCCCCTCCCAGCCCACACTGCTGCCCCCAGCAGACCAAGCCTGAGGGATCCTGTTAGCACCCTTTGCTGGGCCTGGTCCCCACTGCTTGGTGACTCCTGAGGAGGCACTCTGTATCCCTGCCCATCTCTCAACATAAATTATTTATATGGAGATGTTTATTTTTGTAGTTTGGATGTTAGCTATGCTGAAAGTTTTATTTTTAAAAGAGTGAAATATATTCTGTGTGAACTCATCTCAGTTGACGTTGGTGCTTTGTGTTTGGATAGTTGTGAGTTTGCACATAGACGTGTCAGGGCCTGAGGTCCTAGCCCTCTAGTCCTCCGTGTGTTTATTCACCTGGCAAGTGAAGACGATGTGCAGCAAATGTGTTGGTCACATACTTGGTAACCGTCTGGCTGAAGTGCTAAGTACACAAAATGATACAAATGTTTTTGGTGTCAAAGCCCCACTGTGTGGCTTTCAGAGCCATCACAATCCAGCCTTGTTCCTCTCCAGATTCACTGGCCACCTCCTGTATCAGCAGCCTGCGGGGACGGGCAGAGGGACACAGGCAACAGGTGAGAGGTGAAGTGGAAGCGGATCGAGAAAGTGGCCAAGGGAATTCCCTGGTGGTCCTGTGGTTAAGACTCAGTGCTCTCATTGCCAGGGGCCCGGGTTTGATACCTGGTTGGGGAATTAAGATCCCACAAGCCTCTTGACATGACCAAAAGAAAAAAAAAAAAAAGTGGCCAAGTGAAACAGGTGGGGAGGTGTTTTAGGAGTTGTGTGCCCAGACCAACCTCCAAGGCAGAGGCCTCTGCAAGTCATTAGTTGGCATGGGGCCCCAGAGGCATCTGTGCAGACAGCAGAGGATCAACAGGGCCACTGTAGAAACCGAGGCTGCGCTAGCAACCTGTGTTGCTGTTCAGTTGCTCAGTCATGTCTGACTCTGCGACCCCCTGGACTGCAGCATGTCAGACTTCCCTCTGGCCACTGTCTCCCTGAGTTTGCTCAAACTCATGTCCATTGAGTTGGTGATACATCCAACCATCTCATTCTGGGTCACCCACTTCTCCTCCTGTCCTCAATCTTTCCCAGCATCAGTGTCTTTTCCAATGAGTCGGCTCTTCACATCAGATGGCCAGAGTATTTGAACTTCAGCTTCAACATCAGTCCTTCCAATGAATATTCAGGATTGATTTCCTTTAGGATTGATTGGTTTGATCTCCTTGCAATCCAAGGGACTCTTAAGAGCTTTCTCCAACACCACAGACAAAAGCATCAATTCTTTGGCGCTCAGCCTTCTTTATGGTCCAGCTCTCACATCTGTACATGACTAGTGGAAAAACCATAGCTTTGACTAGCAACCAGTGAGGCGCTATCTTTAAGCTGTTTGTTGTAAAGGTTGAACAATCCCATTGTACAGAGGTCTGGACGATTCTGGCCACAGCCCTGGGTGTAGTCTCATGTGATGGATGGGAGGGAGAGGTCTTTTAGTGCCCTCCAATTATCCCAGGGCTCAGTCTCAGCATACACACAGCCTGGGTTACAGCCACACACCAGGAACAGTCCCTCCCCCAGAGCACTGCCTTCTCACACCCCACCCCACCCCCACCAAGCCAAAGGCCAGAAAATCATGTTCTGACCTAATGTTGGGAATAGAGAGGGGGGACACCTACTGCGACTGAATCAACACTGAATCAAAAAAGAGAAGGTGGTTGGCTTGGAACCAAGAGTAGGGAGTGCATCCGGTATGCCCAAGAGATAGACCCTGGATTTGGGTCCAGTGGTGTTTGGGTCAGTACGGAGCAGCTTTGGGGTAGAGCAGGAGAGCTCATCAGCTGGAACAGTGCAAAAGATATCACACCCCCCCCCCCCCCCAGAAAAATTAGACATCCTCTCTGAGCTTCAGCGTCTTCATCTGTGAAATGGAAGATTACAGTCCATTTTGTAGGCTGCTGGTTTTTCCTTTTAGGATTAACTTAAATATTCATGTAGGAAATGGCCTGGCTTCTTCATGGGTGCTGTCTGTTTTTGTAGTTTGTGATATATCGAATGCTTAGCGAAACCTAAAACACTGAACGGTGTTGTGGTATGGCACTAGCTGAAGGATTCCAGCCAGCTGGAGCTGGACCGCCCCAGGAATAGTCGGTTCCAGGGCGCTGACCACAGCCAGTCGTGGGGACAAGTCCCAGTGTTTGCAGGGCAAACCACCCTGTGTCGCACTGTATACTACTCAGTCCTCTGACTCCAACACCATTCCATGGCTCCCCATTGTTGATATAACAAGATCAAAGCCAAGTCCTTTCCAGGCCTAACTGGATCTAGCTTCTTCCATCTTCCCAGCTCTCTCCAGACAGCTAAAGGCCAGATTCACCCCCTCATTCAGACACACCACACCCTACTCCAGACAGGCTGAATTACTTTCGATGTTCACCTCCCACGACTTCACAGAGGCTACTGGAATAACTCGTTTCCACCTCCCATTCTGCCATTTTCTCCCAAAGGGGTGGTGATGGCAGGGGTCTGCGAGAATGAAATGACAGGGCTTTAACCTCAGCCTCGGTAAGGAAGCGTCGGTTTCCCGGCGGATCCGCAAAGAGAGAGAACTGCAGTCCTGAGGGGCCCACAGCGCCGCCCGGCCCGGCCGGTGAGGGGTGTCTCCCAGCGGCGGAGCCGCCTGCGATTTGCATACCCATAGTGCACCACGAAAAGACGATTTCACGCGCTTGAATTCCAGCCCCACTGGGGTTTGTCCACTGTTGGAGGGGACAGTACCTGTTAGAAACCTACGGTCTGTGCAAGTTCCACTCAGGGTGCCCAAACCGCGCGTGAGCGGAGCAACCATAAGTGAACAGAGTGTGGAGTTGCTCTGGGAGGTTCCAAGCGGAACTGCGAAGACATACTCTGGTTTCTCTTCAGATCGTATAAATCTTTCGCCTTTTACTAAAGATTTCCGTGGAGAGGAACAATTCTGAGTCTGTACCCAATTTTTTGAGGCCTCGTTTTTTAACGAGGCTACATTCTTTAAAGTTAAAAATTAGAACTTGATGGCTGTGCGAAAACAAAAAGGAATTTTACTTTCCCAAATATAGCTTAGGAAGCTAAAATGTGCAAAGGTTGTTTCAATGACTTAAAAAACAAAGTATTTCCCCTTACAATGCAGGAGACGACCCAGTCGGGAAGGTTTCCTTGGTTTAAAGATAACAACTTATTCCAGTGTTGTTGCCTAGAAAATCCCATAGACAGAGGGAGGTTGCAGTCCATGGGGTCAGGTCAGCAAAGAGTCGGACACGACTGAGCCACTTCACTTCAGTTTATTATTTGTGTTGTAACTTGTAGGGGTTTTCTTGTGTGTTCTACTTACACAGCCTTGCAGTAAATCGTTTAGAACCTGGCAGGTAAAATCGAAAAGTCACCTCATGTTTTTCATGTGATAAGGCACCAAAAGCTTCCCAGATAGCACTAGAGGTAAAGACATAGCTAGACGTAAGAGATACAGGTTCAATCCCTGGATCCGGAAGATACCTTGGAGAAGGGAATGGCAAGCCAGCTTAAGTATTCTTGCGTGGAGCACTCCTTAGACAGAGGGACCTCGCAGATACCAGCCCATAGTGTCGGACACGACGGAAGCGACTAAACACGCAAGCATACAGGAAGTGGGTAAACGCAGTAATTCTCTCTCTGTTTCGCCAGGGTATGCCAAGTGTTCGACTCTCTGCGACCCCATGCACTGTAGCCGGCCAGGCACCTCTCTCCCTGTGGATTCTCCAGGCAAGAATACTGGAGTGGGCTCCTAGGGGATTTTACCCACTCAGGGATTGAACCCAGGCCTTCCATATTGCAGGCGGATTCTTTACCTTCTGAGTCACCAGGGAAGTCCCATCAGACTACCTGCTTCCTTTCCCAGAGGTTGTTATCTGAGGAAAATTAGCTGAGGCACGCTGCTATGACTTACTTCAGACTGTGCCTGTTCAACACTCACTCAATGCCACTTTTCCATTCTAAAGATAACACGGTTCTTTCCGTTAAGGAGCTTAATTTTTTGGTGGAACCAAGAACTTAAAGAAAGAAAGAAAAAGGGTAGATAATACATAATCTCTGTGAAAAGTGCCCTACAGAAACAGCGCTATGAGAGAACAAGGCTAGCTACCAAAAGTGTCCTCTTGTCCCAGATCTACATCCCCTCTAGGGGAGATCACCTAGGCCTGTGGATTTTAGTGAAAATCGCTCAGTCGTGCCCGACTCTTTGTGACCCTGTGGACTGTAGCCTGCCAGACTCCTCTGTCCATGGAATTCTTCTCCAGGCAAGAATACTGGAGTGGGTTGCCATTTTCTTTTCCGGGGATCTTCCCCACCCAGATATTGAACCCAGGTCTCCTGCATTGCAGGCAGCCTCTTTACCATCTGAGCCACCAGGGAAGTGACTTTTAAGTGATTATCATCTCATACTTGGTGTCCTCCAGATTCACAGCCATTAGCTTCATATTCAAAATGTGTGCTTCATGCAAACAGATTTTTACCTCCTCAAATGTTACCAAGCTAACAGCAAGGAAAACTTTTCCTCCCAATATTATCTTTTCTTTCAGCAAAAGGAATTATGCTCTGCTTGGTCTGCACTGTGCTTTTCTCACCAAAGACCATGGATTTTTTTTTTAACATCACTGTAGGACTATATCATAGTTAATTTAACCAGCCCTCTAAATTAAACCAGTCCTCCAGGACATAGAGCTTTTCTTCTTCAGTTTTCATTATCTAAGGTGGTATTAAGGGTAACCACATTTTCAGTTTTGAGCGATACAATAACAAATAACTTTTTAACCCATGTACAACATGTAAAATCCACGAGAAAGAAGAATAACTTTATTTTTTTTTTTCCAAATAATCAACTAGGGACTTCCCTGGGGGTCCAGTGGTTAAGACTCCACATTTCCACTGCAGGGAGCACCAGTTATTAAAAGATCCCTGGTCAGGGAACTAAGATGCCGCAAATCCAGAGGCACAGCCAAAATAAAGTTAGTCCCTAATTTCATATTGATAGTATCTTAATGGAATAAAATAATATTTAAATAAGAAAGCAAAGTCATCACTGAACATTTACAGAGCACTGATTATGTGTCAGGGACTGGGGAAGTAGAAATGAATTAGGCTTCACTCCTGGCCCCAGAGATCTTTCTTCAGGGAGATCTGGATCCTCAGGAAGACAAAATGTACAACAAATGAAAGGAGAGCATGGGGAGTCCTCAATAACTGAGAGGAAATCCAGGGATAGAATACCAGTGTGGTTTTTTTTTTTTTTTTTAATTAATTTTTATTTTTGGCTGTGCTGTGTCTTCATTGCTGTGCACAGGCTTTCTCTAGTTGCAGCAAGTGGGGGTTACTCTTCTTTGCGGTGTGAGGGCTTCTCATTGCCATAGTTTTTTTGTTGCAGAGCACAGGCTCTAGTTGCTCAGGCTTCAGTAGTTGCAGACTTGAGGCCTCTAGAGCTCAGGTGCAGTAGTTGGGGGGCCCACGGCCTTAGTTGCTCCAAAGCATGTGGAATATTCCCGGACCAGGGCTGGAACTCATTTCTCCTGCATTGTCAGACAGATTCTTATCTACTGCGCCACCAGGGAAGTCTGAGGACCAGTGAATTTTTGCAAAGGGAGTAGTTGAGTTACTAATGTTTGGAACCACCAGTATTTTGAGTGCTCTAAAAGTGAAACATTCTATTTTGTCCAGAGGGCAGTGGGTAAATAGAGAAACTTAAAGGGCATAGGGCTGACAATTTTAGACAGGTCAAGAGGCACTGAGGAAATGGTTGGGGAGGATGTCTCCACTGGAGTGAAGGCAGGAAGATTAGTAAGAGCCTGTGGCAGTAATTCCTGCCACAGATAGGACTGGTTGAACTGGGGTAAGAGAAGTGAACCAACTGGAAAGATCTTGTAGGAAAGGAAAAATAATTTTCCCTCTACTCTCTGAGTTCTTGGCTGAGACCTTTGTAATGAGACAGCTTAACCAGAGAAAAAAAACGTAAGTTTATTAACATGTATATCTCACATATACATGGAAGATACCCAGGGAAAAATCAGTAACTCCCAGAGGTGGCCGAAAATACCTGCTTAAATACTTCCTTCAGCTAATGACAAAAGAAAGAAAAGTGTGGGGAGGCCAGATGCGAGAAGGCCGTCAGGAAAAAGCACCGAAAGCAAGGTTTATTAAGCAGATCTTAGTGATTTCACAGGAAGTCTCCTGTAAATTAGTCATCCTTCTGTTCAAAGAGGGAGACACCCTTACCAATGTAGATTTAGTTTATAAAAATTTCCCTATAAAAGTTACAAAAGGGTAACTTTTCTGTTTTCAAAACGTCTCCTTTTTCTCAAAATAATCAGCTTAAAACAACCCTATGCCAAAACAGCATGTTTTGGGGCGGCATATTCTGCTTTCAGTCTCTTAAGACATAGAAGCCATGGGAGGCAAATGTGAAGAAGAATAAAACAAGGATGACATCTAGGTTTCTGGCTTTGGACCCATGGAGATGAGAAATATGATGGGGGCAGAACTGGGGAAAGATGAGGGGCGAGCACAATTTAAGTGTCTGTGGAACATGTGGAGAGAGACTGCCACGAGCCAGGTCTGGAGTTAAAAACGGGGCTGAGTTGAAAAGATATGTGAGAATTACAAAAGTAAAGGAGGCGGGCGATAGTGCTGAGACAGGCTGTAGAGCCAGAACACGCGGGCAAACAAACTGCTTTCGCGCTTTGCGCAGGGTTAGAGACCAAGGCTCAGCGGAAGACCGCGGCGTTCAGGCCCGCCCACCGCCGGAACCTCACCCATAGCGCCTGCGTTTGGCACACATTGGTCCTTCCCGCCCCCACTCGCCCGGCATTCTGGGAGCGGAAGCCCGCTTTGAGCGCGGAGCTTGTTGGGAACTGCAGTCTAATAGAGGCGCAGAATGCTTCGCAAGTCATGGCACTGGTCCCTTAAAGGGCAGATCCAAAAAGCGATGATGCTCCCGGGGCAGGGTGCCCCTTCGGCGGCGGCACGAGGTGCCCCGGGCCGCATCCCCTCTCCGCAGAGCGTGACACTTCCACGCCTCCACGATCTGTTCCACCTGCAAGGGATGCGAATCACCGCGGAGTCCCGCAGTGCCCACCTTACCCCGCAGACCCTGGACCACGCCCCCCTCGCCTCCCCCAACACCACGGAGTGGATCCGAGACGTGTTCCCCGCGTCCGCACCGGGATGAGCGGCTCCCGTCGGTTCTGTTCTTCCAAGGCGCTCAGCTCTGCCGGAGCCAGCAAGGCCAGTCTCAGCTCCCCCACCACCGGGGCCGCCACCTCGGCCACAGGCCGCTCTAGCACCGCCTGCGGACGTCAGCACTGAACCTGGGCGGGCGGGGGCACCTGTCCAACCGCCTGCTCTCCTGGTTCCTGCAGCCGGAGCCTCTTTCAGCACCCCTACCTCCCACTCCCTTCAGCCCCTGCTCACCGCGCCCACGCGCGCCCAACTCCGGGCCGCCAGGACCAGCTCGGCCTCGTCCACACAGAGTTTGTCGCTACGCAGCAGGGGCAGCAACGCGGGCGCGGACAGCTCCAGGAAACCACGGGTCCGGAGGGTCTCCTATGGGTCCGCGATTGGGTCAGGGAAGAGCAGAACGAGGGGTTGGGGTAGGGAGTATGCAGCGGGGAGTACCTGGCTGTGGGACTCAATGAAAGCTACACAACGCTCCTGCAGCTGTTCCAGGCCAAAGGTTACAGCAACCTGAGAGCGGAATGAAGGAGGTCAGGTTGGAGATAGAGAGGCTGGGCGGCCCGGCCCTCCACACCGGAACCTCCTGCAAGCCTGTCCAGCGGCACCCACCTGCAGGGCCTCGCAAACCAGCTCCACATCCAGCGCCTTCCCCACAAACTCCAGGCACAGCTGGGAACAGAAATGAAGGTGGGCTGTGCCCAGATGTCCCTGCTTCAAGGCCCCAGCCCCAGAAACAATGAACAGCCTTTGGAGCAGTGAACCACCCAGGCTACTAGCAGCCCCAGGCCCACGGAGACCTCCCAGGCCAAGAGAGGCAGGGAATCACCAAGGCCCGAGACTAGGAACTAGCAAAGCCAAGCCCAGCAGCCCACCTTTTAGTACATTCCTCACTAATCAGACTAGATAAGAGCTGTGTGAAAATTCCACTCTCTTATTTCAAGACACTTATCTTTCTCCACAATTTTCTCTGAACTCAAAGACACTATTTTAACCAGAAACTTGAATTATGTGACATCTCCCTCTCACCCCCCACATCCAGAAAAGCCCTGGGTAATGCCAGTTCACAGGGTCAAACCAGCCAATCCTAAAGGGAATCAACCCTGAATATTCACTGGAAGGACTGATGCTGAAGCCAAAACTCCAATACTTTGGCCACCTGATGTGAAGAACAGACTCAATGGAAAAGACCCTGATGCTGGGAAAGATTTAGGGTAGGAGGAGAAGGGGGAGACTGAGGATGAGATGGTTGGATGGCATCAGTGACTCAATGGACATGGGTTTGAGCAAACTCGGAGATAATGAAGGACAGGGACGCCTGCTGTGCTGCAGTCCATGGGGTCGCAAAGAGTCAGACAGGACAGCCACTGAACAACACTGGTTGCTAGGGCAACCTCAATTTCTACAGCAACTGAACTATGAACAGTGCCAGTTCCACTTCTCTCAAAGGCAGGCACTTCTTTCCTGGGTGACCACTGCCACCCCTGTCCCTACGGGATTGGTGAGCCCTTCCCATGGCTCCCAATCCCTTCTCCTCTTAGCGTCCAAAAAATCCTCACTACCTGAAACCTCCAGTGAAACTCCACTGCCCTCTGGGTCAAAGAAGTCCAAATTCTTGAAGGTCCTACAGGAACCAGCCCCTGGCACCCTCTCCAATCTCATCTCTTCCTCTCTTCCTTTCACACTCTTAGTCGTCTTAGTCTAGCTACACTAAATGTCTCACCAGTTCTTTTTGTGCCTCTGTGACTAGAATACCATCTTTCCTCTCCCCGCTGAACAACAATCTTACCTATCCTACCCGATGCAACACAAATGTTTCCTTCTCCAGGAAGTCTTCCCCTCTTCTCCCTCGTGGTGAGACTAGAGAGACTGTACAGTCTCAGCACCATATGCCCTTCTCTGTCACACTTCTTAAGCCACTGGGTTAAGCGTTTTTCTTGTGTCTGTCTCTCTTTGAAGAACAGGGATCAAGGCTAACTTATCCCAGTATCTACACCCCCATATGCCCCCACAGGGCACACACATATCCTTTTGCACATAGGCACGCATCAATGCCTGTTTATATAGAGATACCCATACCTCTCTCTGTATTGGTGCACATTCCTCTCCAGGTTAGCGGATGTGTGAGGCAGGGTGTGAACCACACCCATAAGAGGCAGGGGAAACTAGACGGCTACCCATGAACCCACCTCTCGAAGTTCCTCCAGCCCATACTCCACTGCCGCCGTCAACACCTCGAGCACCTGCAGAGTGGGTGGTTGGCATAGTAGCAGAGTCTTCCCGCCCCTCAGCCACCCAGATCTTGCCCACCCAGACCCTTGCCCAGTGGGCTCACAGAGTGGCGTTGCAGCTTGGCACTGTTGGTATACAGAAACTCCAGCACTGCCAGGAAAGCCTCAGCTGGCACAGTACTCAGCACCACAGGGCTGGGCACCCCAGGGCCTGGCTCTGAGCTCAGAAGTCGCTGGAAGAAGTTGCATCTACACGCCAGCAAGCACCGGTGGGCAAACACCTCCTGCCGTTCTTGACCGACCACAAAGCGAACATCACTGTGGGAGAGAGGGGCAGAGAGCCAGGAAGAAGAGGCTAGAGTCTCTGTGTAACTCTAGACTTTGCCTTTGCCCTCTCTGGGCCTCCATTTCCTTATCTGCCATATAAGAGGCAGTCCCTCTAGCCAAAGGTCTGGGTCACACAGGCCTGGTTCTAATCACAGCTCCACCTAGGCGAGAGAAGCCTAGGGAAGAGATTTCTGATCTATTGCCTCTCGGGTTTCTCATCCCTGAAATGGAATGCTCATCCCAAACCCAAGGGTGACTAACATTAGGTGGCTATGTTTGATCACTGAGGGGGCACCAGGGCTGATAACAAGATCAATCCCAATGTCTCTCTCCTCCCCAGCCTGTGTCTCTGGTGAAGGGAAACTCTTTTTGGCTTTTTCTCCACAGACTGCAAATTCAGCTTTTTCAGCCTCCTCCAGACAGGAGGGGGGAGGAGGGAGGGTGTGGAGGGCACTGCCTGCAAACAGGCACATCAGTGATGCACTATCATGGGGCCAGACCACATTTTCCATTTTCATGATCACTTCCGGCCCCAGCTTCTGGGCCTCTGAACAGCACAGTGGGTAAGAGACAGATGATGAAGCTTGAGCTTCCTGGAGCCTTCTAGTCTCAAGTCCAAGGCCTGGGGGGAGCAGGGGGGGGGGGGGGGGCGCGGTTCACTGCTCAGACTGACTGGAACACCCAAAGCAGTAGGGTTACAGAAATCGCCAACCTGCAAGAGGACCCCAGCTCTGAAGCAGTGGAGACAAAAAGCTGCATTCTGGTTCTTCTGACTGGCCCGGCCCCGTACTTGGTCCCTGGTTCCAGACACTACAGGCAGTGAGCCCCAGGCGGTACACGTGAACTACTTCCTGTCTGCGCCTCTGGCTCAGTCTCCTGAGCTTTGTTCCCCTTACAAGTCCCCAATTCCCAGAATAGGATCGTCTGCTCCTCTGCCTCCCCAGGGAGGCACTCGAGTTACAATCCATTTCTCAGGATCCAGAGGGCAGAGGGCTTTTCTCTGCCAGGAGCCCAAGATCCAAAAAAGGAAGGCCTTTCCCTGAAGTCACATAGCTGCTCTGAGCTCCAGTCCCCACTGCCCCCACCTCTGGCTCTCAGGCTGTCACAGATACTGCGTGATCAGTAGCCATCCTCTACACTCCACTTCCCCAGGCTGAGTTCACCCAGGAGAAGGGTCAAGTCCTAATTCTCCACTTCCTCTGTACTCAGATTCCTCAGAGTCATGGGTCCCAGCAGAGCCAGTTAGGGAAAACCCACAGACAGGCGCCCCTCTCACCTGTATAAGGGGTTGTTGACCAGGCTCCGGAGTGCTGTGGAAAAAGTCGCAGCCTCCCCATACACAACCAGTCCTGGGGTCTCCATGGGTGGGGAAGGGGACTAAGCAGGAGGAACAGCCTAGGAGGCTTGTTATGTGTGGGAGAGACAGTACGTAGAAGGAGCAGGAGGCTTGGCTGAGCCCTAGAGCTGGTGAAGAGCTAGAACGGCCTGAGAGGGAGGGGCAAGAGATCCAGAGGCCTGTTTGCTGAGAAGCTAAAGTTTAGGAATGAGGCAGGAGAGGCCCAGAAGGCATCGGAGGCCAGTGGAAGAGGCCAGAGGCTTGGGGACTCAGGGAGGGGACCAAGAGAGGCCGAGGTGGAGCAGACTGAACTGGGGAGGAGAGGCTGGCTGCGGATGAGGCCCCAGCTGGGAGCCTGCCCAGGCAGCTGGGGTGGGAAGCCTGTGGGTTTCCACGGAAACTAGAGCCAGGCCTGAGAGGAGGCCCCGCCCAGCTCCCACAGGCCGAGGGAAAACTTCAGCCCTAGAGGGGCCCTAAGCAGAGTTGGAGGGTCTTAGCATCCTGGCCCCTGCCTGTCCAGGGTTCAGAGTTCAAATTTCGTGTCCCTTCCCTCCCCTCCCCCACAAGTATACAGGTTAACCGGATCCGAAGAACTCCCATCAACAGGGCAAGTCCTTGTCCCCATGGACCATTTTCAGGGTCCAGACCTGGCTTGTTTGGGAGGTGGCAGTCCTGGACCTCCCAGAGAGGGGTCAGGTGAGGAGGTGTCAACACTGACAGAGGCATCATGGTCTCTGGCGTCCCTTAAGTGCAACCACAGTGCAGGTGGAGGCAGTCTCGGCACTAGGGCACACAAGAGGTGTGGACGGGGGGACTAGGCCCAGGACATTTAGGTAGGTCAGCGGGATTCACTGAGGAGTGAAGTCACCACTGTTGCATCAGATCTGAGTTCCAATGGGTCTCCCTTCCCCCTCCCCCAGCCCAGAACTGAGGAAGTCATCCAAGCCCCACCCTAGCTGTATACAAGGAACGGAAATGTTTGTCCTAATAGGGCCTTGACGTGCTCCTTCCTGTAGGCCCGGATCCTGATTCCTGAGCAGCCACCCAGTAGCCTCAGGGTTTCCCCATATCCCAGGCCTCTGTGACTTGCTGACAAGTAGAGAGCCAGCCTTCACAAGGGGAGAAATGGACAGTGGCTCAAGAGCCCTGGGGTAGGGGGACACCTTTCTGACCAGAACCAGCCTCTACATCTGCCCCTTCACTCACACTTGTATGTCCTTGGGCTCTAACCCCCTGTTGATCCCCTTCCCCTGATGACTCAGCCACCCGGCATTCAACACGTGCTTACAGTAACACTCCCAGGTTAAGCCAGAGCCAGGACTGGTGAGAGGGAACCAGGAAGAGGAGTGCTTGCCCAGCAACCCAGGGCAACTCCACAACACAAGCAAGGGGCCCTTACCCTCCTACCTGCCAGTCAGGCCAGTCGGGCGAGGGCTGTTAGGAGAGAGCCTGGAGGACACAGCTGGCTCAGGTGTCTAAGGAGTTTGGGGGAAAGAAGGCAGCCATCCCAGAACTGACTCTGGAGGTAGGGCCAGAAGCCAAAAACAGAGGCTGGAAGGACCATCCTGAGTCACCTAGCCCCAGGCTCTGCCAGGCACCCTAAGAGCAGGGAGGGGGTGGAGGATGGCTGGATTTAAGACTCACAGGGGCTAGAAGGATCTGTGGGAGCTGAAGGAGCTGGGTCTGTCTGTCCCTTCCTCTGGTTAGGGGGTGGAGGCGCCACTGTCTAGGGTCAGGCAGAGGGCAGATACATCCCAGTTTCTGCTGGTGAGTCAGGTGGAAGGGAGGTGTACCTGGAGCGCATTTGTCTAACCTCCACAGTGCCCAGGGGAAGTGGAGCTCAGGGGGTAGGGAGAGAGAGATAATAGTCTGAGCAGCGTCTCTTCCCTTGTTGTCCCTAACAGTCCTTAACCCTCTAAGCACCCAGGAATCCACGCAGCCGGGAACTATTTGATTCACTGGTCCGAAAAACACAGGTAAGGAGGGATTAGAGGGTAAAAACTCATCACTGAGTAAGAGACTAGATAGCTAGTGAGGGCCATCCCATCCAAGTGTGGGTCTTCCAGCCGGCAGGTCCATGGCTGGCAGGCCTGTGCCCCCCGGACACCAGGAGGAGGAGGCCAAAGACCATGGGCTGAAACTATCAGCAGCGCGGCCTCTAGGCCACCTGCCCAGCATCGATGAAACCCGACCAGCTGGCCTGGGCCCGGCCTCCCGCCGTGGCTCCGTGCTAGGTCCGGTCTTGTCCTTTTCACGCCGCAACTCGCTGGCAGGGCCAAGTGCAGGCCCTGGGGGTCGACGCCCATCCCTGGGCCCCATGCCCCCTCTAGGCTCGCGGGTCAGCTTCTCTGGCTTGCCCCTGGCGCCCGCCCGCCGGATGGCGCCCTCGTACCGCACGGAGCCGGCGCCAGGGGAGCGCTGGGAGACCGCGCGCGCACAGCAGGCCCTGGAGGCTGCGCTGGCCGCGGGACTGCAGGACGCGTGCTACTCGGGCGCAGAGGCCGGGCGGCTGGCGCAGGAGCTGTGCGAGCTGGTGCGCATGCGCCTGCGCGAGCTCAGCCCGCCGCGCTACAAGCTGGTGTGCAGCGTGGTGCTGGGGCAGCGCGCCGGCCAGGGCGTCCGCGTGGTCAGCCGCGCGCTCTGGGACGCGGCGCGCGACGGGTTGGCCTCGGCTGCCGTCACCAACGCCTCGCTCTTCGCCGTGGCCACGGTCCACGGACTCTACTGCGAGTGAGGAGGCCCTCGAGTTCTGCAAAAACGGTTTATTATCCCAGAAGGAGGCCCTTCGTGGGGCTCACATCCCAATAAATAAATGTCAATAAATAAAAGTGGTCCATAAATAACGCCCCCTAGCGGGGGGCTAAGGCTCAGGCTTTTCTTGGAGAAGGGGTGGGAGGCCGCCTCCAACCCCAGTAAAGCTGGTCCCTGATTCCCTGGGGGATTCGGCCCGGAGCCCCCAGTGAGGCACCAAAGGAACAGGGAGGGCCACGAAGGCGAGGGCCAGGGCCTGACAGGCACAGACCTCAGGCCTAAGGGCCTGAGTGGTGGCCGGGCCCGCAGACTGTGGCCTAGACGGGGCAGCGGTCCCGGAGCAGGCGCAGAGCATAGTGAAGCCGCTGCCGCAGATCTGGGGAGCAGCCCAGCTGCTGAAGGTGGGAAGCGAGGTAAGTACAAGCACTGCGATTGCGGGCCACGAAAGTCACAAGGAGGGGCTCCCAGCCACTGAGGATCAGCTTGGTGTGGTCTCCGTAGAAGTTCACCTGTGCACAGGAGGGTGGCACTGGTCAGGGCCTTGCGCCCAGATCGTTTCCTCCCCAGCACCCTGGACCATCCAGTCCTCACCCCCAACTCCAGGCGGAGCTCTTACCTGGATGGTGCCATCACTAAAGAGCATGAGTAGGGCCTGATCGGTCTTGACCCACTGCAGCAGGAGTGGGGGCACAGGTACCTCCACCTCTTCCACACTGGGCAGATCTCCACCCTGGGAACAGGGGCAGGTCACTTGTCTGACACCAGTCAGTCCTCTCCCTATCCATGTCTCCTCTAGAGGGTCAGCTTCTAGCTTCAACACCCACCCCACTGTCCACCCAGTCCCAAAGGGGACTAGGAGGGGATCGGGATGTGTTAGTCCTGAATGTACCCCACCCCCACCCCGACCCAGTTCACAAACCTTCATGAGGCGCTGCTCCATGTAGGAGGCAAAATACTTCAGGACACCCAGCTGAGGCTGCAGAGCCCGAGGCACGGCACCCACAGAGAAGGAGAAGTGCTTAGTGCTGGTGGGGTTGTAGTGCACAGTCCTGGAGGAAGCAGACAGAGGTCAGAGGGAGCCCTGCACCCACATCCCCTCCGCAGAGACTGCAGGACCAGGAGCCCGGGAACACACTCTAAGCTGCAGCACTGCTGAGTACAGAGGGCTGGATACAAGGCACCCCATCGTAGTACTTACTTTCTGTTGGCCGACAGGGCCATGTGTGTGCCATTGTTGAAGAGCACAGCCACACGGCGGCTGGACAGTTGATACCCAAAGCCAAACTTGTTGGAGTAGTCAACCCACTTGCTGACCCACACTAGAGGTTCTGGTTGTGCCAGGGGAGCTGGGTTCTGTTCAGCTGTCATAGAAGAGGTAGGAATGAGGACTTGTTCCTGGTTCGCCAAAGAACTCCCACCACCATTGACATGTACCAGGTCCCAGCCTCACCTGGGGGCATGAAGGCCAGGCAGTTTCTCAGAGCACAGAGGGCTGACTCCACCACTGTGGCCACAGTCAGACCTTCTTCAAACCCTGAAGGGAACAGGGCACTGAGAATTAGGCAATAGTCCCACAAGTCCTAGACGATGACTCTCCTTCCCTCTCCACCCACTCCTTCCCTCCGGGCTTGGTCTCAGCCCCCGCAACCTCGAGCACCCTTCACCCTCCTGGTGGCTCACCATCTCCACTGCTTGCCAGTGTCCCACGGGGTGAACTGTCTTCTATCAGGCTGAGAGGGGCTGGACCTGAAGCTGCTGGAGCCTGGAGGGTTGGGTAGGGAAAAGGAGTGAGACAGGCCCCGAAATCCAAATCCTTGAGAGTCCATGGCTCGCCCTGCCCTGGCACCCAGGGCACCCCAGGTCACCCCGCCTGACCGATGAGACACAGCCAATTAGGCCACCACGAGGCTAGATGCTTCACCAGCCTCTTTTATCCCAGGCTTCCTGCAGCTGCTAGGGTGGGGGTGAGTCAGGGGAACACCATCCACGTGAGCACCTCACCTCGGGCCTGGCATCCTGATGGCCAATGGACGTCCGAGTGAGGCCATTCACCAAACAGGAGACCTCGTCCCGCTCCTCTGGATGGTTCTTATCTGGGAGGGGGTGGGGAGATAGAACCCTCAGAATCCTGCCCAGACCCCCTGCTTCCTGAAGAGATGACACAGTCAGGCATAGCCAAGTGCCTGTGTAATGTATGCTATCCCCAGGGACCCTACACTCCCACTCCCACGTGTATGTGACAAGCCCCCTGCTGCTCTGTACCCTCAAATCCACTGACGTCTCAGACTTACTCTTCTTCTTCTTTCTCCCAAAGAGGCTCTTGGTAACTTTGACAAACAGAATCCTAGCTGGGTTAAGGGGTGTCAGGTCTGGGACTGTCACACAGCTGCTGACAGGGAGCCGGTCCGGGGTGTAGCCCTGAGGAGAGAAAGCGTGTGAGCAGAGAAGAGCAGCCCAGGAGTCCTGTCACCTGCTCCCAATTCAATCCCTGGAGAATCTGCAGACTGGATGTGTCTGGGACACTACAAACCTTGGTAAAGAAGTCATGGCGCAGGATCTGGTCAATTGAGGGGCGGTCTTGGGGTGAAGCTCGAAGGATGGCGGCCAGGAGCTGCCGGGCAGGCAGTGAGAGGCTGGCAGGCAGTGTGTAGTGAACCTGCTTGATGCAGCGGTATGTCTCCTTCAGGTCAACGGTCTCAAAGGGGGGGCTCCCACATAGCAGCGTGTACCTGTGGGGCAGAGAAAAGGTGGTCAGGAGTAAAGTGGAACATAGGCCCCCCGGCCACCCTCTGTGTGCACATGACCCTGGCACTCACATGACACAGCCCAGGGACCACACATCTGCCTCCGGGCCATGGCCCTGTCTCTGCAGCACTTCTGGGGCCACATAGTTGGGGGTGCCACAGATGGTCCTGACAGGGGATAGGAAGGAGGAGAGGGCAAGCTTCAGAGGCAGCCTGGCTGGCCCCTCATCCCTGCCCCCACTCAGAGTCCAGACAAAGCAGCTGCCTGTCACCAAAGGCCAGAGAACTCCTGTTTGTTCCAAGACAATGGAGCCAGGGATGGCAGCTGAGTCCCTGCCCACCCGCCTGGCCCAGCTGCTCAGCAACTCTGCAGGACGGGGGAGTTCCTGACCCCTAACCCAGCCCCCTCCTCCAGGTCAACAGAGGGTCCATCACTGATCCCTTCCTCCTTCGCCTACTCCCACCACAGGCTGTCACTTCCTATGGTCTGTGCCGTACACACTAACATCAGCTGTCACATCCCCCGTGAACACTACTGCTGTGTTACTACACACTATTATGGCCACACATGCTGTGTTACACACCCAGTCCTCATGGTCACAACAGGGTTTTCTGACACACACAGGGTGTCATGTCCACCATCTCCACACTCAGTCTGTCTCACACACACACTGCTTATGTCACCATCCACATTCATACACAGGACTGGTTACACACCTTCAAGAACCCTTACACCCCATCCATCTTAGAGACTCAGACACACATAGGACCAGCAGCCTCTCCACCATTCCCAGGAACCGAGGCTGCCACCGCCACCTACACACACACACACACACACACACACACACACACACACACAGAGCCCATCATCCCTCCCATCAATCACAGGGTCACATCAGGCAATCATCGTACCTCCTACAGATATACTCAGTGTCTGTCACTCACGTCATCTGTGTCACACAGACTGTGGCCACCCCCCTCCTCAAACACTCACTTCTTCCTATGCTCTGGGGGCTCCAACCGGGTTGCCAGTCCAAAATCCCCCATCTTCAGTTCCATGTTCTCAGTGATAAAAAAATTTCCTGAACAGGGGCGGAGAAGTGTGTCAGACGCCTTTTTCTCTGCCTCCCCAGCCACCCATCCTGTTGGCCCAGGAGTCTCACCTAGCTTGAGGTCCCGGTGCAAGATGCCCCGCTGGTGCAAGTACTTGAGTCCGGAAAGGATTTGCCGAAGGTAGTAGCGCACCTCTGGCTCCAACAGGGTGTGCCGGGCCTTCCAGATGTGGGCCAGGGACTGCAGAGAGCCGCGGCCTCAGCCCCTCGTCCGCCCTCCCCGACCCTCCCTCCGTGTGCTCGCCGAGGAAGAAGAGGGCTCCAACTTTGGGTCTTAAGGTCCCTACTCCCTCTCCCACCTCCACCATCCCTCACCTTTCGGCTGCAGAGCTCCAGGAAAATGTATATGTTGTCAGCATCCTCAAAGTGGTGCGAGAAACGCACGATGTGGCGGTGCTGTAGGCCGCGGTGCAGCTCAATCTCGTTTAGGATCTGCAGTGGTGGCGCGGGGTTATCATCCGTCAAGGGCTCCCTCGTCACCGTCCCCACCCCACCCGTCGCCCGCTGGGCCTGGGCCCTGGCTCACCTTCTCACGCTGATGCG
Organism: Muntiacus reevesi; assembly: GCF_963930625.1. Taxonomy (NCBI): domain Eukaryota; kingdom Metazoa; phylum Chordata; class Mammalia; order Artiodactyla; family Cervidae; genus Muntiacus; species Muntiacus reevesi. The sequence goes on from NC_089249.1 coordinate 159,962,517, forward strand.
GCTTGGTAATGCGGCTCTGCGAGATGACTTTGACCGCGTAGGCACTGCCGGTCTCCGTGTCAGTGGCCTCATAGCAGCGGGCAAAGCCCCCCTGAGAGGAGAAGGCATCAGGCAGGTCTGGCCCTCAGACGTCCCCATGCCGAGGCCAAGCGGCCCCGCCCCGCTCCGCGCGGGCAAAAAAGTCGGCAAGGCTCCCCTACCCTGGCTGGCACCACTCCCCAGCTCACCTTGCCCAACAGGCGGCCTTTGAAGTAGGTGCGGCCGCTCCGCGGGTCGGTGATGAGGCGCCCAGGGTCCGGTGCCGGAGTCTCGGCCAGCACCTCTGGCTCAGATCCAGGCTTGGGACTTCCAGGCGGCCCGGGTCCGGCTGGGGGCGCTGGCGGGGCGGCCGCACGCGGGAAGGGTCGCGGGGACAGGAAGCCGGCCGCCGGCTCCATGCGGACGGTGCGGCGCAGCACCGGCCGGGCTAATTTCTGTGTTCCGCCAGGCCGGGACGGCGCGAGGCGCTGCCAGGATTTGCTACGCGGCGCTCGCGCCCCAGGGAGCCCAGCGTTTTTATCAATGAACGCCTGCCCCCTCCCTGGCGTCTAGTCATTAAGAGCCCGCCCCCTTCATGCGAGTCACCGAGAAGCCACGCCCCTCATCAGGCCTTACGTCAACAAGAAGCTCCTCCTCCCACCCGCGCACCCCAAGACCAAGCCTACTGCTCCCGCCTTCAAGACGCAGCCGTACTGCTAGTCACCATGTGGGTGGCCTTCTGGATGTAAGAGCCACCTTTGTCCCTGCCTTTCTATCTCGTCCTGGTGACTGAGAGTCCCTCTAATGGGGGTCCTTTCGCCCCCCATTCTTGGGGGCTTATGCTGAAGTCCGAGGGTGCCTGGACGTATGGGGAGTCTCCTTAGCAACTAGATGGACCAGCGTTCCAACCTAGAGGGCAGAATCAGGGACGCCGCTCGCTTTTGCCCGAGTTGGTCACCAACCCTTTAAGTGCGCGGGAATTTGCGTTCGTCCCACGCTCTTGGCCAGAGACCGCAGGTCCAGGCCGGTGCTGCCCCCTTTAGGGGCTGAGAGGAATTGCATACTCCCAGCTGGGCTTGCCTGGAGTGGGGAGTGTGGAGGCCTGAGCTCCTATGCTGAGTCTTTTGTGTGTGTGTGTGCTGAGTCTTGAGAACAAACAGCCAGGCGTTCAAGGCTTTTGTAACGGGCCAGGTGACATCTTCTGCTGCCCCTACACCCACACCTTTAAGGGGCAGATCTCATGTTCTGGAGGAGTGCCTATTCTCTTTCCCTGAAAACATCCACTGCCCTGCATCCACAGCCAGAGGCCAGAAAGTGAAGTACTTATATTTTCTCAAATCTAGCAAAGGACAATTGGGCAGGTGGTTCTGGGGCCATCTGAACCCCTAAACCTCTGGTCCATGCCCACCTTTCACAGGGCCAGAGACAGAGAGATGGGGTTTTTTAAAATTTATTTACTTTATTGAAGTGTAGTTGATTTACAATGTTATATAATTTCTATTGTACAGCAAAGTGACTAAGTTACACATATAACAATATATCCATTCTTTTTTCATATTATTTTCCATTATGGTTTATCATAGGATATTCAATATAGTTTCCTGTGCCATACAGTAGGGCCATACTGTTTATCCATTCTATGTGTAATAGTTTGCATCTGCTAATCTCAAACTCCCAATCCATCTCCCCTCTTGGCAACCACAAGTCTGTTTTCTATGCCTGTGAGCCTTTTCTGTTTCATAGGTAAGTTTGTGTCATATTTTAGGTTCCACATATAAATGATATTATATGGTATTTGTCTTTCTCTTTCTGGTATGATAATCTCTTCACTTGGAATGGTAATTTCTAGATTCATCCATGGTGCTGCAAACGGCATTATTTCATTGTCTTTATGGCTGAGTAGTAGTCCACTGTGTATATGTGCCACATCTTTTTCCATTCATCTGTCAGTGTGCATATATGTTGTTTCCATGTCTTGGCTATTGTAAATAGTGTTGCAGTGAATATTAAGGTGCATGTATCTTTTTGAATTAGAATTTTCTCTGAATATAACACATGAAAAGATGCTCAACATCACTCATTATCAGAGAAATGCAAATCAAAACCACAATGAGGTATCACTACACGCCAGTCAGGATGGCTGCTATCCAAAAGTCTACAGGCAATAAACGGTGTGGAGAGGGGGTGGAGAAAAGGGAACCCTCTTACACTGTTGGTGGGAATGCAAACTAGTACAGCCACTATGGAGAACAGTGTGGAGATTCCATAAAAAACTGGAAGTAGAACTGCCATATGACCTAGCAATCCCATTCCTGGGCATACACACCGAGGAAACCAGAACTGAAAGAGACACGTATACCCTAATGTTCATCGCAGCACTGTTTATGATAGCCAGGACATGGAAGCAACCTAGATGCCCATCAGCAGACGAATGGATAAGAAAGCTGTGGTACATATACACAATGGAATATTACTCAGCCATTAAAGAGAATACATTTGAATCAGTTCTAATGAGATGGATGAAACTGGAGCCCACTATACAGAGTGAAGTAAGCCAGAAAGATAAACATTAATACAGTATACTAACACATATATATGAAATTTTAAAAGATGGTAATGATAACCCTATATGCAGGACAGGAAAAGAGACACAGATGTATAGAACAGACTTTTGGACTCTGTGGGAGAAGGTGAGGGTGGGATCATCTGAGAAAATAGCATTGAAACATGTATATTATCAAGTGTGAAACAGATCGCCAACCCAGGTTGGATGCATGAGACAAGTGCTCAGGGCTGGTGCACTGGGATGACCCAGAGGGATGGGATGGGGAGGGAGTTGGGAGGGGGGATCGGGATGGGGAACACATGTAAACCCATGGCTGATTCATGTCAATGTATGACAAAAACCACTACAATATTGTAAAGTAATTATCCTCCAACTAATAAAAATAAATGACTAAAATATATTTTAAAAAAAAGAATTTTCTCTGAATATATACCTAGGAGTAGGATTGCTGGATCACATGGCAACTCTATTTTTAGTTTTTCAAAGAACATCCATACTGTTTTCCATAGTGGCTGCACCAAGTTACATTCCCACCAACAGTTTAAGGTGGTTCTCTTTTATCCACACCCTCTCCAGCATTTGTTAATATAGTTTTAAATGATGGCCATTCTGACCCATGTGAGGTGGTAAAGAGGTGGAGTCTTAAACCCTCTGGATCCCAGGATCACAGGCTTCTTCCTGGCCTTGACCTTTCACCTCTCTGTGCTCACTCTTTACCATCCAATCACTTATTAACCTATTCAGCCCTCAAAGATCTGAGCACACTTGGTCAGTGCCCAAGCACTGTGTGTATAAGATTGGTCAAGGTTGCAGCCCTCATTTAGTTTACATTCTGCTTAATGGAAACAGAAAATAGGCAAGAATATAAACAAGATAATTGCAGGCTGTGAAAAGTTCTGTGAAGGAAGTAAATAGGAGAGTAACGAAAGAGCTTACTTTAGAAAGAGTGGCCAGGAAAGTCAACAAATATTTATTTAGTACTCGATTCCTGTCAGTTTATCTCCCAAATATCTCTGAAATCTATGCAGTTCACTCCATCTTCCACAGGCACCCTAATGTGAGTCAGTCTCTCAAGTCGGGATTACTGCTGCAGCATCTTACTGGTCTCCATTTCATCTTCCCACCATATGACCATCTCATCCCACCCCTCACCAGGCCCACAAAAGCCTACTTCTCTAACCTTGTCTTCCATGTCCCCTGAATGGAGAACCAAACCAGCCTGAAAAGTGGAGAAATATTAGTAGCTCCGATGAATGAGGGGTAGACGGGAGGGAGGTGGTCAGGAAGGCCTTAAGTGCTATCCTCAGGAGTTTGGTCTTTTTTCTACAGATCAACAATTTTCCAGACAGGGAGATGGTAGAGGTAAGGCCAGAAAAAGCAAATCCACAGGGGAAATGGGGCTGAGGATGTATAGTTTGATAAAACGTATTCGATAGTGCCATTTTGTATTTGGAAACTAAAGTGAAATGTCTTTGTATGAGTTTTCTAGGGTTGTCATAACAACATTACTACAGACTAGGTGACTTACACAACAGAAATTTATTTTCTCACACTTCCAGAGGCTGGAAGGTCAAGATCAAGGTATTGACAAGGTTGATTTCTTCTGAGGCCCCTCTCTTGGTTTATAGATGGCAGTCTCCCTTTGACTTCACCCGATCTTTTTTCCCCTCCTTGGGATTGAACCTGTGCCCACTGCAGTAGCAGTGTAGAATCTTGTCTGAACCACCAGGGAAGTCCACATGATCTGTTTCTGTGTCCTAATCATTTCTTCTCTTAAAGACATCAGTCAGATAAGATTAGGGTCTACCTGAGGACCTTATTTTAACTTACTTACCTCTAAAGGTCCTATCTCCAAATATAGTCACATTCTAAGGTACTGGGGGTTAACAGAAGTCAAAACTCTACTCATCTTAGGTTTTCATACAGGGATCTTTACTTTCAGTTTTGTATTTTTTATTGGTAGGCTTTATTTTTTTAAGAATGGTTTTAGATTTTTCAGAAAAATTGAGCAGATAGTGCGGAGTTGCCATATACTCTCCCACATGCCCCCCTCACACACACAGAGTTTCCTTTATTATTATCATCTTATTAGTTGGTGCATTTCTTACAAGTAACTCTTCAGGGGTGTCCCTTTAGTCTAAGAATGAAATTCAGAGTCCTTGAGATGGTTTGAGATGGTCTATAAAGTTTCCCATAGTCAGGCCCTGTCGACCTCTCTAAACAATCTCTTGCCTGCTATGCTCCAGTCAGAGAGGTCTTCTCTCTGTCTTTCTCACACATAATAGAACTGTTCCTGCCTCTAAGCCTTTGCACATTTATTCCCTCTACCCGGAATACTTTTCCCCTAGTCTTTACTTATGACTTACTCATTCTTATCTTTTCTGGCTTAACTACACTATCTAAAGTTGGATTCCCGCATGAAACTAACCCAAACAGGACTCTTCAACAAAGAGATTAACAACAAGTACAGAAAAACAAAAAGCAAGTTTATGTATTTTTTAAAAAGATCATTTTATTTTAATTAAAAACTTTTCTTTTTTTTGGCTGAACTAGGTCTTCATTGCAGTGTGGGCTTTTCTCTAGTTGCAGAACACAGGTTTAGTTGCCCTGTGGCATGTGGGATCTTAGTCCCCCAACCAGGGATCAAACCCATGTTTCCTGCATTGGAAGGCGATTCTTAACAACTGAACCACCAAGGAAGTCCCCAAAAGCAAGTTTATTAACATGCAGAGCTTATGTATACATGCGGGACGTGTGTGCATGCTAGTTACGTCAGTGGTGTCCAACTCTTTACGACCCTATGAACTGTAGTCCACCAGGCTCCTCTGTCCATTGGATTCTCCAGGCAAGAATACTGGAGTGGGTTGCCATGCCCTTCTCCAGGGGATCTTACAGACCAAGGATTGAACTGGGTCTTTTACATCTCCTGCATTGGCAGGTGGGTTCTTTTACCATTAGCGCCGCCTGGGAAGCCCATCAATTCAGTCGCTCAGTCGTGTCCGACTCTTTGCAACCCCACAGACTACAGTATGCCAGGCTTCCCTGTCCTTCACCAACTCTGGAGCTTGCTCAAACTCATGTCCATTGAGTCGGTGATGCCATCCAACAATCTCATTCTCTGTCGTCCCCTTCTCCTGCCTTCAATTTTCCCAGCATCAGGGTCTCTTCCAATGGGTCTCAGGTGGACAAAGTATTGGAATTTCAGCTTCAGCATCAGTCTTCCCAATTAATATTCAGGACTGATTTCTTTTAAGATTGACTGGTTGGATCTTGCAGTCTAAGGGACTCTCAAGAGTCTTCTCCAACACCACACTTCAAAAGCATCAATTCTTCAGCATTCAGCTTTCTTTATAGTCCGACTCTCACATCCATACATGACTACTGGAAAAACCATAGCTTTGACTAGATGGACCTTTGTCAGCAAAATAATGTCTCCACTTTTTAACATGCTGTCTAGGTTGGTCATAGCTTTTCTTCCAAGGAGCAAGTGTCTTTTAATTTCAAGGCTGCAGTCACCATCTGCAGTGATTTTGGAGACCAAAAAAATAAAGTCTCTCACTATTTCCATTGTTTCCCCATCTATTTCCCATGAAGTGATGGGACCAGATACCATGATCTTAGTTTTCTGAATGTTGAGTTTTAAGCCAACTTTTTCACTCATTGACAGGAGAATGTTGGATCCCACTAAAAAAAAAAAAAAAAGATACCCCACGTCTGAGGGCAAAGGAGAAGCCCCAGCAAGATGGTAGGAGGGGCAAAAATCACATTTAGAATCAAACCCCATACCCACCAGAGACGCTCGGAGGGCTCAAACAAAACTTTGTGCACACTAGGAGACCCCACACAGACTGAACCAGACCTGCCTTGAGTATCTGAGTGTCTCCTGTGGAGGTATGGGTCAGCAGTGGCCCTGCAGGGGCAGGGTCTCTGGGTCCAGCAGACCTGGGTGTGGTATAAGCCCTCTTGGAGGAGGTCATCATTAACCCCACCACAGAGCTGCCAGAACTTACATAGGACTGGGGAAACAGACTCTTGAAGGGCACAAACAAAACCTTGCATGCACCAGGACCCAAGAGAAGGGAGCAGTGACTCCACAAGAGACTGACCCAGACTTGCCTTTGAGTGTCCTGGAGTCTCCAGTGGAGGCGTGGGTCGGTGGCCTGTTGCAGAGTCGGGAGCACTGAGTGCGACAATGCATGCCTGGGATCTTTTGAAGGAGGTTGCCATTTTCTTCCTTACCTCCACCATAGTTTGGTCTCAGGTCAAAAAATAGGGAAGGAACACAACGCTGCCAATCAACAGAAAATTGGATTAAAGATTTACTGAGCACAGCCCCGCCCATCAGAACAAGACCCAGTTTCCTCCACAGTCAGTCTCCCCCATCAGGAAACTTTCATAAGCCTCTTATCCTTACCCAGAGGACAGACAGAATGAAAACCACAATCACAGAAAACTAATCAAACTGATCATATGGACCACAGCCTTGTCTAACTCAATGAAGTTATGAGTCATGCTATGTAGGGCCACTCAAGACGGACGGATCATGGTGGAGAGTTCTGACAAAATGTGGTCCACTGGAGAAGGGAATGGCAAACCACTTCAGTATTCTTGCCTTCAGTACTCTTGCCTTGAGAACCCCATGCACAGTAGGGGAAGCCCATACATGGGGGATATTCCAGGGGAAAATGAGTAATTCCTCCATGTGGCTTAGAATTGAGGTTTAAATACCAACTGAATAGAGAAAGGGGTAGGGGAATGTAGGCCTCTTAGGGGAGAGTAAATATTTTATAGGAAAGAGGTATGGGCCCTTAGAAGAATGGATGGGAGATTTGATAGTTTATGACAAAGTTGGTCTGGATGTGATACAGAATTCCTGTGATATGAGATGAAACTCCCAGGAAGGGGACTTGTGATGATTGAGTTTCTTTGAAGGCTCCCTCTTTAGTCAGATAAGGTGAGTTCAGAGAAAGCCTCTCCCTGCATTTGCAATTTATCAAGTGCCTATTTAGCTCAAAGTAACCAATATGCCAAAGTGGCACATTTTGGGGTGACATAGTCTGTTACCCATCACTGTCTCCTCCCCTTGGAAAGTTAACAAGGTTCTGGCGCCCTCCTCTGGGAGCCTGCATCAGGAGGACATCCTCCTGGATGCTGTAACTGAAGGGTCTGCCAGCCTACTCTGCCTCCTCCCTCAGTGTCACATAAGCTGCCATTAATGGATCTTATACACTGCCACAAACCAGGCACAGGGCTAAACATTTATTTTCTGGACTGCTCACAGTAACCTTGTGATGTCATGGGATTATTATACCCATTTCACAGATGAGGAAACTGAGGCTCATGGGGCTAAGCCTCTTGCCCAAGGTTAAGGGGCAGAGCCAAGATCTGAATCCAAGATGCCTGACTCCACTTTTCACCACTGCATGACTTTTTTATTTTTATTATTCTTTGGCCGCATGGCATGCAGGATCTTAGTTCCCCAATCAGGGATCAAATCTGTGCCCCTTGCAGTGGAAATGTAACCACTGGACTGCCAGGGAATTCCCCTGCCTGACTTTTCTGGGAGTCAGTTCTCTGTCCTTGCATCTGTCCTCCTACTCTACTCATCTCTCAGTCCCTTTTACTAGTCCCCTTTCTCCTCCCCACAAGACGCTCACAACCTCTGACCAAGCTGAGGTCTTTCTGAGCTCTCTGAGTCTCCATCCCCCAGAGGATGCTCTCAGGCCTGCTGCTCCTAGTTGAATAACTATCATAAATGCCTACCCCCTGGCAGCTTAGAGTCAGAATCTCTTGACAGTATCAGGTCACAGAGGTCAAGGGAGTCTTTCAAGAAAGATAGATGTAGCACTTCTCTGGGGATTCAATGGTTAAAACTCTGCACTTCCAATGAAGGGGACACAGGTTTGATTCCTGGTCGGGGAACTAAGATCCCACATGTCTGTGTGGCCAAGTAAATATATAAAATTTTTTTAAAAAAGTGAAAGATACCAAGTAAGGTGAAGACTCAGGAGAGGCCTATTGGATTCAGCAACAAGGAGATCTCAGGTGTCCTTGGCAGGGGCAGAGGTGGAAGTACAAGAGCCATACCAGAAAGGAGAAAGTTAATAGCTACAGGAGCATTTCGTGCTTACCAAGCACTGCATAAATACTAATTCATTTAATAGTCACAATAACTCTGTGAGATAGGTATTATCTTTGTTCCCCCACAGGGAATTAAGGCCAGAGGTTAAACAGTTTGCTTAAGAACAGGTCACAAAGGTAGTTTACTGTGGAGTCTGGATTTAAACATATGGGCAGGGACTTCCCTGGTGGTTCAGTGGCTAAGATTCTGTGCTCCCAATGCACAGGGCCTGGGTTTGATTCCTGGTCAGGGAACTAGACCCTATATATTACAACTGAGAATTCACATTCTGGAACTGAAGATCCCGCATGCTGCAACTAACACCCGGTGCAGCCAAATACATAAATAAATATTGACTCAATGGACAAGAGTTTGAGCAAACTCTGGGAGATAGTGAAGGACAGGGAAGCCTCTTGTGATGCAGTCCAAGGGGTCGCAAACAGTTGGATACCACTTAGCGACTGAACAACAAAATAAATAAATATATAAAATGTGATCTTAAAAAAAAATTATCTAGGCAGTCTGGCTCCAGACTCCATGCAATAAACTGCCAAGCCATATATCAGCTCTCAGCTGTGAGGAGGGGAGGGGGCACTGGTGGTTAGGACCAGAAGAGAGGGAGGGGCAAGAGCTAGGGGAGGATAAAGAAGGGTGGGGAAAATGATTTACAGGTGGAGTGGTTCCCTCTCCTTGACCATAAACCAAAGGGACCTGTCATCAACTGGGAAGGGAGATAAAGTGACTCAGGAAGGAGGGGCTGGGTGGGGCCTGAGGACTGCTCCCTCCCGGGGCAAGGCTTCAGGTTCTGCACCTTTACCCATGGCTCTGTGGGAAATTCACAGGCCAGAGATCCAGAGAGTGGGTAACAGGCAGATGTGAGAGAGCCTCAGATGGGGATGGGAGCTAAGGACTGAAACGCAGCCAACTGGAAGCACTGTCAGAGAAGTGACAGGACGTCAGGGCCTGGGCTTCTCAGGTAGCAGAGACTCTTTAAGAGAAGCAGTCCAGAACGTTCTAGGAAAGCCACAGATCAGAGCGTGGGAAGGCGCTGCAGGGCCATGCGGGTTAAGTCCCCAGAACTGGTATCTTGCCCTTTTGCAGGTCAGCTCGTGGGTTTTCCAGACCTCCAGGACAAACACACACAGAGTCCTGTTCTTTCTACATATGGACACCTCACCTGAGCCTGGGAAGGAAACATAACTCATCAGGCCATGAGTTGGCCCGCAGACCTTGCTCATTCAGGGAGTTTCTTATAAAAAGTGGGGAGAAGGACCAGATATCTTTCAGGTTAAATGATACATGCACCCCAGTGTTCACAGCAGCACTGTTTACAATAGTTAAGACATGGAAGCAACCTAAATGTTCAATAGAAGAATGGATAAAGAAGATGTGATATATATATATATGTGTATATATATATATATATATACACACACACACAATGGAATATTACTTAGCTATAAAAGATGAAATAATGACATGGATGGACCTAGAGATTCTCATGCTGAGTGAAGTCAGAGAAAGACAAATGTATTATATCACTTCTATATGGAATCTAAAAAAAATGGTATAAAAGAACTTATTTGCAAAACAGAAATAGAATCACAGATGTAGAAAACAAACTTATAGTTATGGGGGGGAGGGGGAGGGATAAAAATTGGGAGATTGAGACTGATAAATATACATCACTATGTACAAAGTAGATAACTAATAAGGACTTGCTGTATAGCACAGGGAACTCAGTACTCTGTAACGGCCTATATGGGAAAATAATCTAAATAAAAGTGGATATATGCATATGCATAAATGATTCACTTGGCTGTATAGCAGAAACAAACACAACATTGTAAATCAACTGTAGTCTAATTTAAAAAATTTTTTTAATAAAATAGAGAAAAGAAAAGCCTCCCTGGGTTCAAGTCCTCAGCTTTATTGAGCTGAATCAGATGTAATCCTGTCCAATGTCTTGTGGGTTGGAGGGGAAACCTCTTTGTAGATTTTAGGGCGGTATGACTAACTGATTCGAGAGAGGACCTCAAAGGAGCAGTCAAAGGGAGTGAGGTCAGAGGCTCACGACAGCAGGTGGAAGTGGGGGCATCTCATAGGCCTCATATCCACGTTAAAAGCCAGGACCTGGCACTGTTTGACTTGGGGACAGGCCGGCCAGGCATCGGGGGATAGGTCTCTGACTCTCAATCTCTGCAGGATTGCCAGGTTCTGAGAAGCAACAGTGGACCACTAGGCGGAAACCAAAGGGAAAAGACTGGCTTTTCATGGTGACAGTCGCCCAGGATAAATGCCTGCATGCTCCCGGCTCCGGGCATTCTTGCTCTGAATAGTCTCCACTGCCTTGTGAGGAAGGAGTTATTGATACTGTTTTACAGAGGAGCAAACTGAAGTCCAGAGAGATTAGGTATCTTGGACAAAGCCACAGAGCAGCAGAATTCAACCCCAGGTGTGTCGGCCTTGCAAACTTATGTTCCTAACCCCCCTCCCTGCTTCCTCTCTTCAGGAACCACTTGCAGGGAGAAGCAGCTCACAGCGTGGGGAGGGAGCCTCCCAGGACAGGCCAGAGATTTGATGGAGTGGTCCTCTGGCACAGTGCCTGTCACTTGTCAGTGCTCTGCCATCAGCAGCTGTTATAACACTTTATCATGCATCTGTCTTCTCACCTGGAGCGTGGGACAGTCATTTCTGTCACCTTGGTTCCAAGGACATGGTGTGAGCTGCGGGGTCAACGCAGAGGCATTTATAGCACTCAACGGCCAGCCCAGCCCTGCAGGCACAGGAAGACACAGCCAGTTCCCAGCACCAGGGGAAGCCGGGTGACAGCCTCAATCCATCAATGATAACCTCAGTCCGGGCAAACTTTATGGACCCAGGAGGTACTTAAGTGTTGTGGGGTGAAGGCTAGCTCAGTTCCCCTTCCTCGGCACAGGCTGCTGTCCAGAGCAGGTAGGTAGGTGTGGGGTGGGGGTCAGAGTGCCCTGTGCCTTGAGAGACCACCTATCAGCCTCGAGAGCAAGACCCCACAGTGTGTGGGGCTAGGCTACAGTTGAGTCTCCTGTCCTCAGCAGTTCAGGGGTTCCTCCTAGTCCTGCAAGTGGAAGAGGAGCTTGGGGCAGCCTCAGGCAGGAGAGGATATAGATCTAAGCTCCCCTCTGCCCCATCTCATCCTGGTTTGACCCACATGCCACTGAGTCCTAGGGGGCTGGGGGTGTTCTCTGTCTGCTTGTCTGCTTCCTCCCCTTGGTCTACTGACTGGATGAAGGCTGGGGTCGGGGGGTGACCAGAGTTGTGGGAGGTTACCTGGGGACCTAAGCTGGGTGACGAGAAGGCAGGCCAAGGAGAAGGTTCGTGGGGGGAGAAGGACAGCTCCAAGGGCAGCTCTCTCGACCTTCTGCCCCAGGCCGCCAGCACCATGACCGTCTCCTACACCCTCAAAGTGGCGGAGGCCCGCTTCGGAGGCTTCTCTGGCCTGCTTCTCCGTTGGCGGGGAAGCATCTACAAGCTCCTCTACAAGGAGTTCCTCCTCTTCATCGCCCTGTATGCTCTGCTTAGCGTCACCTACCGGTGCGAGGGTGAGGGCAGGGTCTGAGGGCTGGCCTGCAGGGGACTAGGTTGCCCATCTCCCTCTAACCCAGGGCCCACCTGACCTTCCCCAGGCTGCTGCTGACCCAGGAGCAGAAGCACGTGTACGCTCAGGTGGCCCGATACTGCAACCGCTCTGCGGACCTCATCCCCTTGTCCTTTGTACTGGGTAAGTTCAAAGGACAAGGGGTTCTCCCTTGCAGTCCCCTAGCCATCTTTCCTGACCTTTGGGCTGGGCTGCTAGCTCTGAGGGTCAGAACTAGTCCAGCGGCACATCTGGAGGTCAACCAGAGCAGGCTCAGCAGACAAGGGAGCTGTGTGCCGGGTCCAGGATTCCCAGAGGACTAGGCCCTGCCTATCACCAGCCCGACCCTCACTCCAAACACAGCCCCAGCCTGCTGCTGGCCTCACACCCCCCTGGGTCCTGCATTAGAACTGGAGAGAGGTGACACCTCCCTCCGCACCCTCATGGGAAGCAGGGCTCATAGTTAACCACTGTTTGGACTTGAACCATCACGTCTCTTCTGCCTGAGGAGGTCTGCAGTCTTCTTTCTCCCTGCCTGGTTTGGTCCATCAGGGCATAATCAGAGGATGTGGTTGTCCCTCCGACAAGCGAGGCAGGGTGCTGGAGTCAATGCGTCCTTCCCCCTGCCTTGGTTCCACCTGGCTTGGACCAGGCGTTCTGGTTGCGGGCAGGACACACTGACTTCCAAGCCCTCCCTCTTCCCTTCCCGTCCCCGCTACCCACGACGGCGACCAGGTTTCTACGTGACCATGGTGGTGAACCGCTGGTGGGCCCAGTACACAAGCATCCCGCTGCCGGACCAGCTGATGTGCGTCATCTCGGCCACCGTGCACGGCGTGGACCAGCGTGGCCGTCTGCTGCGCCGCACCCTCATTCGCTACGCCAACCTAGCGTCGGTGCTGGTGCTGCGCTCTGTCAGCACGCGCGTGCTCAAGCGCTTTCCCACCATGGAGCACGTGGTGGACGCAGGTGCAGCGCTCAGGGAGCCCTGGGAGGGACTGGACCGGACCTGCCCCGAGGGTCTCCTAGGCGGGAAGGTTTGACCACCAGGGGGAGCTCCAGGGCCCCAGAGCGTTGAGTCCTGGAGGCCAAGGATGAGATTTCATTCCTTTCTCTTCATCCCTGCAGGTTTCATGTCCCAGGAAGAAAGGAAAAAGTTTGAGAGCCTGAAATCTGACTTCAATAAGTACTGGATTCCTTGCGTCTGGTTCACCAATCTGGCGGCCCAGGCCCGGAGGGACGGGCGAATCCGTGATGACATTGCTCTCTGCCTGCTCCTGGAAGTGAGTCAGCCTAGGACAGGGCCCATCTGCCCTCCTCCCCCTAGTTCTGCATACTGCAATCATAATTTCAGTGCTTAACACCTACATGGGGTCTATTATGTAGCGCAGCAAGTGTGAGGAAGTGAGGAAACTGAGGCAAGGAGCGGGAAAAAAAACTTGCCCAAGTCACACAGCTAGTTAGTGGAGCTGAGATTCATCCTCAGAGCTTCTGGCTCCAGGGTCTGTCCTTGCAGTCACTGTGCTAAACTCCCTTCCATCACAGGCACCCCAGCCTGACAACACCTCTGAAAGCAGAATGAGACCTAGCCCAGGCTTAAATGTGTACTGGACTCCCCGTCCCCTTCTCCTTTCTTCCTGTCTCCACTGACTTCCTCTTCCTGCTGTTCCACCAGGAGCTGAACAAGTACCGGGCCAAGTGCAGTATGCTCTTCCACTATGACTGGATCAGCATCCCCCTCGTCTACACCCAAGTAACTGCCTCTCACCTCCCCAGCCCCAGTGCCTACTGTATGTCCTGTGCTGTGTGTGACACCGAGAACTAGAGATGGTACCTGCCCAGGAGCGGCAGTTCAGTCCAGTGAGACACTAAATAGCCAAGGGCTCATCCTCAAAGCCTCCCTGGACCCTCACTAAGATGATCCCCTCCGACTTGGTGCTGCCACACCTTGCTACATGTTGTATTTATTTTTTATTTTTTAAAATATTTATTTATTTGGCTGGGTTGGGTCTTCTTTGCAGCACGGGGGAGCTTTAGTTGGTGCATGCGAACTCAAGGTGCAGCAATGTGAGATCTAGTTCCCTGACCAGGGATGGAACCTGGGTCCCCTACATTGGGACCTCACCCCCAGGGAAGTCCCCGCTACATATTTTAATTACTTGTTAGATCTACCACTGACCCTCGGGGCAGAGACAGCATTTTAACCTGTCCCACTCAGCCTGGCATCCCCTCCTCCAGGTGGTGACCATAGCGGTATACTCCTTCTTTGCCCTCTCCTTGGTGGGCCGCCAGTTCGTGGAACCAGTGGCAGGTGCTGCCAAACCTCGGGAGCCTCTGGAGCCAGGGCCAGCCGTGGGCGATCTGGACATGTATGTGCCTCTCACCACTCTGCTGCAGTTCTTCTTCTATGCTGGCTGGCTCAAGGTGGGCACTTCAGGGGGTGGAGGTATGGACCGAGGACCCACCCACACTTTGGGGTTAGAAAGTAGGGCTCTGAGCCCAGAAAACACTCTCTTACCACCTGCAGGTGGCAGAACAGATCATTAATCCCTTTGGTGAGGATGATGACGACTTTGAAACCAACCAGCTTATAGACCGCAACTTGCAGGTGATTCAGGGTCTGGTGGCAGCTCTCTGGAAGTCGGGCTCTCCCTCCTTGCCAGCTCTCAGTCCGGGTTCGCAGAGGAGAAGGGGATTCTTGTGACCTGCTGCCCCCAGGTATCCCTGCTCTCCGTGGATGACATGTACCAGAACCTGCCTCCCACGGAGAAGGACGCCTACTGGGATGAGGACTCGGCGCAGCCGCCCTACACAGTGGCCACTGTGGCCGAGTCGCTGCGGCCTTCCTTCCTGGGCTCCACCTTCAACCTGCGGTGAGTAGTCCCCGCCGGCGGAGGCAGGACCTGAGTCAGTAGCCAGGCTCCAGTTCCCCGCCCACCCTCCTGGGGTCCAGGACTCGGTCCCTCCCGGTCCCCCTGCTGTCAGAGGCTTGCTCACACAGCCCTCCTGCCTGCCCGCAGCATGAGCGACGACCCTGAGCAGAGCCTGCAGGTGGAGGCGTCACCTGGGCCAGCCCGGCCGGTGACCGCGCAGACCCCACTGCTCGGCCGCTTCCTGGGCGTAGGCGCTCCCTCGCCAGCCATCAGCCTTCGGAACTTCGGCCGCGTCCGCGCCCCCCGGACCCCGCATCTGCTGCGCTTCCGGGCCGAAGAGGGCGGCGACGTCGAGGCAGCGGACCGCATCGAGGAGGAGGCGTCAGGGTCTGGGGACGAGACCCAGGAGCCCTGAGCCAACCAGGGGGGGCGGGTCGTCCAGCTGCCTCCCCCAGGCCCGCCCCGGCCCACTTTGCGGGCCCTGAGGAGCTATTAGAGCAGCATTCCCACGTGCCCTAAGCCCAGGCACCTAGGGACCGCCCCTGATGGCAGAAGGGCCTGAATCAGGGTAGGGGGTGCTTCCACGTTGGCTTGGAGGTGAAGGTAGGACGCAAGAGCGAGGCACAGAGGACTAGAGCCCAGGTGCAAGGTTTATTTCCGCTGCGATTTGGGGCTAGGCCAGTTCTTAAACTTGAGGGAGCATCAGTTATCACTGAAGGGCTGGTTAAAGTCTTGGGTACCACCCCCAGCATTTGATTCAAATCTGGGAGAGAGGTTAAGAATTTGCTATTTCTAGTTTTCCAGAGAATGCTGCTGCCCCCAGGGTCACATAAAAAGATGTTTAGGATATACCTTATTCTGATAACCTCACCCTGAAGAGGGGCCAAAGTGTGTACTGGGTACTTTATCTGTTATGTTCAATTTGTTTACAATGAGAATGTATTATTATTTGTGCAATTAAAATTGTTTAAAACTGAACTGGCATACTCTGAATTGGGCTAAAGATAAGGGTTTGGGGAAAAAAAAAAAGAGGGTTTGAGGGTCTGCCCTGGAAGCTGACACTGAGATGTGAAGGCACCCAGCCTAGACTTGCAGCATCTGAACAAGCCCTTCTGTTCCCACCAAACAGCGAGAAAGGACAATTTAAGGGGTGAAAACTGCAGGTCCATCTCTGTGGTGGGGCTGGGGCACTCAGCTGATGGGAGTAAAGGGGGGCCTTTGGAAAACAGCCCCACCGAATACTAGAGTTGCTGCTAAATGAGTTTCTCTAAGATTCCTGCTTTCTAAGCAATTGGTGAATGCCAAAGCTGAATGTTAAAGCCAAAGGAAAACAAACGCCAAAACTCAAAAATGGAAGGCATGAAGAATGTAGGGAGAGCTTGAGGACATCAGCCTCTGGCATTGTTGACAGGATTACAGTGCTGGGTACTACTTTCCTGCTGAGTGATGGGATACTGAACTTTTCTCAGCCTTGGTTGACAAACCTGTACTGTCCAGAAAAGGCACCTTGTGGTCACCATTCACTCAGAAGGCACCCGGAAGTGTTTTACAGGGTTGAGAGAGGAAGTCTTGCTTCAGGTTGAGTGCTCATCAGGGAGAGCAGTGGAGATGTAGATGCAAAAAGGCTCTTTCGTTGCTGTGCCATGCCCAACACACAGCTCTCAGAGCAAACATCTGCTAATGACCAGGTAGTCAGATGACTGGGTGGGAAGGCAGAGGTCAAGTATCCCCAGAGTCAACGGTTTTAAAGCTTTTATAGGGTTGGTCTTAGTGGTCCACCTTTTCCGACTGCTTAGTCAGAAGTCTGCATTACAGAAGTCTGTAATTAGCCAAGTTGATGAACCAATATAGATTTGCAGCTCATTTAAGACAAGTACTTTTCAACCACTTTAAATTGGACAAAACCTTTTCTTTAGAACTCCTTAAAGTACATATTGAATGGTATATTGCTGTGCCTCTTTCCAGGTACTAGAGATGCAGCAGTAAACATTACCTGTTTCCCCAGATATATTTTAATAGAGGGGGTAAAATAAGATAAGCAAATAAACAAAAGTTATGCCAAATAAGGAAAAAAATAGAGGCAAAGATATGGCATGGAAGGGAGTGCTATTTAAAAGCAGTATTGTAACAAAATTTAATAAAGACCATTAAAAATGGTTCATATCCAAGAGAAGTTTAAAAAAATGATCACAGAGAGCTGGGGTTGTGTTAGAGAAAACAGAAGCACAAAGTAGGATGCAGAACAGTGACCAGAGCAGCAGTTGTGCTTCAGTTGCCAGCTCTTTTCAACCCTTGGACTGCAACCCGCCAGGCGCCTCTGTCCATGGCATTCTCCAGGCAATATTGGAATGGGCTGCCATGCCCTCCTCCAGGAGATCTTCCCAACCCAGGGACCAAACTTGTTTCTTATGTCTTCTGCATTGGCAGGGCAGGTTCTTTACCACTAGCGTCACACAAAATTTGGTGACATTTGATGTGCGAGTTATGACTCAAGGATGACCTAAGATTTAACCTGTCTTATGAAGATCACTATTTGCTACAATCAAATAACTGAGGAACTATGAAAAGGGAAAGCTGAAGAAACCGATTCAACAATTTTAACAAACATGACTTTTGAGTAAGGAAAAGGGAAAGGATTAGAGTTCAAGAGAAAATTAACATGTGTATAACTTGCTCAACAATGCAGAAATGTAGAACACAATTTCAAGGTTTCTAGACCAGGAACCTGAAAAAAAAACCCAAAACCAAAGTCTGTATACAGGGTCTCTTAAGAAAACTTTAGGGACACAACCTGGCTTTGGTTCCAATGATGGTCCAGTCAACAGCCCAATACTGCAGGGGCCCCAGGCTGGATTACCTCCCTCATAGCCTCTGCTCAGCCTGCACAACACATCCCTGTTGCCACTGAAACTCAGCCTCAGGAGTGAGAAGTGATCCTCCTGCTAGAGTCACAGCCCCATAACAGGCCTGGCCTTTAGGCAGGGGGAGTTGGGGCATTCTATAGTGTGCCAAACAATGAAGTATTCTCAGAACATGAACACGGCATAGAACAGTATACGCCTTTATTAGATGAGCTAAGACAGGAGGGAAGAGGGTTTATTTGCCTTTCCGGGCCTTGATCTTCCTCAGATAGAACTCGAGCTCTTTTCCCTCTAGCACATAGCCGTCTGCTCGGCCACACTGGCCTGGTCTTGAAGCGATGCATGCTGCAAGAGAGTATGTGGTCCTCAGCAAAATGACACTGTGGCCTTATCCACACCTATGCACCCCCTTAAGTGCCCACGTTGGTCCAGGTATCCTGGGGGCAGACATGAAGCCCGATGTCTCCTCAGATATACTTTATCATCACTTTGAAAGTCAGTAGCAGAACTGGACAAAGTTTTCATCACTGAGACAATCCCCTCAGCCTGGACACAGACTTCTCAAGATACTCCTCAAACTCAAGAGGCCTAGACCAAGCTCAGGCCTATGGGCTCTGCCCGATATCTTCCATTTCCGCTTCAAACTAACCAGATGATCAAATATTCTTATTTGTGCTTGTGTGCTGTTATCAAACCCTTCCGGTGAACTCTCTAGCCTCCCCCAGAGAGCACACCACATCTTGAAATGCCTCCTCCCCTAAATGCAGAAGTCATCTTACCAAGAAGCTTGCCCTGCTGGAACTGCTCCTCTAGAAGACTGCTGATTTTCGCATTCTTTTTCCTCTCATCATATTTCTTCTGAATTTTCTTTGATCGTTTCTTGTTTAAAATCTCTTCCTCCTCAGGAGTCTGAATAAAGGAAATACAGATGGCTTAGAGGGGGCTTGCCAAATCCTAGTTCAGGAATGTCACATCCCACAGCCCTGCCACCTTCCTCAGCACCAAAGGCTTTCATCTCTCTCCCTTCAGTAGCAGAACTGGACGGAGTTTTCATCACAAGAAGGCTAGAATCAGGCTGGCCTCCCCCTGCACCCCTACAGGAAGTTGCTCCCCAAACACGCACCAGCTTGGCCCCCTTCTTGCGGCCCAGGGGCAGCGCATAGTGGGATTCGTACCACTGTCGGTACGGTGTGCTGTCGATGAGCACAATACAGTTCTTCACCAGGGTCTTGGTACGGACCAGTTCGTTGTTGGATGCATTATAGACAACATCGATTATTCTTGTCTTGCGTGTACAACCTGCTCACAGAAGAAATCCAGAATCAAGCCAAGTAAACCTGCTGCCAACAATCTTCCATCCCCACCCTAGTAAGGCCTAAGAAGGGAAACTCTAAGCCTCCATCGGGCCACAGAGCAACAGTTCATCTTCCACAAACCTATCTTTCCAGAGGTGGCTGGCACCCACACACTGTATCCAGATTCAGTCCCAATCCCTAAGGCTATACGAGTTAAGAGGCAGGACAGGATTGGAGATAAGTCTCCAAAACCTCAAAGCTGTTCAACAGGAGAACTTTAGTATCTTGGTCCAGGCCATGGACTTCCTGCTAAAAGCACTTACTGAAGCTTGAAAACAAGGATTAGGTGCTGAGTTCCCACCCACGCCTGCAGGGCTTCACTCACACTCCGAGCCCCAGGAGAAGTTCCCCACGTCGAGCCTCAAGGCCCGGTACTTCTTGTTGCCTCCCCGCACACGGACTGTGTGTATGCGGCGGGGGCCAATCTAGAAAACACAAGGAGACAGGAACTAGGTTATCAAGGAGAAGCAAGACAGAGAAGGGAACTCGGGCGCGACGGAGGTAACAGTCAGTGTAACTATGACAAGCCCTAGCATTGGCAAGTGGCACATAGATGACCAAGACGGCCACAGCCACGCCTAAGGATACTTATTCATCATTCCAGTCACCTCCAAGAGAGAAAGCCCGATTCCAAACATTGAAAATTACGGCTCGGTGCACTGAGGAGCCCACTCTCCGGGCGCCCTTGCAGGTACTACTAGGACACGGGGGCAGTCTCCATTCAATCTCTCAGTATCGACCCAACACGCGAAGGCGAGGAGACCGCCTAGCCCCACAGCAACTCGCAGAGCCCCACAAAGATTCAACCGACCCCGCAGAAGCGACCTCCCGGGCGGTGAGGACCCGCACGCACCTTTGTGTTGGCAGCGGGGCGTCCCAGCTCATACTTCCGCTTCTTGTGGTAGGGCTTTCTCTTGCCCCCGGTCTTGCGACGCTTGTGCCAGTTGTCCCGAGAGATGCCTGCGTGTGGAAGTGGGGGGTAGGAGCCTGAGCCAGGGAGCCCGGAGCCGAGGCCGCCAGCCCAACGCCCCACGCCGGCGGCCGCACGCTCAGCTCTCCAAGGTTAGCTCCCCCACAGCGCAGTCGGGAGGTCACAGCATTTCCAAGGTGTCATCATGCACGTGCGACGCAGCCCAGACCCTTCCCGTCCCGACCCCGGCAGCCATGATGGTGTCGCTCGCGGCCCCGAGTCCTGCGGCTCCAGGAATGGCCCCTGGAACGGTCCCGGCGGCCCAAGCCCGAGCACCACCCTCCTCGCGGGGGTTCCGTGTCCCGGGGCCCCAGGGCCCGGGCGCCCGTGCTGCCGGCTGGGCCCCGAAGCAGGATGGCGCCGGATTGAGCTCGCTCCCCGATCCCGGCCCCGAAGCAGAGCGCCACTCACCCATCGCTCGGCGCTGGCTGGAAAGAGAAAACGCAGCGCGTCACGGTCCGGTTTGTAAAACGTAGCCCCGCCTCCTTACGTATCTTCCGGGCGCCGCAGAGAGCGGCTTGGGGCGGGAGGGCGGTGTTGCTTACGTTTCTGAGGCGGCGACGAGGCCTCGGGCTTAGGGGGACCTGAGAACGCTGCGCGGCGGGGGAGGGCCGTGCGGGGATCTCGCGGTGTCGGGCATGCGTGAGTGGCTCCGCTTCCAGGGCACAAACGCCGGCGAGGGTTGCCTGGCTTTATTTACGTTTGGAAAAGACCCATTTTAGGTGAGAGCTGTGGGTGCGGGTGCGTTGAAGACAGTAGAGGGGGACTTTGGTTTTGTTTGATTTAGGGGAAGGGAAGTGTGTCAAGGAAGTGTGACCCGTTGGATGGATATTGGTGCCACTTAGTGAAAAGGGGGTACGCGGAGGTAGGAGCTGGTTTGGTCTTGTTCATTCTGGTCTCTTGGTGACTCCTGCACGTGGGAATGACAGGCAGCTGGGTGGTCATGTCTGGTCATCCGTAGAGAAGGGATCTGGACCGAAGATGCTGCTTTGGGACTCCTTGGCATATACGTGGTAACCAAAGCTACCAGAATGAATGGAAGCTAGGGAGAAAGCATAAAGCAAACTTTTCTTGGAAACGAAGAGTTAATACTTTGGCCTTTGTGGGCTCTAGGTTCTGTGTCACTGCTATTCAGTTTTGCTGCTGGAGTGTGAACACAGCCATAGACAATAGGAAACAATGGATATGACTGTGAGTCAATAAAATTTAAGGGATACTAGCATTCACTTGTCATGAAATGTACTTTTGATTTTCTTTCTCCCAGCATTTGAAACAAAAACCGGGACTTCCCTTAGCAGTGGCTAAGACTCTGCTCCCCACGTAGGTCAGGGAACTAGATCCCACATCCCATAAGTAAGAGTTTGCACGCAGTAACTAAAGATCTCGAGTGCCACAACTAAGACCCTGTACAGCCAAATAAATAAATATTAAAAAACAAAAACAGGAAAACTATTCTTAGTTCACGGGCCCCATCAGCATACAGTAGTGGGCCAACTGGTGGCACACAAAAAAATACCTTACACAAGGAGGGTCTGGGACCAGGGCTTGAGGAATGGCAACATTTAAGGCCAGGTAGAGAAAAGGAACTGGAGGGAGCAATTAGAGCGGCCAGAGGAAAGTCAGCACAGGGTGAGGTCATTGTCTAATGCTACTGTGACATCTAGTTAAAATGAGGACTCAGTTCAGTTCAGCTGCTTAGTCATGTCTGACTCTGTGACTCCATGGACTGCAGCATGCCAGGCTTCCCTGTCCATCACCAATTCCCAGAGCTTGCTCAAACTCCTGTCCATCGAGTCAGTGATGCCATCCAACCATCTCATCCTCTGTCATCCTCTTCTGCCTTCAGTCTTTCCCAGCATCAGGGTCTTTTCCAATGAGTCAGTTCTTCGAATCAGGTGGCCAAAGTATTGGAGTTTCAGCTTCAGCATCAGTCCTTCCAATGAATATTCAGAACTGGTTTCCTTTATGATTGACTGGTTTGATCTCCTTGCAGTCCAAGGGACTCTCAAGAGTCTTCTTCAGCACCACAGTTCAAAAGCATCAATTCTTCAGCGCTCAGCTTTCTTTATAGTCCAACTCTTACTAGTGATTATTCGGTTGAGTGCTACATTGGAGTGGGGAAAAATTTGAAACTGGATTTTTCAAATTCAAACAGGAAATTTAAAAAGATACCATATATGTAGATAATTCCTTTAAGAAGTATGACTTTAAAGAGGAGGTGAGAAGCTAGCTGGTGGCTGAAGAGAAACTCAAGCAGAGGGAAGTTTTTCAATAAGTAAAACTGCCTGATGAGACTCTTTTGCACTTGGCTCCAGATCCTGTCCCATCCCATGCTGAAAGGATTCTCCCAGCATTATTCCATTCTCTCTTCTGTATCTTCAAACTTCCATGGCTTCCCTGCACATTCAGAATAAAATCTAAATTCCTTATGGCCTAGGAGACCCAGGGGTATTGGACCCTTGCTTGTCTCTTTGCCTTATCAATTTGACCTCATCTCCTACCCGTTCCCCTCCCTCACCTGCAGGCACTCTCACCCTGCTGTTCCTGGCTCCGGCTTTCCTTCTCTTGACTGAAAAGCTCTTCACCTAGGTCTTAGCTTGGCTTCCTCTCTCACTTCAAGTCTCTGCTCAGAATCTCACTACCACGCCTAGCCCCCATATACCTTTTCTGAGCCTGCTTTGCAAAGTAGGAAC